>NC_068360.1:18506588-19106588 GCF_020536995.1 Dreissena polymorpha
GATTTTTATTGAGTTCTTTTCGCGTATTAAAGATCTTTGCGGTGCTTATATAGAATGGTTATCGGGTTTGTTTAACAATGCGCATTTTTTCCAATAAAAGCGGCATATACAGTCTATTTGTCAAAAAACAATGGCGGCGTCCAGAGAGCGTCCTAAAAAACTGCAAAGCGTCCAAAAACACGCTTTTAACATATTGTACGCAATGTGAGCCGAAGTTCAATGTTTAGAAAGACATTATAGAAAAGATCTTATACGATGTTGTATGTTCAGTTGCCGACACAGTCGGAAAAGCTAAACAAAAACGCGACACGACGGGTCCAAACTTAAACACACACAAAAATGAATGAGTGGAAGGGACAAGTCCCGTGGCTAATCGTTGAAAAGATTGAAGGGGAGACCCGTTTTAATTGTGAAATATGTAAAAATTCATCTAAGGCATGCAATCTAAGCACAATTTGGGCATATGAAGGTATTTGAAAAATAAAATTGTATAATACTGAAAAGACACTGTTAAACTCATATAAATAAAGTAGTCAATATAAATTGCCGCCTAAGAGTCTTTTGATGAGTTTTGCTTTGGCAGACTCTTGGCGTCAATAGTCCACTCTATCTTTTTAATAGCGAGAGTTTTCCTTCTTTGTCTATATTGATGCGCAAGGAATTTGGTGCGCAACATTCAAGCCCCGATATCAGACAGTTAATATCAACGGATTGCAATAATATTTACATACCTGTGTAGATAATTCATTTCTCAATAATGTTCCGTAAGAATTATGTAATGACTCTATCAATTTTGCACGCCTGACCAATTTAAATCAACACACTACTCACATTTTCAATTCCAATCGCTTTGCCCGCTGTATACGGCAGGTAGATTTTAATCGATAACGCAGCCTATAACACCATAATGCCTTCTTCTGATTGGTTGATATTTAAATATTTCATAACATGGCGAGAGGTCAGTGATTGTATTGCGATTTAAGCAGAAGTTTAACTGAAACAAATTATGCCTGTTAACTTCAAATCGACGCTATTTGAGGTAAAAATGGACTAATTAACTAAAACTTTATGAGTTGGTAATGTTATTTTGCAATTTTAAGCATATTGATATAATAGTGTTGTATTTATTTTTCGTTATCAGGGCTTTTTTTCCTTCTTTAGGACACGCCGAAAAACGGCCCTTTCCCCTCGGATTTTTTTTCCCCCTCAGCTGGTTAATTTTCCCCCAGACTTCATTTTTTTCCCCTTTAAAAAAAATGTTTTTTTTTAACTTTAAATACAGAAGTTAACCTGATCCAGTGTAGAAACAAGAGTTCCGCGGTCGGAGATGACCGCATTGAAGCCGGATTTTTTATTTAAATGACAGGAAAGTACCTTTCGTGTTTTTGTCAATGCAATACTTAAATTACTGAAATATTGTTCAAAGGTCAAAATGAAATGTAAGTACTTTTCAAGGCATGAGCAAACCTTGTGTTATGTTTTGAATGCATGCATATACATGAACAACAATAACATTTAAGGTCACAAATATGAACTTGAATTGACAATTAGGAAAGTTTGATCTCAATTTTTTTATTAGCAAATTAGTAACATATTGTTTGAAGTTTCCATCAATTTCATTATCAAATGTAAGAAAATAAACACTTTATTATAAATGCTTTTTAAAATGAATGGAATTCCTGACTATGTATAAGATTTTCTGTTCAATTACAGCCAACCAATTAGCTATGCACTCTATAAAACCTTTGTATTGTACTCAGTGAAACCTATGTGCATGGTGCTAGATTATTCTGCTGCAACTTAGTTTTTCGCGTGGTCATCTAAGTGTGCTTGCAAACCTTCATGTCAAGTTTGAAGACTCTATGTCCAAGCATACCAAAGTTATAACAATTTTAACATTTTAACATTTAAGGTCACAGTGACCTTGACCTTCAAATGAATGACATTGAAATGACCAGTGGTCATCTTCTAGTACTGGCCAATCTTTATTTCAAGTTTGAAGACTCTTGGTACAAGCATACCAAAGTTATAACATGAAATAAGAACTTTAACATTTTTACATTCAAGGTCACAGTGACCTTGACCTTCAAATGAATGACCTTGAAATGTCCAGTGGTTACTTACTAGTTCTGGCCAACCTTCATGTCAAGTTTCAAGACTCTAGGTCCAAGCATACCAAAGTTATAACAACTTTAACATTTTTATATTGAAGGTCACAGTGACCTTCACCTTCAAATGAATGACCTTGAAATGACCAGTGGTCATCTGTTAATCCTGGCCAACCTTCATGTCAAGTTTGAAGACTCTAGGTCCAAGCATACCAAAGTTATACCATGAAATAAGAACTTTAACATTTTTACATTCAAGGTCACAGTGACCTTGACCTTCAAATGAATGACCTTGAAATGACCAGTGGTTACTAACTAGTTATGGCCAACCTTCATGTCAAGTTTCAAGACTCTAGGTCCAAGCATACCAAAGTTATAACAACTTTAACATTTTTTATATTGAAGGTCACAGTGACCTTGACCTTCAAATAAATGACCTTGAAATGACCAGTGGTCATCTGTTAATCCTGGCCAACCTTCATGTCAAGTTTGAAGACTCTAGGTCCAAGCATACCAAAGTTATACCATGAAATAAGAACTTTAACATTTTCGAGCACGCCGCCACCCCGCCCGCCCCCCCCGCCCGCCCGACAACATCAATCTATAAGCCGAGATTTTTTCGAAAAAAATCCGGCTAAAAATAACATATCGCATAATTAAATTATCTGTTGCCTTGAATTTGTTTTACAAAACAGCAAAATATGTTAAATTGATAATTTAAGACTTTCCTTATTTTCCCCAAAATCTGGAATTTAGCGTGATTTTTTCCCCAAAATCCGGAATTTCGCGCAATTTTTTTTCCCTCAAAAAAGGCCAGGCTCTTTCCCCTAAATCAGATAAAATCCCATGGTTATGGTTTTTGCAGACCGGAGTTTCAGCGTTCAGATTTATTCTGAATGCGAATTATTTCAGCTAATAAATAAAGTTGCTAGCATGTTCATTTTGATTTTTTGTGCATGAAAATAACCATTATTATTTATTTTTAGGTCATTTAGAAAAAATAAGAATTATTTTCCAAAACTTAGTAGTAACGTTAAGAATAAAATTTCAGAGTTAAGATTTTTTTTTTGAAAATCTGGTAGTAATTTAAGAATTTCACAAAACCTTATCTGGAGCTCTGGAGCTAGTAAAATTTTAGTTATTTATCTGTCGTTTCTTTTATTATCCTACCGCAACCCAAATTCGACGACACCTAAATTCGACGATGTTCTGTTTGCATTGATTAAATGGATGATTATTGTCTTGAAATACAAATTTCCCAATTGCTGTCCTTAAATTCCCAATTAAAGGTAAAAAAAAAAAAAAAAAAAAAAAAAAAAATTTTTTTTTTTTTTTTTTTTTTAAGCAACATTTAGTTAGTTTCCCTTTGCAGCTCTATAGCTTGAACCTAGGTTTATATAATATTAACAGCTTGAAAACACTTGGTTATCAATTTTAAAGTATTTGGGAGCAAATAATCAAATACACCAATTTCCCAATTTGAGGTTTTCACGACTCGATTTTTCCCAATTTTGATGTTTTCACGACTCGATTTTTCCCAATTGGACCGGTACGGGTACTTTTCCCAATTGGACAAGGAAAATCGCTGGCCCGATATAATAATGTAGTGACCTAGATTTTACGGATGATTTGACAGGTTATGACCTTTATGCTGGTATGTCTTTAATTCTCATACCAAAGTAAAATAAATGCGATTGTTTTGTGAAATAATGATTTTCGTAGGGATTAAATATAAAATTTAGGTAATATATCGTCTATTTTGCAACCAAGTAATTGATTTTCGACAAGTACTCGATACAGTGGGGTCCCATGATACATGTATAGTAAGCCATGCCTTTTACTTTCTGTTAATAGAAGCTGCTCCCATTTTGGATTATTTCCCTTTAAAACTTATAACTTCCCTTATAAAACATTTAGAGAAAGTCCCATAACTTCGCCAAAAATAATTGACTGGAACAAACTCAAACTAGATCTGTAAGTAACGGAGGTAGACTCACACACCAAAAATCATGTAAATATCTGAAAGCGTTTCACTGAATCATTCAGAAAAATAAACTCCAGAAATGGACAGCAAAACGGATAGAAGGACAGACGGACAGCGCGACTTCTATATGCCATCCTACCGGTGGCATAAAACAATTGCTGTTGTTATTTTCTTTTAAATAAACACGGACTCCTGTAAATAGAGTTGGAAAGTTGGTCGAATCAATTGAGGGACGAAACGCTTAACGCTTAGAAAATAGCAAGACTCGAATTGCACAAACAATAATTAATGGCCGTACGGTACTCGCCTAATTTCAGATGGAAACACACATCTACAAGGCATAAATTCGATGAAATACGCATAATAAAACACACAAAAACTTACTTTGATTTCCAGGAAATTGTGCCAGCAACGTATCGATTTTCATGAAATTATGGCGCCAACGTATCGGTGCAGAGTGCGACTCATTCTACATTCTATACATAAATGGTGACGTCACTACGTTATTGTCAACGATTTTTCAACCGAAGTCACCAAATGGGATATTGTTGATAGTTTTTTGTCTGTCTGACTGATTCTACAATAAGTAAGCACTATAATGATTTTTTTTACTCTTGCAGGTTTGTACAGTGGGGATTTCGGTACCGGGCGCGTCTATGCTCTGGTGTAGAATTACCGAAATCCCCGCTAAGAGGCAGCGTATGGTGTCAAGAGTGCTTAAAAATAATACTAATATCATTATTTGTTAAATTGTACATTAACAGTTATGCGATGCCAAGAAACAATCATACTGATGACATATTGACCCTATAAGGCGCAAATATGGGGGATTTCGGTACTCGGCGGGCGAATGTAGAATTACCGAAATCCCTGGCCTAAGTGATAATTTTTCAACAGAAGTCACCAAAGGGGATATTGTTGATAGTTTGTTGTCTGTCCGACTGATTTCTACAATAAGTAAGCACTATAATGATTTTTTGGACTCTTGCAGGTTTGTACAGTTGGGATTTCGGTACCGACGCGCGTCTATGCTCTTGTGTAGAATTACCGAAATCCGATATAACTCTGTTGTGATACCTAAAGCATTATATGGCTGTGAACTGTGGACTTAAATAAGTGCAGACGACATAATTAAGTTAGAACGCTCTCATAGGTTTTTGCCTAAAACACATACAGGGTCTGCCACGAAACAATGCAACTAACTTTACTTTATGTGCTATCCATGCCGTGCCTATGGAGACAATAGTTGATTACAGAAAGCTGGTTTTTCTAGAACAACTCTGTAACCTGCCAAATACATACATGGCCAAACATTTGTTTAACAACAGACTCTTGTATTATGAAAACTTTGACCAACAGCACCATGGTTTTATTCCTGACATCCGTGCGATATTATGCAAGTACGAACTACACCACATCCTGGATCAATACATTGCAGAAGCCCTGTTCCCGGTGAAAAGTGTGTGGAAAACCATGCTCCGCCGACACGTTGCACAAAAAAGGAATGTAAATCTGTTTCAAGAGTGTTCATAAAAGTAACACTTTCTTGGCTCAACAATGCTACGGTCTGACGGAGTGTGTGGTTTATGGACTATCGCCAGAAATAATCCTGAACTCTCCTCTCTATGTAGTAAGACAATGCGAGTAATTGGGCGACTTACTATGCCCGCGTATATAAATACATGTGCACTTTGTAATGGAGTGAATTTGAATATAGTGCATCATCGTATTCTGCTCTGTAATATGAATTCTAACATTCGTGAACAGTTATGGAATACCATAATAGACACAAACGGAATTGGTGCTTTCAACCAGATGTGTCGCTCTAGTCTTTCTGAGCAGTGCAATTATATACTCCGGATGTTTCTTAATATAAATTATGACAACCTCAGTCATACAAAACTTTCATCACTAGTCTGCAAAATGTTTTTACAGTAGGGGACTCACTAAATGATTACATTGCGATTACATTAACTTATATATAGTATATACAGTACATTTAAATAGTTTGTTAATTTTTTTTCAGCCAGGAATTGTCTGTCTAGCAATTTCGTGTTTCGGTGCTAGGCTACAGATATCCTGGGGATATATCTAACGTTATATAATGATCGTGATATCACGATACTCCTAGCTCCCTGTCTAAAATTTCGATTGTGCCTCCTAGATGGGACAACTTGGAGACTCTTCTACGTAACATAACACAGTTTTACTAAATAATATTGTTTATAAAGTTCTCTTTTTTTGCTGTTGTTGATATTAACATCCATATATATCGTTTATGTTTGTATCTATCTAACCATTGTTTATATATAGTTATATTGTGTTTTGATCTTCATGCCTTGTATATGGAGGAATAAAAGTATATATAGATGCCAAGAAACAATCATACCGATGACATATTGACCCTATAAGGCGTGAATATGGGGGATTTCGGTACTCGGCGGGCGAATGTAGAATTACCAAAATCCCCCCTAAGAGGCAACTTATTCTGTCAAGTGTGCTTAATAATTAACATTTATATTATTTTTTGCACGTAAACATTCAAGCAAAGCCAAAAACCAAGATTACAAATGATATGTTTGACACTTTCAGATGTAAATATGGGGGATTTCGGTACGTTGTTGGCGAATGTAGAATTACCGAAATCCCCGCTACAAGTAAATATTTTTCAAAAGAAGTGGGATATTGTTGTTAAGTTTTGTCTGTACCTCTCTTTTCTAATATCAAAAAGCCACCCAATGATTTTTTGACACTTGAAGATTTTTACAGCGGGGATTTCTGTACTTGATCGTGCTTGTGAAAACATGCACTATGGATTGATACTCGGAATCCCAATAGTTATGTATATATTTTAGTTTTTCACTACCAAACATGGTTAAAACAATTTTTCATCAGTGAACTCATTGTATTTTGCAATATTCTATCTTAATATCCGCAGTATTTTGATAAATAATAAATTCTATTGGGGATTTCTTGGGATTTCGGGGGATTTCTGGGGATTTCGGTAATTACGGGGATTTCGCTATTTCTACACACCCTGATATTACACTTTTAACTAGGAGCATGGATCTTTTATTATGCCCTCCTTCGAAGAAGAGGGGGTATATTGCTTTGCTCATGTCGGTCGGTCTGTCGGTCGGTCTGTCGGTCCGTCCACCAGGTGGTTGTCAGACGATAACTCAAGAACACTTGGGCCTAGATACATTGATCATTACTCGCAGATGACCCCTATTGATTTTGAGGTCACTAGGTCAAAGGTCAAGGTCACGGGGACCCGAAATAGTTAAATGGTTTTTGAAGGATAACTCAAGAACGCATACGCCTAGGATCATGAAACTTCATGGGTAGATTGATCATGACTCGCAGATGACCCCTATTGATTTTGAGGTCACTAGGTCAAAGGTCAAGGTCACGGTGACCCGAAATAGTAAAATGGTTTCCGGATGATAACTGAAGAATGCATACGCCTAGGATCATGAAACTTCATGGGTAGATTGATCATGACTCGCAGATGACCCCTATTGATTTTGAGGTCACTAGGTCAAAGGTCAAGGTCACGGTGACCCGAAATAGTAAAATGGTTTTCGGATGATAACTCAAGAACGCATATGCCTAGGATCATGAAACTTCACAGGTAGATTGATCATGACTCGCAGATGACCCCTATTGATTTTGAGGCCACAAGGTTAAAGGTCAAGGTCACTGTGACCCGAAATAGTGAAATGATTTTCGGATGATAACTCAAGAACGCTTTTGCCTAGGATCATGACACTTCATAGGTACATTGACCGTGACTCACAGATGACCCCTATTGATTTTCAGGTCACTAGGTCAAAGGTCAAGGTCACAGTGACAAAAAACGTATTCACACAATGGCTGCCACTACAACGGACAGCCCATATGGGGGGAATGCATGTTTTACAAACAGCCCTTTTTTAAAATTATTTCAAGAAACGATGTTTAGGATAGTAATCTGCTTTGATACAGTTCCTGTTCTTGCATTTTTTTTGCTGTAAAGTAAGTTCATGTATGAAAGGGAACACTACTATCGAATATAATAGGCTTAAATATTATTATACAGGAAGATGAAACCAGTGATATAAACATTCCATTTACAAAAAATTCCCCCTTCTAAGGGCTGCGGACCCCTTCCCCCAAAGAAGTGTTAATTGTTTTAATCATATCTAATCAGCGATATTAAACATGGAACATAGATCTAAATAAAACATTAAGATTGAGATCATTTATTGAAAGAATCAACAATATTTGCATATATTTTTATTTTTAATATAATATATTATTAATACGCATATTATCACGCTTGATCCGTTGTTGCCGTTATTCTTCATTTCATTTAAGGTGTTGCAAAATCTTAAACACGAATCAAAACTGAAATAGACTTTTGCAGGCAGAAAGACTATTAAATGGCCTTTAAATTAAAGCATGAACTTCTTACTTTCCAACAGAGTTATAGCATGTGGCCGCAAATAATGTTCAACCTTGATTTGGAAACAAGACGGAAGTCAACAAAGTCGTATTTACATGTCAGCAAAACATACCGAAATGTTTGACAAAGAGTAGCTCCGATTACGACTCAATCAATGCGTTTTAAAGAACAGGCCTCGTAGATGCTGTGTGCAAAAAATGTCAACTGTTTATCGTGATACGCAGTCTTGAACATCAAAGTGATCTGATCCGCTATGGTTAATGATCTGGTAATGGTAACTTGACTGTACATCGTTTTGTTCTAATCATTCTCAGGGGCGTAAAAATGCGGTGTACCTAAATACAGTATTAATGTATACATTTTTACGTAATGTGGCGAAATAAGGCGTAATGCTATATGAAGAATGGAGGAAGTTAGTGTAATGTATATATCTGTCAGTTACTGGCCGGGAGATGAAACTTAAGTGATTGCCAACAAATTAATTCATGATAAACGCGTTCATTTCGGTCTCAGATTTTACGATTCATTCTAATGTTAAATAGCATAGACCTACTAGACCTACGTAATGTACAAGAAAAAATAAAGGATGTCAATAATTAATTTTCTTAAGTTTCGGTTTTATTCTTCAAAATTTACGTAAGTCCAAAAAGATTCATACCTAAATGTTTGTCAATTCATTTTAATTTAGTTTTTTTTCTTTCAAATTTAGATAAGTCCGAGGTTAATTATAGTTTAAGCTACAGCTCCTGCTACAGCTATCTAAATATATTCATAGAAACATAAAATATATATCACTTCAGACTTGTCAGTATAGATCTAGTAATGCCCAATTAGTATTACACATTTCTCTCATTGTAATATATTTTACTATTTTTACTTTTTATGCCCCCGGTAGGGTGGAATATAGCAGTTGAACTGTCAGTCAGTCTGTCCGTCCGTCCGAAAACTTTAACTTTGCCCATAACTTTTGCAATATTGAACTTTGAAGATAGCAACTTGATATTTGGCATGCATGTGTATCTCATGAAGCTGCACATTTTGAGTGGTGAAATGTCAAGGTCATCCTTCAAGGTCAAAGGTCAAATATATGGTGTCTGTCCATCATATAACTTTTGCAATATTGAAGATAGCAACTTGATATTTGGCATGCATGTGTATCTCATGGAGTTGCACATTTTGAGTGGTGAAAGGTCAAGGTCATCCTTCAAGGTCAAAGGTCAACTTTTGCAATATTGAAGATAGCAACTTGATATTTGGCATGCATGTGTTAAATGTATCTCATGGAGCTGCACATTTTAAGTGGTGAAAGATCAAGGTCATCCTTCAAGGTCAAAAGTCAAAAAGTACAATCCAAGGGAAGTAATAAGCCTTTAAAGGGAGATTATTTCTAAACCTGCCAAATGATATATTGAAATTTTATTTCAAAGCGGCGCAATAGGGGGCATTGTGTTTCTGACATACACATCTCTTGTTTATTTTGATAAAAAAAAATTCAAAATAAAAAAACACATTTTGCATCAAGCTGGGTTGGTATTTCAATATCAAAATTGACAGCTTTTGTTGCTTTTTATGCCCCCAGCATCTTGATGATCGTCCTTCCATATTTACGTCTGTCTCTGTCCGTGACATGGTTAATTATTCAGAAGTGCCATTTCTTGGTTAACTAGATTTTACCGTTTCGTCTAGCGTTAACTCAATTGCTGGTATAGTTGCTGAAGAACATACCTTATAATTTACTTATTGCTAGTTTTATGATTATCAACTAAAAGGGCCGTTCATATTGCCCACAAGACTCTAATGACTTGTTGATCTACTTTTTCAGACTCTCCTTCACCTACAAATGGCAGGGTTTCAAAGGAGTTGGGGTCGTTATTTGGACCAAGTAGATCAAGGTTTAGTAGTCGGCAGAACAGACGACCATCCAATGTAAAAACTAGAACATGGACTGCTAAATTTTATTGTCTAGCTGACAAGCACAAACAAAACGTTCCAACTTCTTGTGAAAAAATGCTCTTAGGAAAATGTGGGTTGGGCTTAAAAAAATACAATTTTCATGTCTTGATGATGAAACACAGGTGTACACAAAGATAACAACAGAATTTCCAAAATTACAAAGTTGTGGAGGGGTGGAGCTGCTGCGCTCTATGAGCAATTGCCGTATGTTACAAGTAATTGATGGAAAATGGGATGTGGAGACATTAAAAAGCTCTGTAGGAAGCCAGTGTAACATTTACATAAGACCTATTCAGAAGAGTATAAGTGTAGAAATTGACACTGAAGAATCAAAAAATCAAATTCAAGAAATGTGTTACATTTGTTTGAAAAATATTTGTCTTGTTGACCTTAGACATCACATTGAAGAATGTGGTCTCATGAACCCTGTTCACTGCCTTGAGGAATGTCAAGACAACAGCACATGTGTAGCAGTCACAGAGCCTGTTACAGTAACTGTATTAAACATGCATCATGAAAGTATAGACTATGTCCCAAACATGGTTTATGACAGTGAAACCTTTTATCAAACAGATGAGAACATTATCCCTGCATTGGATCTGCAAAATGAAAATGTGGTAATTCAGTCAGATGACAACAACTCATCAACATTAGATCTCCAGACAAGGAGTATAAATTCAATTGTTGCATTTGCTGTTGAAGAACTAGTCAGTAAGAAGATTGATAACCCAGTAGAAATGCTAAGGTTTCTTCAATCAGTAGTTGTTACTGGTAGAAAACTTGATATAGATTCTTCAACTGACAGTATTGATGGTGAAACAAACTTCATCAACATAGACAGACAAAACATTCTGGAGACCGCTATGGATGAAATTAAAGCAATTGCCAATCCCAGACTGACATTGGAGGTACAGTTTTATGGGGAGGTAAGTTTGTACATCATTGAAGTTGTAAAGTATGAACAATCTTGGCTTATATTTGTTTCATATTTGATGTTATGCGTAGTTGTTCTTTCACTCATGTGAATAGTCTTAGTAATAACAAACACAAATGTGCGCTATACTCTTTAATGATGTTACTACGTTGGTGGCTCAAGTGAGACTGGCTTATCAGCTCACTGTACAATGTAATAGTAAGGTTATTCAAGCATGCAACTATCTATAGTCTGTATCTAGTTACACTATGCAACATCCCCTTTGTTTTGTTAAGATGGAAATTTGTCTTCAATAAAAGTTTGTTATAACATATTAACAATTAATCATATTTATGTTAATATTAATAATTTGATGTTTTGATCAATGTAACATAAACATCAACAACATTCTGAACATTTATTTAGTCCATTCATTTTCTGCGTATCGCTGACTCGGCTGCACTATTCTACCTGATCGTGTCTGATAAGGGAAATGGGCTTATCTACAGGTACAGAGGGATGTTGAATATTCAATGCACTATTGTTTGTTGGTTGTTTGACCTGTTTATCAGTGCTTGAATGATTTCTTGCCAAAACATCAGGTGTAAAATCTGATATCTCTGGGAAATCCTCATTGGTTCTGATGAGGTAGAGGCGATTTCTCCGGTAAACCTGACCAGAAGGTGTTTGTATTATGTAAGAGTTAGCATTGTGTATTTCGATAACCTTAGCTGGTTTCCAGAGATTTCCTATCTGGAACCTCACAGTTTCATTCAAATGTAATCTGGGGAGCGGTTTTGCGGTTTTGTCATGATTGTTTTTCTGTTTATTTTTGGAAGTTTGAATTGAAGATCGGACAAAGTCTGGGTTAACGACTTTAGGCAGAAGCTGGGTAACCGTTGTAGGCATAATTGACCTAGTTATCCTACTCATCAGCAACTGCACGGGTGACCGATTGCAATCTGAGAGTGGAGTGTTCTTATACTCTAGCAAGACTAAGTATGGTTCATGGCCACTGTCTTTTGCTTTTTGTAGCAGTCTTTTTACAGTTTGTACTGTCCGTTCAGCAAGTCCGTTTGACTTTGGATAATGTGGACTAGATGTGACATGCGCAATATGCCATGATTTGACAAAATTTCGAAATACGTCCGATGTATACTGAGATCCGTTGTCACTGAAAATACGCATCGGAATGTCATGGGTACTGAAGCGTGACTTCAGTTTTCTGACAACTGTTGTGGACAGCATGTCCGGAAGTTTGTCTATTTCAAAGTATCTGCTGTAGTAGTCTACTACGAGCAAATAGTCATTTCCATCAAAATGGAAAATGTCTGTGGCAACCTCCTGCCATGGACCCTGCGGAATTTCATGGGGTGTTAACGGTTCTTTTTGGTTTGAGTTTCTATGCGATAAGCAAATTGTACAGCTCATTATGTACTCAGTAATTTGCTTGCACATTCCTGGCCAGAACATACCGTCTTTGGCTCTTTGTGTGCTTTTTTCAATGCCCATGTGACCTAAATGAACTTGTTCTAACATGTGTGGTCGGAGTCTCTTGGGAATGACCAGTGTCTGCCCTCTAAAAATTAGGTCATCGGCTGTCGAAAGTTCGTCCCTGTGATTGAAATACTCGCGTATCATGTCAGGGCAATCTGACCTAGAACTTGGCCATCCTCTAACTATAGTCTGTTTCAGGGCTATCATCTGTAGGTCAGTTCTTGTCTCGTTTCTCACGTTTTCTAGACTTCGGTCAGTATAGGTCATGCTCGAGAGCACCGTGTGAACGTGAAGGTCAAGACCTTCGATTTCAGAACAGTCTGACATTGGCTGTCGTGACAGGAAATCCCCGATGGGAACTTCTTTCCCGCTCACATGTCTAACATCAAGGTCATATTTTTGCAAACTAAGCATCATCCTTTGCAAACGAGGTGGTGCTGCATGTAATGGCTTCTTCATGATCGCAGATAAGGGCTTATGGTCAGAATGAACAATTACATGTCTGCCATATATGTACTGGTGAAAACGCTGGCATGCAAACACTATAGCTAGCATTTCACGTTCAATGTTTGCATAATTTCGTTCTATCTGTGTCAATGTCTTAGATGCATATGCAACTGGCTTACCATCTTGCATAATCGCTGCACCTACACCGTTCATTGAAGCGTCACATTCAATGTAAACCGGCTTCTTGGGGTCAAAATAAGCTAGCACTGGGCTTTGTGTTATGACCTGCTTAACTTTAGAAAAGGCATCTGATTGTGGCTGATCCCATACAAATTTAACGTCTTTTTTTAGAAGCAATTTCAATGGGCTTGTTATTTCAGCCAAATTTGGGGCAAATTTCTGCAGATAAGTAACCATACCCAAAAATGTTTCAAGTTCGCCGCATGTCTTTGGTGCTTCTACATTGACACATGCCTCAATCTTAGTACTGTCTGGTTTCAGTCCAGATGACGTGATGACGTGACCAAAGAATGGTACTTCGGACAATCCAATACGACATTTGTCGGGATTAAATTTTATGCTATTTTCACGTGCACGCTGAAGCGTAGCAGTGAGATTTCTGTCATGCTCAATTCTTGTACGTCCACTTATTAATATGTCGTCAACTATTGTGCGTACACCTGACAGGTCCCCGAATATCTCCTTAATTTTCTGTACAAAAATGTCCTGAGATGATTTTATCCCAAAAGGAAGTCGGAGATAACGATATCTGCCAAATGGGGTACTGAATGTTGTTAGGTAAGATGACTCTTCGTCAAGCCTTACACTCCAGTAAGCATGTGTAATGTCTATTAGACTGAAATATTTGCATTTAGCTAACTGTGACGTCACGTCGTCAAGTGTTGGCATAGGATAATGTGGTCTTCGAATAGCGTCATTCAGTGCTTTTGGGTCAAGACAAATTCTTAACTGTCCAGTGTTCGGCTTTTCAACCACTACAAGTGAATTTACCCAGTCTGTGGGTGTATTGACCTAAGCAATTATGTCATTGTTTTCCATTCGGTCAAGCTCTTCGCGTAGTCTATTGCGTAATGCTTCCGGAACTCTCCTAGGAGGATTAACGACTGGTATAGCATCTGGCTTCAAATGAAGCTTGCAAGTGCCAGGGGTGACCCCAATACCTTCAAAGTGGTCTTTGTAATCTGATAACTCACTTTCTTTATTTAATTCTTGGGATGGGCTATCAACAGTACATGTCAGCTGAATTAACCCTAGATCGGTTGATGAACTCAGGTTTAAGAGAGGTACCGACGGGGAATCTACAACATGAAACCACGTGCTCACAGTTTTGTCTTTGTGTGAACATCGCAATTTGATTTTCCCTACAACTGGAAGTCTGTTACCTGTATCGGCAGTCAAAATGTCAGTAGGGGGTTCCAATGGGGAATGAATTTTCAGACCATTAAACTCTTTCTTCGGCAGAATGTTTACTGAACTTCCAGTATCAATTTTAAAACTAATGGGACATTTATTAGGGCCAATGGGGAGACGAATCATTGCACGATCGGTAGAACAAAATGTGCTTACCGTGTCAATATTGAATCCATCTACATCCGATGTTACATCATGGCTTGTTGTGTCATTGTCCACAGTGTGTATATTATTATTTATAGAACGACAACACTTTGCGAAATGGTTAAGTTTGTTGCACTTGCGGCACTGCTTTCCTTTTGCTGGACAATGTCCAAAGTTGTGAAATGTATCACAGTTGAAACACGGCTTGTGTTTGGTAGGTAGACTTGGACCTGCATCAGTAGCTGTCGTCCGACGTTGTTGTCGTTGGCGATGCGGTTGCATCGGTCTCGGGTGCACTGGCCTGGATCGGCACGCGTCTACTTCGTTGTTCATGGAGCGCAGCTGCTCGCTTGAGTACTCCAGACTTTGCGCAGTCTGTACGGCTACATCGAGTGTCAACCCTGCACCGATATTGATTAGCTTCTCGCGTAACTTTGGCGAATTTGTGCCAAGAACGAACCTATCTCTAATTATTTCGTCCGTCTTTTCGGCAAAGTTGCAGTCTTGTGCAATAAGTTGCAAGCGTGTAATATATGCATCAATGGAGTCGTTGTCCTGCATCTGTTTGTAAAACTTGTACCGGGCAAAGATCGGATTTAACTTTGGCTGCACGAAACGTTCATAATATGTTTTATCTTCTTTGCATTTTCTGGTGAAATGTCTTTCCACGTGCTGTGAATGTCACGTCCTCTGTCACCAATCCACAATAAGAAATATGATACATGTTCTTCCTCTGATTTGTTCTTCAACGGTCCACTAAACATGAGTTTCACAAAACTTTTGTGTGTAGAATTTACCTGAAGTATTTTTAAAAATGTATCACTTTGTTTAAATTACATGCACACTGCTGTTGGTATGAACATGAAAACAACCATGCCTTTTGAAAAATATACTTGCCTGTTAGTACATGCATTGAAGGGTTAAATAAATCAGATTACAAGACTGAATCAAATAAAATTTGATGGACTGTTTATGGATTTTTAAAACAGTACCGGTAATTGCTGCAATGATCATCATATAAAAAAGTTGTGTCACAATGTGGGGTTACTTACTTGTAGATGTTGATGTTACTTCAATTTATTACTGAAGGCATTCACATGTAAAACATAGCAGTTTGACGTAAAAACATACAATAAATTTATTTATAAAGTATTTTAATTTTTAGCTCGGCTGTGTTCGGAGAAAACCCGAGGTATTGTCATAGCCAGCTCGTCGTCCACCGTCCGCCATGCTAAATCTTTAACATTGGCTCTAAAATCAAAGTGCTTCCACCTACAACTCTGAACCTTCATATGTAGATGCACCTTGATGAGTTCTACACGCCACACCAATTTTTGGGTCTCTAAGTCAAAGGTCAAGGTCACTGTGACCTCGAACAAAAAAAAAATTCTGACAAGCTTTTATTTATTCAAAACTGCACCCGCAACCGAGTGTTGGCACCTGTTATGCCGTGCTCTTGTTCAAGTTTATTTCGATTCAATAGTCTTATTTTGATTTCACAAAATAAAAAACATAATTTTGCAATAAATTACCTGTTTGTATATTTATATTGCACTGATCAATATACTGTACAGATGGCTGTTGACTTCGGTGGTCCCAGAAAGGAGTTCTTCCAGTTTGTACTAGCGGCAATCAAGGAAAAGTACTTTGATAATGGACTTCGTGAACACTTGATAGAAGACTATCTTACAATAGGCAAGCTTTTGGGTAAGTGCTTTATTTTGCAATGTTTAGAAAATATTGGTGCTATATTTAAATAATGTCTTTTAACCTTTTACCACTTAGATACGTACTTCCACGCATTTGTAGTCCCTTAGAATGTTATATTTAATTTAAGATATCTTTACTAGATTCAAGATCTTAAGGCTTCATTTACAAACCTTGGATACTGAAGGGCCCTCGTTTTACCGTTTTTGGGGCCGAAATTTGGCCCCATTCCCCCTGTAAAATAGTATACTTTTTCCCCCTTTTTCTGCTAAAAATCCCCCCTCCAAATTTTGTTGTTGTTGTTTTTACTTTTATACCTATGTTGCCAGCTGGTATCGTGCTATTAACCTTTGATTAAATGTATATTAATGTTAATTACGTATAAATATAGCAATTTTAAGTGTTGAATGGTTGGTGAAAATATCTTTTTAAGTTCCCCTTTTCGCCCAAAACGACGCGAAATTTTCCCCTCTAAGGGCCCCAGCCCCAAATCACCCAAAGTGTAGCAAGGTCCCAGTACTGATGAGCAGCAAACAGCATAAAACCTGAACATACTGTGAGTTACTTGGAGGCTGTTCTGGTTTTATGCTGTTTGCACATAGCCATTTTCACTTTGCTTTTAAGTTGGATAGGATTAACCTTCAATCTCACATGAGAGATAGATAGGTATTCTTTGTTTCCTTCACAAAGATTGTTCAAATTCAAATTAAGCATCTTGTATCTAAATTGGTCCCCGCCCCCCGGTATTTCATCGGTATAAAGCAGCCACCTGTGAATTGTTAAATTACCTTTCTTGAATTCAATCATAAATATTGAATGTGGTAAGTATTTTACTTAGGTTATTAAGTCATTAATTATTCAACTTTTGTATATTCAGGTTTGAGCATTTTACAGAATGGAAAAATTCCTGTATTCATCATTGAGTTTGATGAGCACATTTTTTCCATGGCACAGCCATCTGACTGCATTAGAAATCTTCGGGCTGGTTAAGATTGGCTTGGAATATATACTGTAAGTACCATGTTACATCTGTTATGCTGTACCCCTAAATATGGGTAATGGAGTAGCTTTTTGAATTGTATCTGTGTCTTTCAACTGTCATTACTGTCTGTGCTAATGAAAACTGTAAGAAACTTGTGTTGTGGAATTATTGAGTATTTTGAAAATACTTTGTAGATGTTATGCATTTAGGTAATGCAATAGAATGTTTTGTGATCCCCAGCAAAAGTTGTAGGGATATTGTTTTTGCTGCTATATTAAATTATGGGTATCTGCACTTTTAAAATGGGTTCTTTCTGGTACAGTTAACATGCATTTACAAATTTAACCAAATATCTTTGTCTGTGTCTGGGAAATAAACCTTAACAAAAAGGTTAACCTGCAATGAAATGCCGAAGATGAATTAGTGCCATAACAATAACAAAATCAAATTTATGATTATCTTCCCTTATGAAATGTGTTCCTCTTGTGATAGTTAACATGAATACCGGTACCAAATGTGAACCAAATACCTTCAATGTTTTCCTAGTAATAGACCTTAACAAATATGTTAACAAAACCTAAAGCTAACGAGAAGAGGGTCATGACAATAGCTCCACTTTTTTGCTTCGAAAAGGGGAACAAAAAATGATTGTACAAAATATTGATGTACCGATAAATATACATATGCAATTTTGCAGGATCAACTTTGTAACTCTATAGTTATGGCCCCTTAATTGAAATTGTCAAATGTCATCCATCCAATGCTGTTCCCCCTTATTGATAGCCCTGTAAATTATTGCAACTTAATAATTATGCCCCCCTTCGAAGAAGAGGGGGTATATTGTTTTGCTCATGTCCGTCGGTCTTTCCGTCTGTCTGTCCACCAGATGGTTTCCGGATGATAACTCAAGAACGCCTAGGCCTAGGATCATGAAACTTCATAGGTACATTGATCATGACTAACAGATGACCCCTAAATATTTTCAGGTCACTAGGTCAAAGGTCAAGTTCACAGTGACTCGAAATATTAAAATGGTTTCCGGAAGATATAACTCAAGAATCTTACGCCTAGGATCATGAAACATCATAGGAACATTGATCATGACTAGCAGATGACCCCTAAATATTGTCAGGTCACTAGGTCAAAGGTCAAGGTCACAGTGACTCGAAATAGTAAAATGGTTTCCGGATGATATAACTCAAGAATCTTACGCCTAGGGTCATGAAACTTCAAAGGAACATTGATCATGACTGGCAGATGACCCCTATTGATTTTCAGTTCACTAGATCAAAGGTCAAGGTCACATTGACAAAAAACATATTCACAAAATGGCTGCCACTACAACTGACAGCCCATATGCATGCATGCATGTTTTACAAACAGCCCTTGTTTTGTTTTCATTCGGGTTGGGCTGTTTTTGTTTTTGAATTATCTTGTTTTTTGTGTCCTGAAGTATAGGAATAAGCTGTTTGTTTAAAACCGTTCATAATGAGACAAACTTAATGGAGCTCATTGGGAGAGCTTCTCGTATAGTGTGTTGTCCATTGTCTGCCAATGCATGCGTGGGCGTCTGCGTTCGTCTATGCATGTGTCATTTAATATTTTTCATGAAAAATAAATGAATCTCAAACATTTTCAAGGACACTAATTTCATAAAAGAATGACAAGGTCAGTGTAAACAACCTGTAATACATTTACCATCATTAAGGAAATAACAAGGTTTACTGACAAAAAGAAAGTAAAGTGTGTGCCGGCAACAAGCATTTCATCACAAAGGAAGTTTATTTAAACGGGGAAACTTCCCTTTATCTTAAAAGGGGTAACTTCTCTAAAACACATACTACTCTTTACTCCTCCTGAATCCGACCCTGCTAAAACTTTGCATGAATGATCCTGGCATGAAGCCCTTTCAAATTTGTTCAATGAATTGCATTCCATGCATAACTCTGGTTGCCATTGCAACCAAAATGAAAAAAAAATCTTCTTGCCTAAACTGCAAAGCATAGCTTAGATATTTGGCATGTAACATTATCTGGTGGACTTCTACCAAGAATTTTCGATAAAATGACCCTGGGGTCTAAATAAGCCCTACCCTTACGGCCAGTGTGTTTTCCATGTATGTATAAATTGTTAACTTTAAAATCTGCTTCTCTGAATTATCAAATATTGATATATCCCTTTTAGTTTAAGGTTCATGAGTATTATCTTATGTTACATTCATGTTTCAAACTGAAAATCTTAGGGCATTAAATAAAGTGCCTGTTCAAGTTCAACTTAAGATTGCATTGCATTGTATTCAGGTTAGCAACCCAGGATCCCCTTGTAATGTAATTCTCACAATTCTCACATGAGCACTCTACTTTCAAGTTGATGTGAGTGGTATTCAGAAGGTCCACAAATACATACAATAATTTCTGTATTTTTATCTGAATGCCCAGATTTTTAATTATTTTGCATTGATCAAAGTTGAATCCGTTTAAAAAAAAGGTAATTCCCCTAAGTATACAGTTGGATTTCTTTTTGAAAATAACTTTATTAAAAGGTTTATTATTGCTCTTTTCTAATTCAGGTTGGACGAAACCTACCAATTTTCAGACTGATTTTTCAAGGAAGGAGTGCTGATCTGACAGTGCGACAGCTAACGATGTTGCTTCAAACTCAGTTCTCAGAAGAAGGATCAAACAAAAGATCATTTGAAAACAAGGTGTATGGGGCCTTCACACGCTACTTAAGAGAAGTTGCAGGTAGGTGCAGAAAATCATAGGGGTGACAATACAATGTTTATATTTAAACTTGTAATAAGCTTTGTATTGTCTTTAAGCTGCCCTTGCCCAGCAGATATAAACAATTTATATAAAGACAAATAAGCCTTTGTGATATAATTGAATTTTCAGCTCACCTCAGCACAACATGCTCTTTGTGAGCTTTTGTGATCGCCTTTTGTTCGTCGCCCGTCGTCAACATTTTGCCTTGTGAACACTCTAGAGGCCACAGTTATTGTCCAATCTTCATGAAACTTGGTTAGAACATGCGCCCAATGATACCTTGACCGAGTTTGAAACTGGGTCATGCTGGGTCAAAAACTAGGTCACTAGGTAATAAAAAGAAAAACCTTGAGAACACATTTGATGCCCAATCTTCATGTAACTTTGTCAAAATAATTGTCTTAATGATATGTAGGTTGAGTTGAAAAATGGTTCCGGTCCGTTGAAAAATATGGCCACCAGGGGGCGGGGCATTATTACTCATATGGCTATAGAGAAACCTTGTGAACACTCTAGAAGTCACAATTTTAGCCCAATCATCATGAAACTTGGTGGAAACATTGGTTTCATTGATATCTCGGACGAGTTCGAAAATTGTCTAATGACATCTTGGGCTGCACAGAACAGGTCAGTTCCTTTGAATCTCAGGTGAGCGACTTTGGGCCTTTCAGGCCCTCTTGTTTAAAGATGATGCCATGCTTATTGGACATGTGGTATAAAAGAGGTATAAAGTAGTATATTTCAAAGTAAAATAGCGTGCTTATGTCTGCGAAAGGAGGCATAGTAATTTAACAGTCTGTCAATCTGTCGGTCTGTTAGTTTGTCTGTTGTATGTCTGCAATTGTGTGTCCGGTCAATATCTTCTTTATTAATTGATGGATTTTAAAATAACTTTGAACAAATGTTTAGTACAGTAAGAAGAAGTATCATGCATAAGACCCAGGTCCCTATCTCTAAGGTCAAGGTCACATTTAGCCTCTCAAGGTCATATATCAAAATTTTGCAATGAAAGTTGTGTCTGATCACATCTTTGACATAAATGGATGAAGTTTAAGCTAACTTGGCATGCATGTGTGACGCAGTAAGGGGAAGAGTCACTCCAAAAACCTAGGCCCATAACTCAAAGGTCAAGGTCTCATTTAGTCTTGCAAGGTCATATTTCAAGATTATGCATTGATAGGCATGTTCGGTTCATATCTTTGTCATTAAAAGATGGATTAAAGAAAATAAAGTGTAGCACAGTAAGACAAAGTGCAACGCACAAAACCCAGGTTCCTAGCTCAAATGTCAAAGTTACACATAAAGACTTGAAAGGATTGTTCACGAAAAGGTGTGTCCGGTCTGTATGTTTGTTATACATCAATGGAATTTGAAATAACTTCGAACAAATGTGAAGCACAGAAAGATAAAGGGTTGTGCTTATGACCAGGTCCCTATCTCAAATGTCATTAAACCATGTGCCATCCTCTGAAGACAATGTTTGTTTTAACTTTGAATTATTAAGACATGTATATACATATAGACAGAAAATGATTGAAGTCCTTATATTGATCTTATATGTGCAGGTGGTAGACGTGGGACAGTGTTCTTGGGAAAGGTCCTCAGGTTCGCTACTGGTTCTGAGGAAGAACCTATGCTGGGATTCGTCCTCCATCCATCCATAAAGTTCACAGTTGCTGGTAGCTTTGTTCCCACAGCCAACACATGTGCGAATACATTGAATTTACCAAGACCTTCGCCAGATACACCTTTGCCACCAGACCAGAAACTGTTTCACTTTTATGACTTGGCCTTCTCAAATACGTATTTTGGTTTAATTTAAGGCTTGTATTGTTATTAAAGAACTCATACATTAAATGTTCAACACTCCATTCTTTGTGTGAAAATACATGTATAGATAACTCATGTACATTTTTCATCCAAATGATATTGGCAAACTGGCATTTTATATTTACCCTTTTTGTATACATGTTTGTGTACAAAGTGTACATGTATCAGATAATCTTTAGCCATTGTCAATTGTTGACAGATTTAGACACAATTTGACCAATATTTAACTCTGAAATCATAATCAGATGACAATAACTCAGTTTTTTATTCTTAAAGTGGTCACAATCGCAGGTCAAATCATGTCCTACAAGTAAGTTTTGTTTTGGAGTGAATATTAAAATTTTACAGCAGAAACGTTTAACAGGCATGACTCAGTATCCTTTTCATTTCCAGACTAAACATGAATTGCATGATAATTACTTGACACGTTTCATTACCATACACACCTTCTTCATTGATTGTTTCCAATCTGAACCGATAAGGGGTTTATTAGTTATTGTATTATTTCCACTGAAAGAAGCATCGTGTTATCCTTTCACTTTCGGTTAAAAGGCTTGTGTCTTGTTTTATATAGGTTTATTTTATTGTTTCATGGCAAAGAATGGCCAACTTAAATGTTTAGACGTTGTTGTTTTAATGAAAACATTACTGGTCATTGTATTGACAAAGCCTTGGTGGGAAGGCGTCAGCTTTCAGTGGCTGATTAATAACTTAAATATTCAAAAACCAACCGGTATTAATACTAATACTTGCAATTTTGAGAGTTAGGTATAACAAATACTAATAATTTGAAATTGATACCCAGCTCTTCAGATACTAAAATTCTATGTTATTTTGACTTTTGTAGTACTAGTATTTATCAATGTGCAGGTGGTGTTTTCTATATTAAAATAAGAAAATTCATTCACAAACTTGTGATGAAGAAAAATGTTTATCTAAACTCTCAGTTTGTTGATGCTGACATAAGTTTAATAGGTCAGTGCCACTGACATATATTGGTTAAAGGGTTGGTTATCAGAACTGTTTATTTTTAGCTCGACTTAGCACATTGTGTTCATGATGTGATCTCCTTTTGCCCGCCATGCATGGTGCGTTGTGCAGCGTCAACATTTGCCTTGTTAACACTCTAGAAGCTGCATTAATTGTCTGATCTTCATGAAATTTGTTCAGAAGATTTGTGCCAATTATATCTTGGACGAGTTGGAAAATGGTTCCCGATGGTTGAAAAACATGGCCACCAGGGGCGGTGCATTTTTGCGTATATGGCTACAGTAAAACCTTGTTAATACTCTAGTGGCAATATTTATTGTCTGATCATCATAAAACGTGGTTAAAAGATTTGTCCCAATCATACCTTGGACGAGTTTTAAATGGTTCCAGTTGCTTGAAAAACATGGCCGCCGAGGTGTGTGGCAGTTTTCCTTATATGGCTATACTGAAACCTTGTTTATGCTCTGTTGGCCACATTTATTGGCCAATTTTCGTGAAACGTGGTCAGAACATTTGTCCCAATAAAATCGAAGCCGAGTTTGAAACTGGGTCATGTGAGCTTTAATTGAGGTCACTAGATCAAATAAAAAAAAAGCATTTTAACACTAGAAGTCACTTTTTTGTCCAATCGAATGATTTCTCAGCAGAGTTCAAAACTAAAAAGGTGCCTAGAAATTAAATATTTATGTTTCATAAAATACTTTCATTAATTTGAACTCAACCTCCTCAAAATAGTTTAGTTCCTTTGGGTTTCAGGTGAGCGCCTTAGGACCCATGGCCGACTTGTTTGACAATTGGACCAGGCATTAGTTTAGTGTCTTTAACCCTTTTAAATGTATATACTGAATGTTCTAGTCGTCATTTGTTCTTACAGCTAAGGAAGCTGGTCTGTTACATAGTTGGTATTTGTGTTTTATTGTTTAAACAATCGGTTATTAGATTGGGGTATGTCGTTATGTGGCAGTCACCTTTGGTTTCAACACTTAAGAATGGATTGAGATATTGTAATGCAAATGCATATATAGATACCGTATATGGAGACCTCGCTTTGGGATCACATGTAGAGTGGTGGGGTCAAGGTCACCGTTTCTAAAAATAACTTGAGAAAGCATCAAGATATTTTAATAAAACTTTATACATAGATACTTTTTATCGAGACCTTGCTTGTGATTGCATTAAGGGTGGGTGGGGGTCAAGGTCACTTTTTCAAAAAACGAAAATCGGTTTGGGAAAAAATATGGAAAAAATATTTTAATGAAACTTACTATCTAGTACCTTATCAAGACCTTTCTATGGACTGGATATGGGTGAGGTGGGGTCAAGGTTACTGTTACCAAAATAGAAAAAAAGTTTCTGCTCAATAACATGAGAATGTATTGAGATATTTTAATCAAACTTCATTCATAGATACCTTATATCGAGCCTTGCTTGGGATTCATATAGGTTGGTTGAGGTCAAGGTCACCATTATTAAAAGGAGAAGAACGTTTTCCCTCAACTTGAAAACGCATTGAAATATTTGAACGAAACGTCATACATAGATACCATATATCGAGGCCTTGTTTGAGATTACATATTGGGTATGTGGTGGTAAAGGTGACCGTTATTAAAAATATGAAAAAAAGAATTCTGCTCAATTATTAGCATGGCTTGACATATTCCAATAATTCTTGGTATACATGTGTAGTGTCGTAAAATACAAGTCAAGTTCAACTATGGTTACAAACCACTAAATTTTGACAAGAATTTTGGCCCTTTTATTTACTGAAATTCCCTAAAAACATGGATTTCTTATGATAACTCAACCATGGCTTGATATATTTAAATAATTATTGGTACAAATGTGTAGCATCATAAAATACTGGTCAAGATCGAATTGGGTTACAAACCACTAATTTGTACACGGTTATGGCCCTTTCCCCCCCCCCTCCAAAAAAACAACATTGTTTTTTGCTTAATTACTCATGAAAGGCTTCACATATTTAAATTATTATAGATACATAGGTGTAACATT
Source organism: Dreissena polymorpha (assembly GCF_020536995.1). NCBI lineage: Eukaryota > Metazoa > Mollusca > Bivalvia > Myida > Dreissenidae > Dreissena > Dreissena polymorpha. Next base: position 18,531,800 of record NC_068360.1, read on the forward strand.
ATATAATACAGATCGAGTTCCTCTTTGGATACAAACCACTTAATGTTGACAGAGTAATGGCTTCTAATGAAAATAAATCATTAAATAAATTTAAAAAAAAGAACTAGACACAAATCTGCTATTTGGTGCTTGATCTTTTCCTCAATATGCTCTTTTTCATATTGATTTTCGCAGTGTTTATTTTGTTGTTTCTATTTTTCATTTACAGTTGAAGGACGTTTAATTCATAGGAATTCAAAATTGAAAGATCATAAACAGACAATTAAAAAAAAGTAGATTCATCAGTAATTCATGTTGAATTTATGGTTATTTCCTCAAATGGATGTTTCGTTAAATGTCCATCAAATTGGAATGTCAAAAGTAGCCTCATATTAACTTTTTCATGTATCTGAAATCCCTGTAAAAAGCCTTATTTTTGCAAAAATTGAAACCTTTATAAAAGCATTTATTTTCATTGTTATCTGATAGTAGGCCTGACTTCATGAAACCAATATGTGAGCTTTAGGGCTTTGTGATTGGCTTTATTTTGTATTGATGTCAATTCGACAAACTTGCATGTTAAACCTGTTGGAATACATTGTTATAATGATTATTGTTTGATCTCCAGTTTATTGTTATGAACACATTTATTATTAAAGGGTTGTTGTATTAAAATTTTAATGTTTCAGTTTTATAAATTACATAACTGAATAAAAGTATTGTTATGTCTTTATTCAATTCTTAAACAAGAACTGCTGAGCATACACCACGACTGTAGACACTTCCACAAATGTTAATGATGCTCAAATTGATCTGCAATATTTCACAATCATCGCACTTGATATTGGATATCAAGTGTTCTTTCTAAAGAGCACGTGGATAATATTTGTGGTACTCGACAGCGCATGTGGTAATGTTTGTGATTTTCGATGATGGAAATGTATTTTTAACAATAGCTCCGGAGGAGTTTAATCTATCCGTGGCAAAGCCTGCATCAGCCTCTTTGAATAATTGCCTAAAATTAAATAATGCATGAAAAAAACAATAGATATTAATGTTAAATATGGGTCACGTTGGGGAAAATTAGGTCACAAGTCCTAATCGATTTAGAAAGGATCTTTATGAAACTTTTTCAGAATCTTTGCCTGATAATATCTAGGCCTGGTCTGAACATGGGTCAGGTCAGTTAAAAAACTAGATCAAACTTGTAAAAATTGTGTATATTGTGGCTTAATTTTTAAATGGATCCGTATGATCTATATAAAGTTCAAATATGGGTCACTTGGGGAAAAAAAGGCAATAGGTAAATTCTTGACACAAATGAAGGTTCATGATACTAAGAGATTGTTTGTTTCGGCCACATCTAGTTACACATCTTGGAATCTGTTTTAAAGACCTGCTTCACGGCCCTTTTGTTCATGGTTATTCTGTTGGGTAAATACCAAAGAACTTATTTGCTGTTTCAATGCAATGTAGTTAATGCGAGTCGATATATTTCATTGAACAAAAAAGCCTTAAAAGCGTATTATTAGATCTTTAGCATTCGTACAACACGCCAAATACAGTGCATTAAGCTTTGTGCAATTTTTCTATGAACAACCCAACAAATATAATCCTGATTAATGTATATACATATAGGTTAAAGTAAAACTGGAACTATGTGGATGGTTCTGGAACTTAATAGAGATGTTTTCCCACTAACACCGTTACATGTATTTAGTTTGATCTTTGGTTAAGTGTTTGACTTATAGCGCAAACCCGATAAATGGAAGAAAACCACCCGCTGCATATGATCCCATATATGTCACGTAAATAGAAAGACTTACGTAAAGTACTATTGCATTATAAGACTATCATCCATGGCGGTTTTTCATTTATGAAGAGCGGCCAAGTCTATTATCATACTTGGTACAGTCACGAACAATTTGTGAACAACTTAACATTCTGTCCAATATAAAAGCCAGAAGTGGTTCTGAAGCGGCATCTGCTTACTAGCTGAGATTGCGTTAAAAACCAACAAGGTTAATTCCACCATCCTTATACATGTATTTTCTTAAAATTATTTATAGCATTTGTCTCCCAATAATTTCTACTGTTTTTATGTAAATATCTATACCATAATTATTCGAGTTCCAGTTTGGTGAACAATATCTGTCTAATTCTTGCCTACAATCATCGGTTATTTGAAGGTCAAGTGCACCCAGTGCCGGTCTGGTATCATTCATTTCAGCTGAATTTAACTCAATATTTCCTTCCACGCCATACATATCTAGATCTGCATCTGGCATGTCAACTGGGCAGTTTAAGGATCCCTCAGTGAAGAGCCGCAGAGGCGACGAACGTGCTGTTCGCAACCGATGTCTTGCCCATGCCATCTTCCAAAGCTGAAGCTTTTCATTAATTCGGTCTTTGAAGACAAATTGAAGTGCATAAATGTGAGTCTCATCCAAAGGATCAAGAATTTCATTTTCTTCCATGAAGTGGAACAGGTCGTAATAGAAACAAAGCACCCCTTCAAACACATCCCTCCAAAGTCTTTCTATTCTTTGGTTGTGTGTACTCTTGCCTGCAATTACACTCCGCCTATTCAATCCACGTGCACGAATCATAAATTCTGCAATTTTTATGTTTTCCATTTCTTGGTCTGTGCGTACCCTCAATGGTGTTCCATAAGAGGCAACAGCGTCCGAGAAACACCGCAGAATGGTTTCGGCTTTATTGTTATTTTCACATTTCAAATACACGATAAACCTACTAAATCCATCAATACCACCACAAATGATAAAATGCCACCTGATAAGTTTATGGTTGGTATCCAAATGCCATAAATGGTTTGGGGCTGACACGTTGTATACTCTGTGATGCAGCCTACGACGAAGCCTTTCTGTTATACCAACCTGGTCTATATTGTGCAGAACATTTCGCAAACGTGATCTGGTAACATGCAGTTAAAATAAAATTTATGATTTATATTAGTTATTACTAGATGGTAGATTCCTGTTGCAGACAAAACCAGAACTGCCTTAAATCTGTCTGCCTGTGTGTGTCTGTCTGTCTGCGTGTGTGTGTGTGTCTGTCTGTCTCTAAATCTGCCTGCCGGCCTGTCTACAATAGCTACGTGCATGTATCACCAACTTGTATTATTTTAATTTTATTATTATATCATACTATGGAAACATAATACTTATATACCTTTATTGCCTTTTCATGAAGAATCTGTCGAATCATTGTTTCGCCTACTCTTGGGAACTCTGCTATCACATGCCTGACTTCTGTCTCAAGGTTTAAATCATCTATGTCAGTGAAATCATAACATGTGATGTTGAATTTGTTCATCTGCCTGTAAATTGTCCTCTCAGATACAGACAACAGTTTCGAAATTTCTGTAATTTTAAATCCTGATTCTATTAAGGTAACGAGTATCTCTTTAGGAATATCGTATTTTGGCTCATCCAAAGCCCTAGAAATATTACTATACCCTTGACCATATTTCATGCTCTCAATTCGAAGTCGCATCATATCGCTGCTATAGTTAATCCCCAAATATTTAAATTCATGCACTGATAATTAGCACACAATATCTGGATTTATCTTCTCTTGTTCAAATGATGACATATTTGAGCCAAGACCCAATCTATTAAGAATGTTTTCCATTTATGTAGCCATTTCAGATTTGAGAGTTACACCACTTTAAGACGACAGCTGCTTGTGAATGTATTTATGTTGCAATCAGTTTCTTGCATTCAAATCAGATGCTGAAACAACAAGAAACATATTTTAAAAAGATATTCGGCGTATATGGGAAGTTTGAAAATAATTAGTGTCAATTGGCTTTGCTACATAAATATTCAAAACTGATATTCATGTGAACATCGTTATTTGGAACTCAGTTCATTCGAAGCGTTATTTCGAATTATATTCAAGTTTTCTCGCCGGTACCGACGACTTCGAAACAACGGTGTTCGAATGTATGTGTATTTTGTAATTGAGGATATTCACTTATAATGTACTCATTTATCACATGTAAGACTAGATCAGTAAAGCACATACTACACACATACTAAATAAGACTAAACCCTTTATTATCGTTATATTATTTTATGTTACTTTTGTGTGTGCTTCAGATTCTTAATGATTCTTAAATCAGGACTTTTTAAGATTGGTTGCCATTAAAACAGTGTAGTGAGTTTTAATTTGATAAAATCCTGCCGCGCAAAAAAAAATAATAATGGTATTTTACTGAACCGCTGCATAATTATCTATTCGCGCCATTTCATAGGTCCACATTTGCAAGAAATCTAGGTCAAAAGTGTCTAGCTTGGACAATTATACTCCGAATGAAAAAGCTTCACTTTAAACATTGACACTATTTCGAATCGCTGGGCGGGGTAGTACACGTCTGAAAGCTAGTTTAGGTCAGAGTTGTTTGATTTTAGTATTTTTGACGTTCCTACCCTAAATTTTGCCATTTTTTTATATTCGCTTCTTTAAATATTAAATTGGATTATATATATATACTTGTTCAGATATATATATTTCACTCCTCCTACACTCAGCTACAGACACAATTTTGGAGAAAAACTGAAGGAAAAAAATCATCCGACATTCATATTGAAGTCACGGCATTATTTCTTGAATATAGCACAAAGGAACTGATATGCAAACAATTCGGCCGTTTACAGATGTTAAACTATATTTACCCCTTCCACTTCGTTTCTTCATGGAGAACCATAATCCTTCGTTATATTTCGGAACTTTTAACATTAAAATAAAAGAAGCAAAGCTTCTTATTATACTTTGCAAGAAAACAAAACAAATAAAAAGAATTTAATCATTTTAAGTACGTGTTTATTATGGAATACCTCTACTTGAAAAAAACTCCTTTGTCCGTCATGTTAGGTGTCAACTCCGATAACAGAACGGCATGGCAAATGCACAGAACATATTGGCATATTCACTTTACGCAATGGTATATACATAATGACAAATGCACACAACATAATGACAAATGCACACAACATATTGACAAATGCACACAACATAATGACAAATGCACACAACATAACGACAAATGCACACAACATAACGACAAATGCAAACAACATAATGACAAATGCACACAACATAATGACAAATGCACACAACATAATGATAAATGCACACAACATTATGACAAATGCACACAGCATAATGACAAATGCACACAACATAATGACACATGCACACAACATAATGACACATGCACACAACATAATGACAAATGCACACAACATAACGACAAATGTACACAACATAACGACAAATGCACACAACATAATGACAAATGCACACAACATAATTACAAATGCACACAATATAATGACACATGCACAAAATATAATGACAAATGCACACAACAAAATGACAAATGCACACAACATAATGACAAATGCACACAACATAATGACAAATGCACACAACATAATGACACATGCACACAACATAATGACAAATGCACACAACATAACGACATATGTACACAACATAACGACATATGCACACAACATAATCACAAATGCACACAACATAATGACAAATTCACACAAAATAACGACAAATGCACGCAACATAATAACAAATGCACACAACATAATGACAAATTCACACAACATAATGACAATTGCACACAACATAATGACAATTGCACACAACATAATGACAAATGCACACAACATAATGACAAATGCACACAACATAATGACAAATGCATACAATATAATGACAAATGCACACAATGTAATGACCAATGCACACAACATAATGACAAATGCACAGAACGAAATGATGTTTCTACAGGACAAAATGTAGTTTATACAAAACAACTAAGTACATGAACAGAACATAAAGACCAGTGCCATCAGAAGGCAGCATTGGCGTTCCATAATGCGCTCCGTTTTCCATGTGGATTGGTGTATAGTGATCAGGCATGACAGGAAACATCAAAGAATCACATTGAGCAAATGAATTCAATCTAAAAATAATCATCTAACATTTCACCGTCGCGATATTCTTAAAGCGCCGTTGTTTTTCTGATTTTCAAACTCAAAGTTGAACGTAATCACATTATTATTAAGATAATTAAAATATACAGTATTTATTAATATTGCTTTCAGAAGCTTGGATTTTATGATCAGTGGTCCGCGTTTTATGAAATATGTCTATCAAAGCGACGGCTTGAATTGAACAGATGTTATCAAGTTAAGTGTAGACTGGACAACACACCCTCCTGACCACATAGCAGACATTCAGTTTTGTGTGTGGGGCGTTGATAATATGCGGTGATTGTTTATGATGTCAGTTTATTTATTTTTAAAATGTTGTTGCATATTTGTCCCTTTAAAGCAGTTTGTTTATATATTTTGTTACATTACCGTTAACTGTTATTTAAATAATTTCATTGCCTATTTGAATTCATTCAGAATAACGTCGAAACCAAAGCGTGTCCTTGACATAATATTTGGTAAGTGCAAAGACAACACCACTTATCGTTGTGCTAGCCATGAAGACAGTTTGAATATCGGCAGTTATAAAATCAAAAGCACACATAAATTTGCTTATTTATTATGACCCGTGAATATTAATCTTTATTAGAAATGTTTTTTTTAGATAATGATAATTGCAAACAAGTTCAATGTGAAAATAAAGGAACCTGTCGGAATATATTTGACATTCCACTAGAAATGTGTGTGTGTGTGACGCCGAATATGTAGGCAAAAGCTGCTCTCAAGGTTTTAAATGATTGATCATGTTTGAGAATGAACATAATGTTTACTTTGACATTGTGTTCTTAAAAACAAACACGTTATTGTCAAACATATGAGCATGTCCGAAACACATAAACTGTTGTCATTATGAGTATTTTAACTTTAATCGTAAACAGTGATAACGAGAAATCACGTCTATCATAATTCGTGTCGTGTGATAATTGGACATATTATACAATGTCCTTTGCCAAAACATGAGCAAATTTCAAACATGAGGTAATTTCAAATTATCAAAATAATAAATATTGAACCAAATAATTCCAATAATACAGTGCCAAGATGCTACGTGTTTAAACAATGGAACTTGCGTTCCGTCGAATGGATCCTCCATTTGCACATGTTAAAGGTAAAGTCATCTGGGTGATAAAAGAGCACTATTATTTCAAACTTTGTGTAATACAAAGTGAGAATGCTTTGCCACTTCTATTTTTCCAACCTACATATAAATATATTTCTTTTCTGTTGGTGTGATATGGTGTTCTGTAATTGATGTGAAACTGTTGGCCATTAACAGTAAAACCGGAAATTTCATAAATGAGTTTTATCAATATTGCAAGATTGAATGCCAATAATAAAAAATACGTTTTGGAGTTATACATTTATAATTTATGTACACACGTTGGTTGTAATGTTATTATTTTATTTTCTCAAACACGAAATTTATGCTTTTATTATGAAACACTGACAGGATTTTTAATACTCTTTAACGAGATATAAAATCATCAAATATAAAATATAGAATATCCCATAAAAACTACGTCGCTATTTTACTCTCAGCTCGTTCATGTAAGAAATCAAACAGTATGAATTATTCAAGATATCGGCTTAAGAAACAATTAATAACACTTAACTGAGTTAAGTAATTTAAGTTAATAAAGTTTTTAATGACTGTTCATAGATGGAATCATTTTAAGCGAAACGTGTTTTTGTTATTAAAAACAGTTTTACATGATTGTGTTTTGATTTTTTTTCTAAAACTGACTTTTCGGTTGTATTATTATAATTCCCGTTGGTATAACATGCCTTGGAGATCAAATGTCTGTATGAATTTCAATTTATGACTGATTTTCTTCCGAGATCGAACGATAAGACAAACCTTACTCATTTTGACATAATAAATATTTAAGTAATTATATTTGGCAACCAAAGCCGCATGCGAGCAATTATTGCAATTTGCTAAATAAAGTGTTAAACCTTTAAATATTGAACGTTGTTGTTTATTTTAAAAATTGTAATAGTATTTCGAGAATAACTTTCCCAATCGACCATTGTCACGAACATTTTCATGCAGATTCTTTGGTCAATATAAAGTACATACATATAAGCGAATCGTATAAAGAACAAGAGGGCCATAATGGCCATAACCAGTGCTCACCTGAGTCCACAGACACCAATTGTATAAGGCTTGACCTGTTGATCTAGTTTTATAAACCTCTTGACCCTGATTCTTAAAAGTATATTTGAATTTTTAAGATACTGGTTTTGAGCTTAATTTTATTCAAAGACACACAAATAACTTAACATATTACCTGTAGTATATTGATTCGATTAAACTAGAGTGTTCACATGCTTATTTTACTATATAAACATAAAGAAAATGCGCCCAACCCCTGGCAGCCATGTTTTTCAACGGGCCGGAACCATTTTCGAACTCAACGCTCGTATCTAGAAAATAAATGTTCTGACCAAATTTCATGAAAATTGGGCCAAAAATGTGACTTCAAGACTGTTCACATGTTTTTACTATATGCATATAGAAAAAAATACCCCGCTCCCTGGTGGCCATTTTTTTTCACCGATCTGGACCATTTTCGAACTCGTCCGAGATATCAATAAAACCACGTTTTAACCACGTTTCATGATGATTGGGCAAACATTGTGACTTCTATTGTGTTAACAAGGTTTCTCTATAGCCAAATCAGGAAAACTGCCCCGCCCACTGGCTGCCATGTTCTTCAACCGACCGGAAACACTTTTGAACTCCACCAACATATCATTAAGACAAACATTTTGACAAAGTTATATAAAGATTGGGCATGAGAAGTCTTCTACAGTGTTTAAAAGGTTTATCTTTTTTTTTGACCTAGTGAACTAGTTTTTGACCCAGCATGACCAAGTTTCGAACTCGATCGAGGTATCATTGCGACAAATCTTCTGACCAAGTTTCATGAAGATCAGACAAGAAATGTGGCCTCTAGAGTGTTTACAAACCAAATGTGGTCGGGCGGACGGACGGACGACGGACAAAGACCGATCGCAAACGCCAACACAAATCGAGCACTAAAGCATTTACTTTTGAAATAATAAAATAAAATAAATGACATTCCAGTGATTGTAACTAGAATTATAATCCGAACCACCACTGAGTTTCAACGATTCTAATCATATCTCCATTTCGTTATATTTCTACTTTTCATTCAATTTCGATTAATGTTTTTGTATCCTGTGGCTGTGCGTATAAAAAGGTTAATATATGCAAAACAAATCTGTTTCAGATGTATCATTTTTGCATTGCTTTTTGTGTAATGTATTAACAAAATGTTTATTCCAAACAATCAATTCAAATATTCGAAATGATTGCAGAACCATTTACAATGTATGCACATTTTATTCCTTATATTATTTAATATCAATACCTGTTGTTTTTATTTTTAGAGTGGTTTGGAAATGTATCAAAGTGATTCGCGTCTGCAGTTTTGTCGTGTTTTTAAACAAAAGCAGTACAGAGCAAACATGCAAAACATGTCTTCGTTTTCATTGCAATCAAGCAACAAAACAACGCCACTGGTCTCACTTCTACATGAACATCAAATTAGGCTTATGAATGCATACAATACATGCATTTTATTACACATGTCCTTAATATTTCCTCAAAATGAAAATAATGCCCAAACTAATTTAGCATTGAACTCGGTCAGTAATACAGAAAGCGTTGATGAAATGAAAAGAAAATATGTTTTCTGTATATGCTGTGCTTAAGCAATATATATGTGATAAAAAAGTGCACTTCAAATGCCCTTACAATAAATGTTTTTGCACTACTTCTATTTGTAAAGTGAACATCAAATACTTGAAAATACCTAAATTGCCTTAACAAACTGCACTAGTATGACACGTTTATTTCATTAAATGCATAAATACTTTAAGATAACAAGCATTTTAAACATCACTTACCGTGTGTTTTTTATATTACTAGTGTCTTATCGTGAGAGATATAAGCTGTGTAACGGAATATCTTAATATTTTTAATTTTATCACTATGTCAATATTTTGTCAATTTCACCACAATAAACGGAAGCGGAATTGTTAAAAACAGCAAAGCTATTATGCAAATACATGAGAAATACATTACACATTTAACCTCTTTTAACCATATGAATTGTAACGAACGTTTACTTTGAATTTCTGGAACTTAGTTCAGAACATCACCACATGGTTTGTTACAAAGTAAACCACACTTATTTTCCATTTTTGACGATGCTGCTTCAGCATCGTCTAAGTTATGATACCATGACAAAAATCTTCACAATGGCGACCTATGTAAAAGACCGAGCCAGTCCGATTGTGATAACTCGGTTTTTCAAATCGGCATACCTCGCTGATTTTAATTTATAACATTCTCTGACAGCAGAGTTGTCGTTCGTGCCTCAACATACAACAATGGCCGCGCCCATGAGAAAAAGTTGCACTCGTGTCAAAACTTTCTTACAGCATAAATCGGCTTGTTTGGCTATTTAGAAATTGTCATTTAGGATATATGAGTTATTTATTCACTAAATCTCCGCTAATGACAACAATGGATGGAATTCGAAGGATACATTCGATATGAATGAATGACTTTCTGGATCTTGACACGGCAAAACTGGCATACTGGTATTTTTAGTATCAATTTAAGTCACATTTTGCTTTATAAATTCTATTTGAGCATTTTGCGACTTATTGCTTGACTATGATACCCGATATCAACATATCATATGGGATTTGCAGATCACCAAGCTGTCCTGAAATTCAACATTGATAACAAACTCTTTACTCAAATTACTGGTTTGTATTCTTCTTTATATTTTAGTACTTGATATCATTTTAAAGTTAAATGAACTGTGTCACAGTAAAAGAGACATTAAAGCGATTGAGGCCAGTTTGGATCCAGATCAGCCTGCAGTCGCTTGAAAGCTGTTTGCTTAGAAGCGGTTTTCTGACAATAACAAATAGTTTAATTGAATACTGATTAGACTGCCCTTTTCCTGTGACCTGGCTCAAATATAAGAATTGTCAATAATCAATTGATTTTATTTCAAACATTAATCCAGTGCTTTTTTTCTGGTCCCTCGGCATGCTCGATATCAATTACTCCAGCACTTTCGTGTTGAGAATTGAATACTGCTTAAAGTGATATTATGGGCATTTTTCACTGTTGAATTGAGCTGAAAAGAATTAACAGGTCAAACTAGTAAGTTAAAATGTGGTTACTGACCAATTATCTGCAACTCATCTTGCTACCAGTTGTTTATAAAAATATATTTTATATTCAATATTTCACGTGACCCTCCCAGTCCTGTAAGCCGAAATGAACCGTAAAACAAAATTGTGCATTTGTGTCGTATAAACGAATCTGCACTAAAACTAAATTTAGGTTCACATTGTACATGCGTGATCAGTTGTCAAACGAAAGTATGGTTGATATTGATTGATAAATGCATTGTTTTATATCTTTCCGGGATATTGTTTTAGTATGTTGAGGCTGCATCAACAAATATAAATGTATATAAAGTGAAAAAATAAAAAACAAGATGTGTTTGTGAAACACAATGTTCCCCATATATGATGTTTGACATTGTAGGATGACCTTGACCTTGTGAAGGATGACCTTGACCTTGACCTTTCACCACTCAAAATGTGCAGCTCCATGAGATACACATGCATGCCAAATATCAAGTTGCTATCTTCAATATTGCAAAAGTATTCATAAAATAAGCGATTTGGGCCACATATATTTGACCTCTGACCTTGAAGGATGACCTTGACCTTGACCTTTCACCACTCAAAATGAGCAGCTCCATGAGATACACATGCATGCCAAATATCAAGTTGCTATCTTCAATATTGCAAAAGTATTCATAAAATGAGCGATTTTGGCCACATATAATTGACCTCTGACCTTGAAGGATGACCTTGACCTTGACCTTTCACCACTCAAAATGTGCAGCTCCATGAGATACACATGCATGCCAAATATCAAGTTGCTATCTTCAATATTGCAAAAGTATTCATAAAATTAGCGATTTTGGCCACATATATTTGACCTCTGACCTTGAAGGATGACCTTGACATTGACCTTTCACCACTCAAAATGTGCAGCTTCATGAGATACACATGCATGCCAAATATGAAGTTGCTATCTTCAATATAGCAAAAGTTATTGCAAAATGTTAAAGTTGGCGCAAACAGACAGACCAACAGACCAACAGACAGACCAACAGACAGGGCAAAAACAATATGTCCCCCACTACTATAGTGGGGGACATAAAAACAACGGTTGCGATAGACACATATAAACTGCTAGATGCCCATATTATCACTATAAGGCGGTGCTAGGGGGCGTAAGAGATGTTGCACCTTTCATTATCTCTCATGAACAGACTCGATAAAACTGAGTCGGCAATATTTGACTTAATTTTTGGTTTGGTTGCTCTCGAGGGATCGAACAATTTCAGAATCTACCTAAATGCCTAGTGGTAGAGTGACGACTTTGATTACAGGAGGTTGTGCTGCGAGTTTGATCCCCAGAAGCGGCGTTGAAAACTAGCCAACTTTGTTATCAACATGGCTGCTAAACCTGATATGCTAAGATAATGTGATTTTTCTCTCACATGATGGTCATCAGTTATATTATATAAAAACTCACAGCAGTAGTAAACAATGGGACAATAATTTATGAACACATCTTTCATTTGTCTTTGAACTTTTGAGTTTGACATGGCCTAGACTTAAATATGTGATTTATCTTTACCAGCACTCTAATTGTGACACGGCTAAAGTGTAAATGTACCATTGAAGATCACCTAAACCCAGATTTGCTATCATTGAAGTGTGGAAAGTTTTAAGGTTGTGACAAGTAAGCACAAATGGGTCATTTCCGAGAGGCCACAACTGATATATGACTGTTTGAAAACAAGAAAAATCAGTGCCTGATTTAGATTGCCTTTACATAGTTCAATAAAAATTAATTTCTGAAGCCTGGTTACAGTTTAATGTTAATTTTATCAATGTGTCAGACCAGGGCCTTGATTTTGAAATCAATGACATGCATGGTCAGATGATGTAATTAAAGATTATACATTCGTTCAAACACATACAAATGTAAACATGTACATGTAACTAATTTTGATGTTATACATAGAAAATGCACTAAGTTACAAGGCATTTGACTTTTCTGCTGGTGCATTGGCACACAAGGTGGCTCGGTTGCAATGGTTTGATGGACTGCTTGGATGTGTAGTTACATTATATACAGTATATCAAACTGTATTATTTCAAATATGTTTGCATCTAGTATAGTTTTATTGATAATATTTATAAAATTAAGGTATATGAATGATAAACTTGAGTGAAATCATTTAAATGATACTGAAATCATGACAGTAATTTATACTGATAATTATTTAATATATGTTGCGTGATACAATCATGTACATCTATATCAAATAAGATCATACTGTAACATCAGTGATGAATTTCAGTGAATTAAATTAAATCCAAAATGTAAGTCAGTCTCATCTCTCTCCCACAGCGCGCAGACCTTAAGGTGTGTACCTATCCAGATCCAGATACAGATCCAAAAATATTAAACATAATTATGTATCATGTTGTTAAGAGGGGATGATTTTCCCTCTGTTGTACCAATGTATTGTTTAACTTCTTTAATCAGTGCGTTTAAAGATATATAAACATAGCTCCAGGGTCAATGCTTCAGGGAATGAATATTTCACATCCTGATCTTTTTTTCTAATGGATATTTTAACTAGTTCATACATTCAATACAGTCAAATATATGTTAAGTAGTATCTGTACACATTGGTAGATTAAATTTGTACTTTAAATATTACTTTTAGCTCCACGCTAATGCTATGGTCATGTGTCTGTCGTGCGTGCGTTCGTCCGTGCGTGCATTAACTTTTCCTTTAAACATCTTCTTCTCCTAAACTACTGGTCCAATTCTGATGAAATTTCTCAGGAATGTTTTTGGGTGAACCTCTTTCAAAGTTGTTCAAATTATGCCCCTGGGGTCAAATTTGATCCTGCCCCGGGGGTCACAAAATTTAAAATTTGCTCATATAAGACCTATTTTGTGAAAACTTTCAAAATCTTTCCGTCCATAACCATTGGGCCTAGGGCTATCAAATTTGGTATGTAGAGACATCTAATAGTCTTCTACCAAATTTGTTAAAATTATGTCCCTGGGGTCAAATTTGACCCTGCCCCGGGGGTCACAACATTGAACACTGCTCTTATAGGGACTATTTTGTGAAAACTTTACATATCTTCTCGTCCATAACCATTGGGCCTAGGGCTACCAAATTAGGTATGTAGTGGCATCTTATAGTCCTCTACCAAGTTTGTTCAAATAATGTCCCTGGGGTCAAGTTTGACCCTGTGCCGAGGGTCACAAAATTGAACATATGCTTATATAACCGTATTACATAGGGCTACCAAATTTGGTATCTAGTGACATGTAATAGCTCTTCTTCGTTTGTTCAAATTATGCCCCTGGGGTCAAATTTGAAACTGCCCTGGGGTCACAAAAATGAATATATGCTTATAAAGGGCTTATTTTGTGAAAACTTTAAAAATCATCTTGTCCATAACCATTGGGCATACGGCTACCAAATTTGGTATGTATTGACATCTTATAGTCCTCTACCAAGTTTGTTCAAATTATGCCCCTGGGGTCAAGTTTGACCCTGCCCCGAGGGTCACAAAATTGAACATAAACAATTATGCTTATATAAGCCATATTGTGGAAAAACTTTTAAAATCTTCTTGTCCATAACCGTATGGCATAGGGCTACCAAAATTGGTATGTAGTGCCATTTATTTTATGCTTTCCGGTGGTTTATAGAGAAATATCAGTGAATTAAAAATGATTATTTCACGGTTTCAAACAATGAAATTTATCAGTAACAAGAGGGCCATGATGGACCTGTATCGCTTCACTGCTGAAAAAAGGCTGAAACAAATATTCTCGGCATGTGCAACTACTTAAATATAGGCCCTATTTAAGCACATGTTCACTTTTGTGACCCCCTGGGCTTGTTCAAATTTAACCCCAGGGGCATAATTTGAGCAAACTACTATATCTCACTATATGTACATACAAAATATGGTAGCCCTAGATCCTAGAGTTAAGGACAAGAATAGTTTAAAAGTTTTCACAAAATAAGCAAGATATAAGCGTATATAATGTTCAATTTTGTGACCCGCGGGTCAGGGTCAAATTTGACCCAAAGGGCATAATTTGAACAAACTTGATAGAGGACTATAAGATGTTATTGCATACCAAATTTGGTAGCCATAGTCAGAATGGTTTTCGACAAGAAGATTTTTAAAGATTTCACAAAATAGGCGCTTTATAAGCGTTTATTCAATTTAGTGACCCCCAGGGGAGGGTCAAAGTTGACACCAGTCATTATTTGAACAAATTTGGTAGAGGTTTATTAGATGTCACTACATACCAAATTGGTAGCCCTAGGCCTAATGATTATGGACAGGAAGATTTTAAAGTTTTCACAAAATAAGCCCTTTATAAGCATATATTCAATTTTGTGACCCCCGGGGCAGTTTTAAATTTGACCCCAGGGGCATCATTTGAACAAACTAAGAAGAGAACTCTTACATTTCACTATATACCAAATTTGGCAGCCTTATGCCATATGGTTATTGACAAAAGATTTTTTAAAGTTTTCCCACAATAGGCCTTATATAAGCATATGTTCAATTTTGTGACCCTCGGGGCAGGGTCAAACTTGACCCCAGGGGCATAATTTGAACAAACTTGGTAGAGGACTATAAGATGTCACTACATACCAAATTTGGTAGCCCAAGGCCCAATGTTTATGGACAAGAAGATTTTTAAAATGTTCAAAAAATAAGACCTTTATATACATATATTTAATTTCAACTTTGACCCCAGGGGCATAATTTGAACAATCTAAGAAGAGATCTATTACATGTCACTACATACCAAATTTGGTAGCCCTATGCCATACAGTTATGGACAATAAGAT
Source organism: Dreissena polymorpha (assembly GCF_020536995.1). NCBI lineage: Eukaryota > Metazoa > Mollusca > Bivalvia > Myida > Dreissenidae > Dreissena > Dreissena polymorpha. Next base: position 18,547,866 of record NC_068360.1, read on the forward strand.
TTTGAAAGTTTTCACAAAATAGGCCTTATATAAGCATATGTTCAATTTTCTGACCCTATGGGGCAGGGTCAAACTTGACCCCAGGGGCATAATTGGAGCAAACTTGGTAGAGGACTATATGGTGTCACACCATACCAAATTTGGTAGCCCTAGGCCCAATGGTTATGGACAGAAAGATTTATAAAGTTTTCACAAAATAGACCCTATATAAGCATATGTTCAATTTTGTGACCCCCAGGGCAGGGTCAAATTTGACCCCAGGGGCATAATTTGAAGAAATTTGGTAGAGGACTATTAGATGTCTCTACATACCAAATTTATGAGCCCTAGGCCCAATGGTTATGGGCGGGAAGATTTTGAAATTTTTCACAAAATAGGCCTTATATAAGCATATGTTCAATTGTGTGACCACCGGGGCAGGGTCAAATTTGACCCCTGGGGCATAATTTGAAAAAAATTGGTAGAGGACATTTAGATGCCTCTATCAGTATATTTATATCATTTTTAATGCTTTGCGTATTGTAAACATATACACAATCATGCAGTTACATGATAGCAATACATAATAACAAAGCCACCCACACTATATATAAAGGTCATTGGCAAAGCCTAAGGCAAAAAATGTGCACACATTGAGTGTAATCGCCCTCTCGTGCCAGCAAAAACAACACATTGACAGGATGTCATTTTTTACAGTTCTACTTTCACTTTCATTTTGTGATATCAAACTATCAACAATTATGTGGCTGAGAAAAATATCGCTATTGCTTATTTAACAAATTTTCTGTACATTTCTTCAATAAACTTAGATCAATACACGATTTTCTTCATTAATTCAAACATTCCTGACAGGCTACCACTTTGTTTACATATTTCGCTTACATTTTGACGTGCATTATAAGGTAGGACCGCAATACTGCTTACGAAATGTGTATGGCGTACCATTTGGGTCGAAAGTCAACAGGACCTACTTAGTGACAAAATAAATGTACTTTGACGTACTATATGTATGTCGAAGTACAAAAATTGTACTTCGACGTACGAAATGAAATACACTTTGTAGTATATTAATTTGTACGTTGAAGTACAATTTGTACTTCGACATACATGTTTGTACTTCAACGAACAAATTTTCTTAACAGCCGATCAAAACACTTGTCTCATGAGCCGCTTTTTCTTCAGATTTCTTTATAATAAATGTTAAAATCTCTTTTTTTAATTGAGAACAAAATAAATAAAAAAATCAAAATTAAAAAAACAAACACATTTTACAAAGAAGTTTCGAGTATTTAATGCATTGAAATAGATATATACCCATTTGAAGAAGATTCAAGGTTACCTTTTTAAAAAATAAAATTATCAAGCATATTGTGAGTATTTATTGACCATGCGAGGCGGAATATCACGGTCCAGCGCATTACTGTGTAGGACGTTCCCAACAGTAACCAAACAGTTACCAAACGATTACGGGATTAAAAATGTATAATAACCTTCCTGGTTTGGTTGTATTTTGTGTTTACAATTATTTGCATAAGTCAGGGGTTAATTCCGCTATGCCAGGTCAATAAATACGCACACTATCTATGAGTTAGCGGTCGATAGTCGCATAATTTGGTATAAATAATAATAATAATGTTCAATAAATACGCTCAATATCTATTAGTTAGCGGTCGATAGTCGCATAATTTGGTATAACTAATAATAATAATGTTCAATGTCAAATATCTCTAAAAGCAACAGATGTAAGGCGTCTTTTGATTGGCTAACACCCAAGGGTCAGTAAAGACTGAACGTCGAATTACAATGCTGTACTTCGAAGTACCGGTACATATTGTGCGTCAAAGTACATTTCTCTTTTAATCTCTAGGTCTTGTTGACTTTCGACCAAATGTTACGCCATAAATGTGTATTCATACTATTGCTTTCGAGGTACTTATCCAATGTTTGACGGAAAGGGCCAAGAATGTGCGATTTTGGGTCAAGTTCCCCAGGGGTACTACGTCGTACCCAAATTTTTTTTTTCGTACTCTTTTTTTTTCGTAACCAAATTTTTTTGTTTGGCATAAATTTTTCGTTCCCAAGATTTTCGTACCAAATGTTTTTTTCGTTCCCACATACACAATTGTGATGATGTAAATCAACTTAAATTGATGCTTTTATATCCATCCTCTTCGAAAGCATCGTCACACCAGTACTTTGATTCATATATCTTGGCAAAACGTGTCCGGGCATCACGCAACTCATCCAAGGAACAACTTAAATAACTGAATCCAATCTTAAAACAATTATCTTAAATTTGACCGTAGCACTTTGTTTTAAATGTCGTTGTTCGTCAGATATTTAAACCCAAAGTTGAGCAACATTTAGCATCTATCAACATTTTTCGCACTTGCCTGTTTTGAACACAAACTTGCCAGAAGGAGAAAGTAGTCGAGGTTACATTATTTAATCACTTGCCCACAACTGGTTTCCTCTATATAATCAAAGTACTGACAGTACTGGTGTGACGATGCTTTTGAAGAGGATGGATATTAAAGCATCAGTTTAAGTTTATCTACATCACAACAATTGTGTTTGCGGGTACGAAAAAAATTGGTTAGTAAAAAACTATGCAAAAAATAATTATTTGGGTACGAAAAAAATTGGAAAAAAAAAATTGGGGAAGGAAAAAAATGGGTACGAAAATAAATTTGGGTACGAAAAAACTGGGTACAAAAAGTTTGGATATGGAAAAATTGGGGGTACGGGGAAGTTGTACCCGTGGGGAACTTGACCCACAATCGCACATTCTCGGCCCTTTCCGTCAAACATCGGATGAGTACACATTTCGGAAGCGGTAATGAGTTCCTACCTACGCGCGTCAAAATGTTAGCGAAATATGTAAACAAAGTGGTAGCCTGTCAGGAATGTTTGAAATAACGAAGAAAATCGTGTATTGATGTTAGTTAATTGAAGAAGTGTACAGAAAATATGTTAAATAAGCGACGGCGATATTTTGTCAGCCACATAACTGTTGATAGTTTGATATCACAAAATGAAAGTGAAAGTAGAACTGTCAAAAATGACAACCTGTCAACGTGTTGTTTTTGCTGGCAAGAGAGGGCTATTACACTCAGTGTGTTCACATTTTTTTCAATAGGCTTTGCCAATGACCTTTATAGTATGGGTGGCTTTGTTATTATTTATTGCTTTCATGTAACTACATGATTGTGCATATGTTAAGGTTCATGGGGGGGGGGGGGGGATAAAATTCATTAAAAATTCGCTTTGGTTTTTCTTCATTCAATGTTGTACAATATGGTCAAACTAATATCATTTTAAAGCTAAAGACGGATAGAATAACATAAACACATTTTTGACATTCAATATTTGTGTGCTTTATTCATATTTTGGTTTAAAACCAATACATTTTTACACAAATTTACAAAATCTCAATCTAAAGTTAGGAAGGATATGCACTACCTTAAGTTGAATAAATACAAAGCTATATACATATACAAGGTCAAGTTAGCAACATTTCACATAAAATTATTGTCATAAAACAACAAATGAGTTTTTATTCAACTGCCTATTTGGGATAAATTTCCTAAACAAAGTTCTAAAAATAACTAAAACGTAACTACTTTTTTTAAATCCAGGTATGGTGGATAATAAGAGTCACAATTCTTTTTCAAAGGCTTAACAATTTTGTTATTTACCTCTCAATCAAATTGCAAATTTAAACCATCTCAAATTGAAATAGATTGCAGACGACATATAAAATTGTAAAGGAATATAAAGAAATTGGCAAACCGATTGATTATATATTTCGATTCCTTCTACCCATTTTGAAAGCGTTGCCATCGCTGTGCTCCGTAGAAAAACGTGCAAAACAAATCGGTCGAAACCACGTGCAGTGGTGAGAAAACCGGGTATGTGTATACACATACCTGAGAAAACACAAACTTATTTTGACAGTTGGTTCGCAACTAGTAAAACAACTATTAACATTAATCAGCAAGAGATCGCACTCAATAACAGAAATGACCACGTAGAGATATCATCACTTACCCTATTTCAAATATTTTCCAGCTGAAAATTGTCCCCCACACGTCTTTTTTAGTTTATTTGTATTGTTTTTTCTGGAGCCGAAGTGCATCTCACAGAATATCCATCTAACTTCCGTTGTTTTCACTTTCGTTATTAAAAACTTTGTTTAAAAGAATTATTTCTCCTTTAAGATTGTTAAAGCGGTGTGTTATTATATATTATCAATATAATAGTATACCGTGATGAATTTAACGGAGTTACGTATCGATCTTTCTGTCAGTCTGTAAGCGTACTATTTTATGCGCAATACTATAAGTATGGTGATTCGCCAACAATTGTAAACATTGGTGAAATGCTTCTTACATAGTTATTCTTTTGAGTGTTTATGAGGTCTGATCGTGCAGTTTGCAAACATCAACGGAAAGATTACAATCCAATGCATTTGTCATCGTCAACCGTTTGGAATGTCAAATAGGCGATGAGTGAGTTTTAGCATGTTTCTTTCTATTTTATGAATTTACAAATGGCTTCCCCCATGGTGATGAACTGACATGTGTTCGAGTTTTGATATTTCTAGATATGTAAACTTTTTTTACTATTTAAGCGTAACTTGCCCTCGTCAATGTCGATATTATTCACTAGTTATATAATTTTCCGCCGAAATACGTGGAATAAACATGATTCAGATTTTTGAAAATAATGTATATTTTAGTGTTAAAATCGCTTTGTATTTTGATTGGTTTTGTGGATGGTATGATACGTTGATGTACAAAATTGGTAGCAGTTTGAAGGAAAAACATCCTTTAAAGCATATCTGTATACATTTTCAATGTGGCACTCTTCCTTTAGTCAAATTTGAGTTCAATGCTTGGGGTCCCACATTTTTCAAAATGAAGCCTCTAGATGAACCTTAACAATACACAAAGCATAAATAATGATATAAATTACTGATTTAGCTTATAACAATCTGATAACTATAGCCATGTCGACTAAGGACTTAAAATACAATTGCTTGCCCTGGGTTCATGAAGACTTGAGCTATTAATGCACATAGAGTATTAAGATATGGGGTGATCGACAAATAAAAAGTATTTTTGATCTGTGTTGTGCAGGCTCTTTTTCCATGACTGTAAACGTTTAATTTTCATGTGAGAAGGATGTCAATTTTTTCATTGCATATAATGAACTGTTCTGCATATAATTTGCCATTTTGATAGGTGTTTATTAGGTGATCTACAGGAGATGACCAGGGTGCCAGAGAAAAGGGATATACATTTGAGATCTTGTCAGAGCTCCATATAAAAGTGGTTAAATGGTTTATATTTTATATATGGCTAGTGCTGAAGAGAAAATGGGCATATATTTCCGAAAATGTTACCATTTAAAAATGTTTAAATACCGCTTGACTAAGGCTCTTGATTATATATAATTATATTATATATAATTATATATAATTATACTTAATTATATATAACTTTATTGTTTTGGCGTTGTCCGTCCGTCCTTCCTTCCGTCCGTCCGTCCGGCACTTTTGTGTCCGGAGCCATATCTTGGAAGTGCTTTGGCGGATTTCATTGAAACTTGGTATGAGTATATATATATATGGGTAAGAGGATGATGCACGCCAAATGGCATTGTACACCATCGGATAATAACAGAGTTAGGGCCCTTTGTACTTTGAAAAAATGCTTTTTGTGTGTGTGTCCTGAGCCATATCTTGGAAGTGCTTTGGTGGATTTCATTGAAACTTGGTATGAGTATATATATGGATAAGAGGATGATGCACGCCAAATGGCATTGTACACCATCGGATAATAACAGAGGAATAAAGTGGACCTGAACACAAAACTTAACCAAATTTTCCATTTTTTAAGTATAAAAAGGGCACATAATTCTGTCAAAATGCCAGTCAGAGTTACATAACTTTGCCTGCACAGTCCCCTTATGATAGTTAGTAAGTGTTGCAAGTATGAAAGCAATAGCTTTGATACTTAAGGAATAAAATGGACCTAAACACAAAACTTAACCAAAATTTTCAATTTTCTAAGTATAAAAAGGGCACATTATTCTGTCAAAATGCACGCCAGAGTTATCTCACTATGCCTGCACAGTCCCCTCATGAAAGTAAGTAAGTGTACCAAGTTTGAATGCAATAGCATTGATACTTTATGAGAAAGAGGACCTAAACACAAAACTTAACCGGACGCCGACGCCAAGGTGATAACAATAGCTCTTTTTTTTTCAAAAAATAGATGAGCTTAAAAAAGTTCAGGGGGTGAAATAATCATTGCCTGAAGCTCTGACGCTGGAGCTATGTTTATATATCTTTAAACACACTGATTAAATCAAAGACGACACTCTACCACTAGGCTTTTAGCAAGATTCTGAAATTGTTCGATCCCTAGTCAGAGCAACCAAACCAAAAATTAAGTCAAATATTGCCGACTCGGTATTGTTAAGTCAGTTCATGAGAGATAATGGTAGATGCAACATTTCTCACGCCCCCTAGCATCGCCTTAAGCAGTATTCAATTCTCAACAATAAAGTGCTGGAGTCATTAATGCCGAAGGACCAGAAAAAACACTTGATTAATGTTCGAAATAAAATCATTTGATTAATGACAATACTATTATTTGAGCCAGGTCACAGGGAAAGGGCAGTTTAATCAGTATCCAATTAAACTATCTGTTATTGACAGAAAACCGCTTTTAACCAAACAACTTTCAAGCGACAGGCTGATCTGGATCCAAACTGGCCACAATTGCCTTAATGTCTCTTTTACTGTGACACAGTTCATTTGACTTAAAAATGATATTTAATACTTAAATAGAAAAAAGAAATAATACAAACCCGTAGTATGAGTAAAGACTTTGTAATCAATGTTTTCAGGACAGCTTGGTGATCTGCAAATCCCATGTGATATGTTGATATTGGGTATCATAGTCTCAAAATGCTCTAATACAATTAAAAAAGCAAAAAAATGTGACTTAAATTGATAACTAAAAATACCAGTTTTGCCGTATCAAGCTGTCAAGATCCAGAAAGTCCTGCATTCACATCGAATGTATCCTTCGAATTCAATCCATTGTTGACATTAGCGGAGATTTAGTTTATAAATAACTCATATATCCTAAATGACAGCTTCTATATAGCCAAACAAGCCGATGTATGCTGAAAGAAGTTTTGACACGAGTGTGAAGATTCTCTCATGGGCGCGGCCATTGTTGTATGACCTTGAGCGGTCCGTCTAAAATGCGTATATGACTCATATCCGCGGATATGAACGAAATGTGCGAATATGAACGAATATAGACAATATGTATGCGTTTTTTGCAGTTTTGTTATTAACAAATCACTGTTGAATTACTAATTCACAATATGTGATAAATATATTAAGACTGCCTCAAAATAGAGCAATGTAATAAAAGTGGTGGTCTTACAGTTCGTTCATATTCGCGGATATTAATTTGGAGTTACTGAAATTAAAATGACAATGAAAAACGCTTTTAAATTCATTCGATCGTAACATTACATAAGCGACGTGTATTTTTGTCACAGAACGATTTTCATATAACAAAAATAAAGGAAAATACATTTAAAAAGCCATCTGTTCATATCCGCACTTTTCAGTCATATCCGCCGATAGTAGTCATATTTGCATTTTAGTCGTACCCTATGTTGAGGCATGAACGACAACTCTGCTGGAGAATGTATCCAATGCTAATCACCGAGATATGCCGATTAGAAAATCGACACCATCTCAATCGGACTGGCTCGGTCTTTTACATAGCTCGCCATTGTGAAGAATTTTTCCATGATATGATAACTTAGACGATGCTAATGGTTGTTTTCTTGCCTGATCGGGCAATTTTTCAATCAATATTTCCCGATCATGCAAGTAAAAAGGGGATTCCCCAACTTTCCCAATCGGGCAAGATCCCCGACTGAAAGTAGATGGCAAATATGCAATCTTAAATACCAAACTGAACATATCTGGACATTGTTGTTTAAGATATATGTTTGGCAATGAAAGCTACGGAAGCAATAAGAAAAATTCGAAGATAAAAGGGGCACACATTGTATACGTTGAAAATTGTATGAGAACTACTGAAACAAATATGCATCTACGTACATTCAGACACAGACGGTCAGACAGACAGACGGTAGTCCAAGATGATTCCAGTATATCACATTTATTTCGTATCGAGGTGTTTTCTGTTCTGTGCAACCCAAGATGTCATAAGAACAAAATGTTCTTACCAACATTCATGACTAGTGAACACCCTGGCAGCCACGTTTTTCTACAGACCAGAACCATTTTCATACACATCCCAGATATCATTTAAACAAATATTCATACAAAGATTCATAAAGCCATATAAGGAACAAGAGATTGCCAAGCAATATTATCTCCTACCGGTGAAACAAAATGAATTGATGTGCATAATCTCCATATTGCCATCTGACCATGTTTTAAGTTTCATGAAAAAATATGAAGAACATTAAGTTTGTTTTAAATTAAATATAAAACATACAATGTATACATGTATATGATCACAAAAACAAGGTGATTAACATTCAGCAGCAACGCTGTTCAAACATGTTATTCAAAATATGCTAATATATACATGTTGCTGACCTTGTGATTTCCTTTAATATTTACTCATTTAATAATTCATGTGTATTTGTTTTGCTTTGGTTGTTCGTGATAGGTTCTAACAAAAAAACGAAATAAGTATAGTCAAAGGTGAATTGTAAAAGGTGGGTAGAAACTACTGGACTGAATTATGAAAGTTTAATGAGTTTCCATTTATTTTCAAATATATCAAGGGTATCGTTGTTTAGGGCTATCTCTTTTTCTATTTGAATCTTAAGTTTTAAATAATTGATAAAAAAATTCATAGTTGGAGTTTCTTTTCCGCATTTCATGCTTTAAAAGTTATCGCATGATCCAGAAAAGTGTGACGGACTGACAGACTGACACACAGACTGACACAAAGAGCGCAAACCATAAGTCCCATCCGGTTTCACCGGCAGGGAACAAAAATGCCAAGCCCCCTGGTGGACATATTTTCCAAGCAACTGGAACCATGTTCGAAAATATCCAAGATATCATTGGGACATATCTTCTGACAATGTTTCATGATTATTCGACAATAATTATGGCTTTTAGAGTGTTAACAAGGTTTGACTATAGCTATATTAGGAAGAATGCCACGCCCCATTGACGGCCATGTTTTTCCACCAACCGGAACCATTTTCAAACTCATATAAGATATGATTGGGACAAATCATCGGACCAAGTTTTGTGATGATCGGACAATAAATGTGACCTCAAGAGTGTTAATAAAGTTTTAAAAGGCAATATATAGCCATATTAGGAAAAATGCCTCGCTCCCTGGTGGTCATGTTTTTAAAACAACCAAAACCATTTTCAAACTCATCCAATATATCATTGAGACAAATCTTCTGACCAAGTTTCATGAACATCGGGAAATAAATGTGGCCTCTAGAGTGTTAACAAGGTTTTACTATTAGTCTAGATGTCAAACCCTGGTTTTTGAGCTGACCTGGATTTATAGTACGCATAAACTGTTTTGCTGTATTATTGTTCCCCAACATCTCTAGAACCAAAATCCATCGGATGCCACCTTGGCACCATTGAGCATTTTGCTAAAAATCCAAAATGGCCGCCAACATGGCTGCCAAAAGTGCACAATTTCCTTTATGTCCTATATTTTTTGAATACTCATCTTTTTTTCACTTGAATAATTCGTTTAGGTAAATATCAACATCCTGAAGGCATTTAATAAAAAAAATGCTTTTGCTGCAAAAAAATAATAATAATAAATGGCTGCCAAGATGGCGGCCAAGATGCTGACCAAAATGCCAAAAGCTTGGTATTTTCATTACAATTTATTTTTAAACCTGCTTTTGAGAGCACAATCATACACACTTATACCACATTCATCTACACTTTTTTTCTTTGCGCATTATAGAATTATATAAGCTGAAATAACTCATCATGGTGATACATTTCATTATCAAAAACTGTAAATACCATACAATTTTATGAAAACAGAATTTTTTTTGGAAATTTTATAATTTTATTTTATCATAGTTGTTCATCTTTATTTATTTTATTTTATTTAATCATAGCTGTAAATCTTTTGGGATGTAATTACTACTTAAAACATTTTAATACAAAACTAATAATTTACATTCAAAATGTTTAAAGGAAAATTATTATAGATACATAATTTACATTATAAAGTTATCTCCCTTTGTTATAAATCCGCCATTTAAGCGTCTGCAATGAAAACAAACAAAGAAAAGTATAAGAGTTTTCAGCAGCTTCAACGTGAATTAACAATGGTTACATGTAAGTACAGTCAGCCTTATATATAAAATGAATAACTTATCTAAATGTGGTTGGTATAATTTGCTTGTAAATATGTTTAATGAGAAAATAAACAACGGTCAATATCATGAACAATTCTGCAAATGTCATTGTGTAACTATGTGGAAATTGAAATTTGCTTTATTGTGTGATCCTCGCACAAATGGACCGAAGGCCAATTTATGTCAACGGTTAACTAAATGTGTGTTTATAAATTTATTGGATTTGTTATTGTAAGAAAGGTGCCGCTTAATTTTTCTTCAAAAGTGTAATAGTCTTCGGATGGTTCTAGAAGCCGGATACATTTTATCATTAACCTATTGTTTAGCTGCCAGTTCAATAACAGTTGCAATAAAACTAAATGTAGTTTTTGTTTTCCTTTCAGATGAAAGGTGTGTTCATAGAGATACCTTCATGAGCCACATAATTGAGCTACACACCATACTTACCCCAGTACCCCGGATGAATTGACAACTTAAATGGCCAACTGTATTTTAGAAGACATTTTCAATTATGGACAATCAGAACATGAACTCCAAGATTCTGGACACAGTCGTTTATTAAACTTCATTAAATCCAGCAAACTTAGGAAAGATGGTATCCATATCAAACTTCAGAAAATACTTGATGACAATGATGACAAAGTAACTGTCAAATGTCACAAAGGCTGCGCATCAACGTATACATCAAAATACCACATAAATCGCCATTTAAACAGGATTGATTGTGAGCATCAAATATCCCCCATATTGGTGAAACGCAGAAGACGTTCTGACATACAGGAATTCGATTTTAAAAAGCATTGTTTATATTGTGGAAGACTGTTCAGTTACAACAGATCCAAAAAATCCCAATCGTGCTAAAAAATCATTTTTGTGTCGCACGGCAGAACGTCAAGGAAAACAGACTTTCAAAGAGTCTATACTTCAGGTGTGCCAGTCTCGAAACGATGACTGGTCAGTACAGGTAGAAGTGCGTCTTAGTGGTGTGATCAGTGATTTACATGCTGCCGATGCAAGATATCACGATGCTTAATATGGAATTTTTACACCCATTATTGCTGCTTCTTCCTGTATTTGCGCGATGATTATCGGAGATATTAACTCTATGATTCTACATTCTCAAATCTTTTCTATAAAGAAGGAATGTAGTTGACAATTGTTAATAGTTTTATTTGATCGTTCGTCAAAAAGTTGTAATTCTGTTACTCTTGTATCTTCAATGCAATTGAGTTATTAAATAGTAATTAAATTGAATGCGTTTAAATTCCCTTTTAGTATTGTTTAATTTGAGTTACAATGCTATGACGTTAAATTTTATTTACACTATAATGTATTATGAATATTGCTGGGCCAAGTGTGAGGTTGAGCGCTCTATAACCAGGTTTAAACCCCCAATGCTTTGCATTGACCGTTCCAAGGCGGTGACCCCAGCTTTATTCATATTTTGTGTTTATGTTGGTTTGTATTGTGCTGTATTGTGCTGTTTTGTACTGTTTGGGCAATCGGTCACTTGCCTTAAATAAAGGACCAACTAATTGTTTTTAATGAAAATTCAATACTGCTCCAGCAGCTGGAGTTTCACTTCTTTATATTGTAGAAAAACTTTTATGGGGCCACGTAATGTGGAATTTGCTGCAAAAAGAAAGACTACCACAGACGATCCATCCTTACAGGCAACAATAAGATGCATGGAGAATGATAAGTCCAAAACATGGACATCGGTAGAATTACACAGTTTCTACACGGGTAATGGTGGTAGTTTACCAAGGAAGACTTTAGTTCAAAAACTTAGTGATGTGTTTGGTGATGAGTTATTAGTTCTATCTTCTAAGGGCCTTGCAAATATTGTTATCTTTAGAAACAAAGCTTCAACTTTATTAAGGTTAGATGATTTAGACGAGGATGCTATCCCCATTGAATACACAGCTAAACAAATTGTAAGTGAATGCAAGAAAATACACTACAACAAAGACAAATACAACATAAGAATAGATAGGAAATTGGCTGCTGAACAATCAAGTGCAACACTTTCAAAGTTACTTTCTTGCATGTCGGAGAAACTCAGTAACACTCTCCCTGCGTTGTTAATTTGCAATATGGTAACAGGTCTAGTAAAGAATAAACCGACATCTCTTCAAATTGCACTTGGTATTGAAACCAGAGAAAAAGCTTGCATACAAAATTTATATGACTTTGGTGTAAAATGCTCCTATGATGAAGTGCTTCGTTTCAAAACATCAGCAGCTGTATCTACAGTAGCAGAGGAACAAAACCCCAGTCTAAGACCCATAACTGATGCAAATGAATGCTTGATCCAGGCTGTTGCTGATAATTTTGATGCAAATGTCTCATCACAAAACGGACTCAAGTCAACTCATGCACTTGCACTCTTACTAACCCAAAATAAAAGAACCTTAGATATAACACCAGGATACAACCGGACAATTGATCGGATATCTAGGGATGCTATGAAAACTCCAATAAAGTCATATGTAAAAATCCAACATTAACAGGGACCTAAAAGGCCTAATATGCCTGCAAATTACCCTCGGCGCTGCGTGTTGACATTGAGAATGTTAGCAGAAAAGGCAATTCTAAATGCAAGAGCTAGGGACCTAGACCTTCAATTTATGCGTGACATAACACTTGTCAACAATTTACCAGAGTTTGGTGGATACAATACAGCCAGTGTAAGGAGGCAAGGCCAATCAATGAAACCTGGTTCATCAGTCATGTACACACCTCTGATCGACATGATACCTTCTGATCCAGACACCATGATGACTGCAATGTGCGAGGCACAGCGACTTACCTATCAATGTGGACAAGACTTTACTATATTTACCGCTGACCAACAGCTATATCGTGTTATGGTAAATGTAATGTGGGTTCACCGTGAGCTATTTCATGACTTTTATCCAAGACTTGGAGGAATGCACACTTTGATGAGTTTTGTTGGTTGTGTTGGTGTCCTGATGGCAAACAGTGGTCTTGAAGACATATTAAAAGCATCTTTTGGTGGAGTGACCAGGATGTTGACGGGGAAGAACTTTCCACAAAATGTAAGGGCCCTCAGAATGGTAGCTGAAGAGGTTTTAAGAAAAGAATCTCATTTTGCAAACTCTTTTGACGACCTTATGCTCTCCCTGGAGAGTAAAGCAAACAATAGTAGAACAGCCCGTCTTTGGCTAGACTGCCTGATTAAGCCTGTATTCATCATGATGCTCTTTGTTCGAGCCGAACGAGAAGCAGAATGGGGCCTGCATCTTTCAGCAGTAGCAGCTATGATGCCATATTTCTTTGCTGCCGGGCATATTAATTACGCAAGATATGGTTTGCATTACTTAAGGTCTAAGGAAAATCTTCCTGCACATGTCCAAGAAAGATTTCTTGCTGGTGAGCATGTGATGCGCCATCATGCCGGGCTATGGAATGGTATCTGGTCGGATATGTTTATTGAGACCACATTTATGCGCTATGGCCATGGACCTGGAGGAATAATAGGCATAACACTTAAGGAATCCGCTTTAAAGCGTTGGGCACTGAGTCTCCATATATGTAGCCAGCTAATCCAAGACATAAAATGCATGAGGAACATTGAAGAAGAATCTGCACATGTCAGTACACATGCAGAAGAGTCATCTGCTCGAGTGAAAGCCGATAGTGCTGATCGGCAGAATATTCAAAAGAAGTTGGATACATGCATTGATCCAATGAATCCTGCAGAACACAGCACTGGTGTCTTAAACATTGTATCAGGAAGAATTGGTAATGAATGTGTCAATGTTGATGATGCTCTAGCAATTGGGATGGAACAGATGATTGCCTTTGAAAACACATGGCCCGAAGGTTTTCATAGCAAATTGACCAACAAGGTTGTAACAATGGCTATCAACAAAAAGGGGGTGACATGTGAGGCAGGCACAATCTATGACACGGATTTGATATATGGAAGAGTAATAGGTTTAATGTCATCAAGATCAGTCGACTTGAAAGATGTCCTAAGCCACGAACTTTCAACGGTACCGACCTCAATGTTTGATAACAATGGTAACATGAAGATAGCTACATCAAAATCAACCTTGAAGAGGAAACTACAAGTAACCCAGTCAGCTAGACTTTCATCTACGCCAGACACAATTGTAATAGATGGCTGTGCAGTTCTATGGTCCATACATTGGCCTGCAAATGGTAAAGTGCAGGATTTTGTGAATAGTTTGTGGCGATTTGTACTACATTTGAGTTCTTGTGATGTGTATCTGATATTCGACCGATACCATCCATACAGCATTAAGAGTGGAACAAGAACCGGTAGAGCCAGTAGTTGCAAGAAAGTTTGTCATAAATTGACCACCTCAACACCTCTCCCAGCCCAGCAAATTATATTGACAAATTTTGAAAATAAGGTTCAGTTGATAGACCTAATATGTGAAGATTTCAGATGTAGGGAGAATGATCTACAAGAAGTACAACATAAACTTATTATCACAGGTTCATCGGATATTCCAGTAGAAATTCATAGAAATAACATCATGGACAGAGTGGATTTGCGAACCACCCATGAGGAAGCCGATGTAATTATTCCTCGACAAGTTGTGCAGGCTATAGAAGAGGGAGCTGTCTGTGTCAAGGTCATATGCGACGATACTGATGTGTTTGTTTTACTACTACATGTATATTTGACTATGAACCTTACATGTACAGTCTTAATGGAAAGCACAAGTGCAGACAGAACGATTGTGGATATTGGTGCTACAACACAGAAAAACAAGGCAATAATTCCAAGTTTATTGGCAGCCCATGCGTTGTCCGGCTGTGACACAGTTGCTAGGCTAACTGGGATTGGAAAAATTAAGGTCATCAAACAGTTAGAGAAAGGATTACACCTTGATCATCTTGGTGTCAAGGATGCAAGTTTTGATCTTGTTTTGTCAGAAGCAACATCATTTATTGCAGCGTGCTATGGACACTATAACAAAGCTAGTATGTCAGATGTCAGGTATGAAGTTTGGCTTTCCAAAATAGGGAAGAAAAATATCAGAAATATGCCAAAACTACAAGCGTTGCCACCAACAACTGAGTTTTTCTTAGAAAATGTCAAAAGAGCTCAGCTTCAAACATGCATGTGGAAAGCCACCTTAGAACAAGATCCCCCAACATTCAATGTTACTGAGTTTGGTTGGAAAAAAGAGGAAGTGGGCAAGGTTCTTATACCCGTCCTAATTGCCGATGATAAACCGTTAGCCCCAGCAAGTGTGTTGAAACTAGTATCGTGTGGTTGTTCATCTGATCAACCATGTGGAACAGCAAGGTGTAGGTGTTATAGTGCACACCTGCCATGCACTATGTTTTGCAGCTGCCATCAAACGTGCAACTGTGCGAACAGATTAACAAAGGAGGCAGATAACAATAGTGACAGTGAAGCGGAGGACTGTGACAGTAATGATGAAACATAACACATAAATAACAAAACACAATAAGAGAGAGTAAGTTACTCTTTATTAATAAATAACTGGTTGTTGTTGACATTTGTATGACGTTGTTATGTAATCCTTATACTTTTTGTACTGTTTAGAACCGTATAATTGAGACGGTTCTAATGTGGACCTGACCCATATGGTTTTAATCAAAATTAAATTAGTTTATGGTTGAGTATTCACCTTATTTTTATATGGATTTCACACTTTGTCTGATATTGTGACCTCCATTGTTTAATTTCAGGTTTTTTGAAATCAGAATTTTGTATTTGAAATGAGGAAATGATTAAAAGATAAAGGTTCAGACTCAATAATTATATGATGACAGTTTGTTCGTGAAAAATGTCGCGTTCTTCTCAAAAACGGCCATTTTTTCGGCCATTTTGGAATTTTGTTGGTGTATTTAATTTGTAATTATTTATGTTATGTTTTAACATTATCGTTCAACAATAAAAACACTAATTTTGAGACAAAATAAAGCAAATACATAATTTTTTTGAATAGTTATGATGATTTCTTCATTTGGGCGGCCATCTTGGCGGCCATCTTGGATTTTTCAAAATGCTCAACAATGCCAGAGTGGCATCCGATGGATTCTAAATCAGGACATATTGTAGAACACGTTTATGCAAAAACATTTTATGCGTACTATAAATCCAGGTATTTTGCTTCACATCCAGACTATATGGCCATATAAGGAAAAATGCCCCGCCCCCTGGCGGCCATGTTTTTCAACCAACCGGCATCATTTTTTTTACTCGTCCAACATATTATTCGGATGAATCCAGTGTTTTTTTTTCACTTATAGGGGAATGGTGGCGGGGCCCGTCCAAAGGGGAAAAATGCGTCGTTTTTTAGGAAAAGGGGAAAATTAAAAATTCACTCTTATTTGTAATGATATTTATTATATGAATACACATGTTTGTATGAATATAATATTCACAGCAGAATGTCTCTGTCCTTTTTCTGAAATATATATCAATGATTTTTTCAACATTAGTTTCAGACAGTTCAGCCTTCATGCACAGTCTCAGTTTTCTTAGCCATTTTGAGTCGAATTGAGTTTTTTTTTAATCGATTAAATGGCAAATTGGAGCATTTTTTATCAATAAAATGGACCAAATTGGAATGTTTTTATCAACAAATATTGACACAATATAGATACATCGGGCCTTTTCCTGGCCATTTTGGGAGAGAAATGCAATTCATGTGAAAAGTCCACTGATTTGGAAAAAACTAATCTAATTTAATATAACACTTTATAATAATTGAAACTTTGTTAGTTATTCATGAAATAAATTTGAGATATATTTGTCATGATTATGAAACAGTTCTTTCTAAAAAAAAAAAAAAAAAAAAAAAAAATATTTTTTTTTTTACTTCTGGAGGTGATTTTTTTTACAAAATGGGGGAAAAATATATACTCTTTTTTTAGGGGAATGGGGCCGAATATCGGCCCTGAAATGGCCATAAAAAAAACACTGGAATCTTTTGACCAGGTTTCATGAAGATCGGTCAATAAATGTGGCCTCTAGAGAGTTAACAAGATTTTACTATAGCCATATAAGGAAAAATGCCCCGCCCCTTGGCAACCATGTTTTTCAAGCAAACATAACCATTTTCGAACTCATCCAAGATATCATTGCGACAAATCATCTGAGCAAATTTCATGAAGATTGGGGAAAAAATGTGGCCTCTAGAGTGTTAACAAGGCAAATGTTGACGCCGCACAACGCACGACGGACAAACGGCGATCACAAAAGCTCAGTGCTCAGGTGAGCTTACAAAAACGAGGAGGTTTAAACAGGCAAACAATTTCTTTGCAGCATTTTTTTAAATTCTAATATCTAACATAAATCATCCATTGTGCTGTTGTCGCACTGGAGCATAATAGATCCTAAGAAAATTACAAGTCAGTTCATAATAACTGTTCAATGGCATAAACATAACAAGAGCTGTCAGAGGACAGCGCGCTCGATTATTCGAGTGCTTGACAGTATTACGTAAGCCATTATGAAGATGTGGGGGGTATAATGTGGGTGTAATGTGGATGTGTGGTAATTTAATAGATGATCTTTCAACAACAAGGAAAAACAAGAGATGTGTTTGTCAGAAACACAATGCCCCCTATTGCGCCGCTTTGTAGCCATATATTTAACCTTTGACCTTGAAGGATGACCTTAACCTTTCACCACTCAAAATGTGCAGCTCCATGAGATACACATGCATGCCAAGTTTCAAGTATCTATCTTCCATATTGCAAAAGTTATCGCAAAACTTTAACCAAGGTTAACGTTTTAGGTTTAAGTTTTGGGACAGAATGACAGACAGAAAGAATGACAGACAGACAGACTGACAGACAGACAGGCCAAAAACAATATACCCCCGATCATTCGATCCGGGGGCATACAAAATATTTTAAAAAAAATGGAGGGGAGGATTCTGGGGTGGAGCATGGGGGATGGTTTGGGTGGAGTGCATTGTGGTATGTCAGGTAAGTGTTGTTTTGTCAATGTATGAATCAATGTGATCATAAATAAAGAATTTATGGCAATTTAAGCAAAATGTTCGATTATCTAAGTATAAAAGGGGCCATAATTCTGTCAAAATGCTTGATACAGTTGTCTGCTCTTGTTATAAGATTGAGGGCAAGTTGGTAAATTAGTATGCAAAATATAAAAGCAATATGTCAAAGGACATTGGAAATATTTGGGGTGGTACGCAAACTTTAACATAGATTTATCAATAATATGCATATTCTAAGTATAAAAGGGGCAATAATTCTGTCAAAATGCTTGATACAGTCGTCTGCTCTTGTTTATAGGTTGGGATCATGTTAACAAGTATGCAAAATATAAAAGCAATAAGTCAAGGGACATGGGAAATAATTGGGGTAGTACGTAAACTTTAACATTTGCACGCTAACGCTAAAACCAACGCTAACGCCGGGTTGAGTAGGATAGCTCCACTATATATATTTCACATATAATAGTCGAGCTCAAAAGAGAATCAATATGGCTTTATTTTATTCAGAGTTAGCTCTACTTACATTTTTAGCATAGGTGCAACGCACCTATGCTTAAGGTATATACGACATTTTGAAAACACACATCGAATGGTTGTCCATTTTGAAGCCTTACCTGATCAAAAATCAGACGAAATATCTTTTTAATTTAGTTTATGGTAATTCTTACTCTTTTTTTTTGAAACGTTTTTCTTACGTTTTCTTCCAAGAATATTGCTGACACCGTTTTTAGTGAATTTTTCTAAGACCGTTTTACGTGAAAAAACCTTCTAAGAAACTAAAACAAATTTCGTTCGTAAAACAATTCTGTTCTTGTTGATAGTGACCTCGCACCTAATTTCTATTTCCTTTGTTTACTGTTCTGTGAGAGGTCAAATGTTTTCTGATTTATGACATGGATTCTGACCTGCCTTTCTATGGATTTGATGAAGTAGAGTTTGAAAATAATAGAGATGTGTTAATTGAAGTTAAAATGACTTACTTTTAGCCAGAAATTAACGTTACGAGTAGAGCTAACGGTTTAAATGTGGCATCGGATTTAATGGATTCGCGCGAATTCTGGACGAGTGTTGTGTCTGTAAAATATTAAATGGAAATCTGTAAATGTATCAAGTCGGAAAAGAAAACGGATGGTTGCATAATGGTATGCGTGAAATAATGTAATTCTACGTATTTATTTTCATAGTTATGTCATTTTGTAACCATTCACATTCGTCACTATTTGGAATTCCCGTTTCTAAAAATAGAACATATTGGTAACAAGGGGGGCGACTCTTGATGTCAGCAATCGTTAAGGTTACAATATACTCAATAATCGAGTCATGAAGGCTGTACTCTCTAAACAAATCATCATATTTTCCTCGAAGGCATGTTATACACTTTATACTGTTGTTCTGGTTTTATCGTTTGGAGATATTGAGAAGGTAAGCATAGGTGGTCACTACTAAATCCCTGAAATAGGATAAAGTTGGAGATTAAAGTAAAAAATGGCACTGCAAAAGGTTACAATCCACTAGATTTTTTTTTTATTTGAGTCGAATTCTTTTTTGGTTTGAACATGAAATATCTGTTTTATTGCTTAAATCGATTAAGCTAAGAATGCCCGTCAAGAAAAGGTATGGTTATGGGGGTCTCTATGTGCAAAATGTTGTATTTATTTTTGCTCGAAGTTGTCCCTTTTATATCGAAACATATAAGGAAACTATTTAGTATATTTTGACCTTAACATTTACTTCAGCAGCATCTTCCCTGTATCTTGCAACTATGCTTTCAGTGCCATCGGCGCTCTCGTTGTTTTTGTAATCTTTTACATACTGTAGAAGCGATAGTTTACAAAATTGAATATACAAATACAAACGATATGAGCTTGTTATGTTGTTAGATGTTGTTAGATTTTTCACGATCCTGTAAAACGATTTGACATAATTACTCAAATAAATGTGAGAAACAAGAGGTGTGTTTGTCAGAAACACAATGCCCCCTACCACTTTGAAACCATATATTTGACCTTTGACCTTGAAGAATGACATTCAACTTTCAACACTATAAATGGGCAGCTCCATGAAATACACATGCATGCCAAATATCAAGTTGCTATCTTCAATAATGCAAAAGTTATTGGTAATGTTTAAGTTTTTAGACGGACGGCCAGACTGACTGACAGACATACAGACTGACAGATAATTCAAAAACTATATGCCACCCTTCTCATGGCTGTCCACAGGCCATTTAACTATCACTCGCCGGGGCGCTTGAATTTCGAAATCAGAGTCTCTGGGCGCTTGCAATTTTCCGATCAGTTTATTATTCAGTAAAAAAAGTGGAGATTGTAAAAATCAAGGATTCTCTATCAGTGTATCAATATTCCCTGTTTTAAAAGAGCACTCGATACCTACTTTCACAAGTTATCGCCATAAACACCACATGGGGTAATGGATAATCCGCTGATAAGACGCGCGTATCGATTATTTTTGCCACATTACACAGTCATTTAAATACTGACAAGGATGTTTCAGGTAACTTTCCAGTCGTCAAACTGAGATGTTCATCGTCCAATCGGTTACGCGAATGCTTATGAGGGCGAGGTTAACTATCGACCAATATTTTTTATTGACGTCGGGCACGAAGTATGAGTTTATCGCAGCTTGATTAGCAAGGAGTTGTACCATTTACGTAATATAAAACCCGAACAGTACATTAAAGACGGTTTCGGACATCATCATCATCACACCTTTTTACTGTTTACAAGTATTACCCATGACTCATAAATAATACGAGAAATTAATTGCAAGTGGTAAACAATTAATTACTTATAGCGAGTAAGTTGTGCAAATAACTCCCGGTTACAATTATGCGATAATTTAATTCCAGTACATGTATATTTCATCATGTCCATTTAAAGAACTGATACACCTCGTTTTCCTGACATTTATTTGACACGTTATGCGTTTAACAAATTTTCGTTGAATTAATTACGCACACTTGCAAAGGTTTCGTCCGATAATCGATACTTAGAAGACTGATGATGGCAACCGTCCGTAATCCTCGTGGACAACGTGAATTTCATGCATAATACCGTCAAAACATTTATTCGACTCGTAAAGTGTTAAAACAAATTTTTGTTGAATTCATAACGCAGCTGTTCATGTTTGTTGAAATCTCAAATGGGAATACATTTTAATTTAATTTGTAATCCGAAACCCATTCTCGTTAGTCGATGTTAACGCGTTTTTAATCCGAAACACACTTCCGAATGTACATGTAAATGTTACCGCAACGTTAAAATATTCTTGCTTCAAATTAGCAGTGCAAATTTATTGTGTGTCGAATCTTTTTCTCAATGAAAATGAGCGCGAAAATTATGCAGCATGTACAACGTCGCGTCATTTGCATAGAAAGCGTGCGTGTATTGAGCGTTTTAACAAGCACAAAACACGTCAGGGGATGGACGCATGTTCAGAGGCAATATTTAATCAAATCTATAGTCACTTAAAATAATACTTTGATACGATAGAAAAATGGCAAGGTTTGTGTTAAATAAATAATTGAGTTTTTTTTCGAAAATATTTACCGGAAAGTGATTTATAACAAGAGCTGTCAGAGGACAGCGCGCTCGACTATTCGAGTGCTTCACAGTATAACGTAAGCCATCATGGGGAAATTGTTCATATTCAATAATTTATTAGACGATCTTTAAAAAATAAAAAAGGAAAAAAAAAATATTTTTTTTTTGGGGGGGGGGGGGTGAGAGGGGGTATAATGTGGGGTGTGGTCATTTATTAGACGATCTTTTAAAAATAAAAAAAGGGAAACAAATTTTTTTTAGGGGGGGGTAGGAGGTCGAGAGGGGGGTAAAATATGGGGTGTGGTAATTTATGAGATGATGTTTAAAAAATGGGGGGTAGGGGGGTCGGGGTGAGAGGGGGGTATAATGTGGGGTGTGGTAATTTATTAGAAGATGTTAAAAAAAATAAAAATAAAAATTGGGGGGGGGGGGGGGGTGGAGGGGAGGTTGGGGGGGAAGGGATTCTGGGTAGGGGCGTGGGGCATTGTTTGGGTGGAATCCATTCTGGTATTCAGGTAAGTGTTGTTTTGTCAATGTAATAAAATGTGATCATAAATAAAGAAGTTATGGCAATTTAAGCAAAATGTTCAATTATCTAAGTGTAAAAGGGGCCATAATTATGTCAAAATGCTTGATACAGTGGTCTGCTCTTGTTTATAGGTTGGGGTCATGTTTGTAAACAAGTATGCACCATATAAAAGCAATATGTCGAAGCATATAGGAAATATTTGGAGTAGTACGCAAACTTTAACATAGATTTATCAATAATATGCATATTCTAAGTATAAAAGGGGCAATAATAATGACAAAATGCTTGATAGAGTTGTCTGCTCTTGTTTATAGGTTGGGGTGATGTTGGTAAACAAGTATGCAAACTATGAAAGCAATATGTCAAGGGACAATGAAAATAAATGGGGTAGTACAAAAACTTAAACATTTGCTGCATATTCTAAGTGGAAAAGAGGCAATAATTATGACAAAATGCTTGATAGAGTTGTCTGCTCTTGTTTATTGGTTGGGGTCATGTTGGTAAAAAAGTATGCAAAATATGAAAGCAATAGGTCAAGGGACAAAGAAAATATTTGGGGTAGTACGAAAACTTTAACATTTGCACGCTAACGACCTGAAAATCAATAGGGGTCATCTGCGAGTCACGATCAATGTACCTATGAAGTGTCATGATCCTAGGCAAAAGCGTTGTTGAGTTATCATCCGAAAATCATTTTACTATTTCGGGTCACCGTGACCTTGACCTTTGACCTTGTGACCTCAAAATCAATATGGGTCATCTGCGAGTCATGATCAATATACCTATGAAGTTTCATGATCCTAGGCGTATGCGTTCTTGAGTTATCATCCGAAAACCATTTAACTATTTCGGGTCACCGTGACCTTGACCTTTGACCTAGTGACCTCAAAATCAATAGGGGTCATCTGCGAGTCATGATCAATCTACCCATGAAGTTTCATGATCCTAGGCGTATGCGTTCTTGAGTTATCATCCGGAAACCATTTTACTATTTCGGGTCACCGTGACCTTGACCTTTGACCTAGTGACCTCAAAATCAATAGGGGTCATCTGCAAGTCATGATCAATCTACCCATGAAGTTTCATTATCCTAGGCGTATGCGTTCTTGAATTATCATCCGGAAACCATTTTACTATTTCGGGTCACCTTGACCTAGTGACCTCAAAATCAATAGGGGTCATCTGCCAGTCATGATCAATGTACCTATGAAGTTTCATGATCCTAGCCCCAAGCGTTCTTGAGTTATCATCCGGAAACCACCTGGTGGACGGACCGACAGACCGACCGACATGTGCAAAGCAATATACCCCCTCTTCTTCGAAGGGGGGCATAATAAATAGAAACTTGAAAAGTAGTAAGTATACAGTAATAGAGTCGGGTTGAAACGGATGTATTGGGGAATTGTTCCAGTCCGGATTTTACTATCTGGGCGGGAAAGTTTTATAGCATATTTTTATATGACTGGGGGATTTACTTGAAGAGTCATAGCACACCAAATGACGTTTTTTGACGCTGTTTTTCTTTGAGGTATAACTCACCACAGAACGTGAATTGACACGTTAATTTAAAAAAAATGGATATCCCCTCCCGAACCACTTCTATCAGCCCAGGGGCGCCTTACAAAAATCCTGTGGAAAGCACTGAAGTTCTGCGTCATAAAGTGTCATAAGACATGCTTTACGTAACAATTAAAATGTTAAGTTAGAAGACACACAATTTATGTAGTTCATGCTATACAATGCTGCAGACTAAGGGTATGTTTTTTGCACTTTCAATCGTGTCAGTATGAATGACATAAGCATGACAAGCCAGGCTTTTTCCGCAACATTTTGGGAATACGCCACACTGGAATTTTGGGAATTTCGCGTCGTGAAAACCCCCATTTTGGGAAAAAAATTATTCACAAAATTGGCTCAATTGGGAAAAATTATCGCATGTAAATAGTGTTTCTTATATTTCAAAGAAGCCGTTAACTGGTATATAACGACTATTTTGATAACTTTTTATTAAATTTTTACAAAGTATTATGAACATGTGAGATAAGTGCAGGTTTTTTAATCTGAATTTGGGGAAAAGGCCTGGCCTTTTTTGAGGTGAAAAAAATCGTGCGAAGCGCCGGATTTTGAGAATCATAAACACATTTTAAAGTTTTTAAAACAAATTCAAGGCAACAGATAATTTAATTTTGCAACACTTTCTATTTTCTACACCGGATCAGGTTAACATATATATTTTAAGGTAACAAAAAAAAAATTTTTTTTGGAATTGGGATTTTTTTTTTCAATTGGGAAAACACCAACCAGATTTGCATTGGGAATGGGGAATTTCGGACCCGTGGCATAGGGCGGAAAAAGCCTGCAAGCATTACTCATGGCACCCAGTGAAGTAAGCAGTCGTGTTCATCCTTAAATGAAGACTGAGATGGGAGCAGGAGACGAATCCCTTTCCGCAAACACCGCAAAAGTGCATCCGCTCTCTACTGTAAATCGCCATATGAATACTGAGGTGAGAGCTGCAGTCGAATCCTTTTCAAACAAGCAAATTCAAATTCGTTGAATAGATATTCTCCGCCAAATCAACTGTGTGTATGGATCAGTGCAAATCCTTTGATATACATTACAATCATTAAATGTATGGTACTAAATTAATTAATATGTAATAATTAAGAATAGTGTAACTTTGTCCTTTCAACACAAGCTGCAAATGTGTGGATCCTCTCCTGTGTGAATCCTCATAATTATGCTCATTGAGTTGAGATCTGGAAACAAATCCCTTTTCACGTACGCTGCAACTGTGTGGCTTCTCTCCAGAGTAAATCCTTATAATGCCTATTGAAACATTGGCAGTAGCAAAGTCTTTTCAACACAACTGCAAATGTGTAGCCGTTATCAGGAGTTAATCCCAATAAGCCAATTGAAACATTGGCAGTAGAAGTCATTTCCACACATGCTGCAAATGTGTGGCCGTTATTCCGAGTGAATCCTCATATGCTTTGTGAGGTGAGAACTGGTGACAAATCCCTTCCCACAAACACTGCAATTTTGTGACCGCTCTCCTGTATGAATCTTCATATGCCTCGTGAGTTTAGAATTGGAGACAAATCCCTTCCCACAAACACTGCAAATGTGTGACCGCTCTTCTGTATGATACTTCATATGCCTCGCGAGTTTAGAACTGGAGACAAATCCCTTCCCACAAACACTGCAATTGTGTGGCCGCTCTCCCGTGTGAATCCTCGCGATGTGCACAGTGAGCTGAGAACTGGAGACAAATCCCTTCCCACAAACACTGCAATTGTGTGGCCGCTCTCCCGTGTGAATCCTGATGTGCTTAGTGAGGCTAGAACTGGTGACAAATCCCTTCCCACAAACACTGCAACTGTGTGGCCGCTCTCCCGTGTGAATCCTCATATGCTCATTGAGTTTAGAACTGGAGACAAATCCTTTCCCACAAACACTGCAATTGTGTGACCGCTCTCCTGTATGAATCTTCATATGCCTCGAGAGTTTAGAACTGGAGACAAATCCCTTCCCACAAACACTGCAATTGTGTGGCCGCTCTTCCGAGTGAATCCTCATATGCTCATTGAGGTTAGACCTGGTGACAAATCCCTTTCCACAAGCATGGCAAATGTGCAGCAACTCACCTGTGTGAATCCTCATATGACTTGTGAGTTTATAACTGGAGACAAATCCCTTTCCACAAACACTGCAACTATGTGACAGCACCCCCGTATGTATCTGCATATGATTAGTGAGGTAGGAACTATCGACAAATCTCTTTCCACACACACTGCAACTATGCGGCCGCTCTCCCGAGTGAATCCTCATATGCCTTGTGAGTTTAGAACTGGAGACGAATCCCTTTCCACATATACCGCAACTGTGTGGCCGCTCTCCTGTGTGAATCCTCATATGGTCATTGAGGTTAGAACTGAAGACAAATCCCTTCCCACATACACTGCAAATGTGTGGCCGCTCTCCCGTGTGAATTCTCATATGCTCAGTGAGTTGAGTTCTGGAAACAAATCCCTTTCCACATACACTGCAACTATGTGACCGCTCTCCTGTATGAATCTTCATATGCCTCGTGAGTTTAGAACTGGAGACAAATCCCTTCCCACAAACACTGCAAATGTGTGGCCGCTCTCCCGTGTGAATTCTCATATGCTCAGTGAGTTGAGTTCTGGAAACAAATCCCTTTCCACATACACTGCAACTGTGTGACCGCTCTCCCGTGTGAATCTCCATATGCAAGGTGAGTTGCCATTTGGTGGCAAAGTACTTTCCACACATGCTGCAAGTGTGTGGTTGTTCTCCTGTGTGAATCCTCATATGCTTTAAGAGGGTACCACTGTCGCCAAATTCCATTCCACACACACTGCAACTATGTGACCGCTCTCCTGTTTTAACCAGCAATAGCCTTGTGAGTATAGAACTGGAGACAAATCCCTTTCCACAAACAGTGTAACTGTGTGGCCGCTCTCCCATGTGATGCCGTGGATTGCTTTTGTGAATCCTTATAGAATCAGTCAGGTTGCTTGACACAATAAACTTTGAATTCAATTCACTTGTGTTCATGTTAAAATCACATTTCATAATATCCAGTTTGACTTGTGGAGAGCTTTCATTAGCAGAACTTGTGCCGACTCCACTGTGGACATGTTGGTGTCTTTTGAACTCCTGCATCTCTAAGAACACTTCTCCGCATACAGAGCATGTATATCGACTCCCAGCAGTCTGGTAGATGTCTGGAGCCCCTTAAAACAACAAACATATAATTAACCGAATGTAATCTCTATGAAGGTAAAATATTAATCTGAGTAAACAATCCTTTTTATTAAATATTGCAATTAAAGAAAAGGTAATAGTAACATGTACAAATAGTTTGTATATTTTCATAGCATACTGCTGAGGCAGACAGTTTTGCCAAAAATGGAAGTCGTTTTCATTTCTCAACCAGTACATTCCTAAGGAAACCCTAAATTGATTGACTCACAACTTTGAATTATCATACTCGTTTAAAAACATTGGTAGACATAATAATTCTTGTTATAATATATGAAATAAGAGGGCCAAGAGGCCCTCTTTCGCTCACCTGAGAGGAGTCAGTTCATTCAATCTTTACCAAATGACAAACTTTACCTAGATATTGTCCAGACAAACATCCTGGTCAAGTTTCATCATTATTGAACCAAAACTCTGGCGTATGGAGTGTTTTTGTTTTTGCAAGATTTGACCTGGTGACCTATATTTTGAGTTGACCCCACTTACCAAACATCAAACTTTGCTTACAAAAATAAATATTATGACCAAGATTCATAAAACCTGAAACAAAATTGTGACCTCTAGAGTGTTTACAAGGATTTTTAATAATATAATGAAAGTTTTGACAATCTAAGGGCAATAATTATTGCATTAATAATGTGATTTTGCTCATTAACAAACTTGATTGAGATCTTTCAGCAACTTTGATCAATAATGCTTGAGAAATGTGAATGCTAGAGTGTTTACAAACCAAATGTGGACGGGCAGACGGCGGACAAAGACCAATCCTTAAACCTCACCTGAGCAATCAGGTGAGCTAAAAAGTGTGTTTCACCGATCTGAGCCATTTTCCAACTTGTCACAGAAATCAATAAAACCAATGTATTGACTAAGTTTCACGATGATTAAGCAAAAAATGTGACTTCTATAGTGTTCGATCACAAGGTTTCTCTCTAGTCACATAAGGAAAACTGCCCCACCCCCCTGGCAGCCATGTTTTTTGACCGATCGGAAACATTTGCGAACTCATCTGAGATATATATAAAACAAATCTTTTCACCAAGTTTCATGATGATTGATTGGGCAAAAAATGTGACGTCTAGAGTGTTCACAAGCTTTGTTTACTATGTATAACAAGGCCTGTTTGTAAAACATGCATGCCCCCCATATGGGCTCTCCGTTGTAGTGACAGCCATTGTGTGAATATGTTTTTTGTCACTGGATGTCAATGACCTGTGAAATGTATCCAATTAATAGTGCAAAAACCAATCAGGACCTATACTAATCAATTATATCCATTATATGATTGAGTCTTTGATTTTTTGGATTCCTTTCACACATTTTGACTTATTTGACAATATGTGAAACGTGCACACAATTTGTAATGTTTTATTTATTAATGGTAATGAAACATGTTATTTATAGCAGTTAACTCCCCTAGTCAATGACCACCATAGATAGCAATGCAATCTGATTAAAAATAGCCAAGGCTAGTGTTGTGTATTGGGCAAATGTATACAAGTGCAACTTGACCACATGACCAGTATCATGTGTTTACCACACACAGAAGTCAGTTATGTAATAGACCATTCATTCCGCTCCCAACTTTGGCCACTTGCCAAGATACTGACCAGTATCAGATGGGGTTGTGAAACTGTGTAAACAGTGAACACCAGTCCATGTAATACTGGCCTACCACTTGTACTAGTTGATTTGGAGTTAATACAGTAATGCATGTACAAATGAAACACTAAGCTCAAAAGTTAAAAATATTGACTGGTAAAGCAGTACATTGTACTGAAATCAAAGTTGCCATGGAAACAGTTTCATTGAACTGTTCATTTGATACAACAAAACACAGTTGGTACACTTGGCTCATCTAAAGATCAAACAACAGGCTCTCCAGTGCATTAGAAAATTACATGTATATTGGCATAAACACAATAGCTGTATTTAATTATATGCATTCCACTTCCTTTATGTACAAAAAATTTATGAACGAAGTCCCACATATTTATTTGAATTGTTTTATAAGTAGTCTTAAACAGATTTTGACTTTGGTACGATTGTTGGACATTTTGGATAGTAAAATAATTGTGCATACGAAAAAATTAGGAGAAACAAAATTTGGATAAGAAAGACACAAAAGAACAAGAATATGAAAGAAAAAACAATTAGGTTTGGAAAAATGTTCTTTTTTTTGGAATGCTACATCTTTTTACACTGCAATGTGATTGAGAAAACAAAGTGGTGTGATGCATATTGCTACATGTTATTGTAATTTATTCCAAACAGCAATACCAAATATGCCCTCTTGATAAAACAAAAAAAAATTGGGGGGGGGGGGGGTTGGGGCGTGGGAGGATAAGGGTGAGAGGGGGTATAATTCGGGGTGAAGTAATTAATTTAATAAGATGTTTAAAAAAATGTGATGGGGTGAGGGGTGGGGGCGGACGTTGACCTTTGACAAAGTGACCTGAAAATCAATAGGGGTCATCTGCAAGTCATGATCAATCGTGACCTTGACCTTTAACCCAGTGACCTGAAAATCAATAGGGGTCATCTGCCAGTCATGATCAATCTACCCATGAAGTTTCATGATCCTAAGCGTATGCGTTCTTGAGTTATAATCCGGAAATCATTTTACTATATTTGGGTCACCGTGACCTTGACCTTTGACCTAGTGACCTGAAAATCAATAGGGGTCATCTGCAAGTCATGATCAATCTACCCATAAAGCTTCATGATCCTAAGCATATGCATTCTTGAGTTATCATCCGGAAACCATTTTACTATTTCGGGTCACCGTGACCTTGACCTTTGACCTAGTGACCTGAAAATCAAAAGGGATCATCTGCGAGTCATGATCAATCTACACATGAAGTTTCATGATCCTAGGCGAATGCGTTCTTGAGTTACCATCCGGAAACCATTTTACTATTTCGAATCACCGTGACCTTGACCTTTTACCTAGTGACCTCAAATTCAATAGGGGTCATCTGCGAGTCATGATCAATCTACCCATGAAGTTTCATGATCCTAAGCGTATGCGTTCTTGAGTTATCATCCGAAAACCATTTTACTTTTTCAGGTCACCGTGACCTTGACCTTTGACCTAGTGACCTCAAAATCAATAGGGGTCATCTGCGAGTCATGATCAATCTACCTATGAAGTTTCATGATCCTAGGCGTATGCGTTCTTGAGTTATCATCCGACAACCACCTGGTGGACGGACCGACATACCGACCGACCGACCTACCGACCGACATGAGCAAAGCAATATACCCCCTCTTCTTCGAAGGGGGGCATAAAAATGAGAAAACTCCACCCCCCCCGGCAGCCATGTTATTCAACTGACCGGCACCATTTTCGAACTCAACTTTCATGAAAATTTGGCAAAAAATGTGACTTCTAGAGTGTTCACATCTTTTCACTATATACATATAGAGACAAATTTCCAACCCACTGGCAGCCATGTTTTTTCACCGATCTGGACCATTTTCGAACTCGTCCAAGATATCACAAAGTTACATGAAGATTGGACATGAAATGTGACTTCTACAGTGTTAACAAGTTTTTTCTTTTTTTTGACCTAGTTTTTGACCCGGCATGACCCAGTTTCGAACTTCAATGAGATGTCATTGGAACACAGCTTCTGACAAAGTTTCATGAAGATCGGAAAAGAAATGTATTACACTGTATTATTATGAAAACATTAAAAGTCCAAGGGGAGTAACTACTGTAAACTTAAATGCAATATTTATAAGAGTTGTCTCGCATGTTACATGACTTAAATTCATGATTGTTTACAAGTCTTTTTACTATATACATATAAGGAAAACTGCCCGTCCCCCTGGCAACCATGTTTTTCAACGGACCTGAACCATTTTCGAACTCAACTCTCATGTCAAGGAAACAAATGTTCTGACCAAATTTCATAAAATTGGGCCAAAAATGTGACTTCTAGAGTGTTTACATGTTTTCACTATATACATATAGAGAAAAATGCTCCACGCACTGGCAGCCATGTTTTTTCACCGATCTGGACCATTTTCAAACTCGTCCGAGAAATCAATAAAACTAATGTTTTGACCAATTTTCATGATGATTGGGCAAAAATTGTGACTTCTAGAGTGTTTACAAGGTTTCTCTATAGCCAAATAAGGAAAACTGCCCCGCCCACTGGCGGCCATGTTTTTCAATGGACCGGAACCACTTTTAAACTCAACCAACATATCATTAAGACAAACATTTTGACAAAGTTACATGAAGATTGGGCATACAATATGACTTATAGTGTTTACAAGTTTTTTCTTTTTTTTGACCTAATGACCTAGTTTTTGACCCGGCACAACCCAGTTTCAAACTCGACCGAGATTTCATTGCGACGAAGCTTCTGACCAAGTTTCATGAAGATCGGACAATAAATATGGCCTCTAAAGTGTTTACAAACAAATGTGGACGGACTGACGGACGGACAGACGACGGACAAAGAACGGTCAAAAAAGCTCACCTAGGCAATCAGGTGAGCTAAAAACTTCCATAAAACATTGTGATACTAAATTGGAATATTTTCACTTAATACATTAGACAAGTACCAATAATTTAGACAAACTTTACACAAGAGGGCATGAAAGGCCCAAAGTCGCTCACCTGAGATAACAAGATATTATTGGGACAAATCTTCTGACCAAGTTTCATGAAGATCGGAAAATAAATGTGGCCTCTAGAGTGTTAACAAGGTTTAACTATAGCCATATAAGGAAAAATACCCCGCCCCCTGGCAGCCATGTTTTTCAACCAACCGGCATCATTTTTGAACTCGTCCAAGATATTATCGGGATGAATCTTCTGACCAAGTTTCATGAAGATCAGACTGTAAATGTGGCCTCTAGAGTGTTAACAAGATTTTACAATAGCCATAAATTATAAGGAAAAATGCCCCGCCCCTTGGAAGCCATTTTTTTCAAGCAAACATAATTATTTTCAAACTCATCCAAGATATCATTAAGACCAATCTTCTGACCAAATTTCATGAAGATTGGACAATAAATGTGGCCTCTAGAGTGTTAACAAGGTTTTACTATAGCCATACTTAGCCATATAAGGAAAAATGCACCGCTCCTAGTGGCCATGTTTTTAAAGCAACCAAAACCATTTTCAAACTCACCAAGATATAATTGGGACAAATCTTCTGACCAAGTTTTATGATGATCGGAAAATAAATAAGACCTTAAGTGTGTTAACAAGGTTTTACTATAGCCATATAAGGAAAATAGCCCCGCCCCCGGGGTGGCCATGTTTTTCAACCAACCGGCATCATTTTTGAACTCGTCCAAGATATTATTAGGATATAAGGATATAAGGAAAAATGCTCCGACCCTTGGCGGCCATGTTTTTCAAGAAAACATACCAATTTTCAAACTCATCCAAGATATCATTAAGACAAATCTTCTGACCATATTTCATCAAGATTGGACAATAAATGTGGCCTCTAGAGTGTTAACAAGGTTTTACTAAAGCCATATAAGGAAAAATGCCCCACCCCCTGGCGGCCATGTTTTTCAACCAACCTGCATCATTTTCGAACTTGTCCAAGATATTATTAGGATGAATCTTCTAACCTAGTTTCATGAAGATTTGACAATAATGTGGCCTCTAGAGTGTCAGCAAGATTTTACTATAGCCATTTATAGCCATATAAGGAAAAATGCCCAACCCATTGGCAGCCATGTTTTTCAATCAAGCAAATGTTACCAATGTTTTAACTTATCCAAGATATCATTGGGACAAATCTTCTCAGCAAGTTTCATGAAGATCGGAAAATAATTGTGGCCTCTAGAGTGTTAACAAGGTTTTACTATAGCCATATATAGAAAAATGCCCTGCCCCCTGGCGGCGATGTTTTTCAACCAACCGACATCATTTTCAAAATCATCCAAGATATTATTGGGCTGAACCTTGTGACTAAGTTTCATGTAGATCAGACAATAAATGTGGCCTCTAGAGTGTTAACAAGATTTTACTATAGCCATATACGGAAAAATGCCCCGCCCCTTGGCAGCCATGTTTTTCAAGCAAACGTAACCATTTTCGAACTCATTCAAGATATCATTGAGACCAATCTTCTGACCTAATTTCAAAAAGATAGGACAACAAATGTGGAGAGTTAACAAGGCAGATGTTGACGCCGCACAACGCACAACAGACTACGGACAAAAAGCAATCACAAAAGCTCACCATGAGCACGTTGTTCTCAGGTGAGCTAAAAATAGAACAAGAGCACCGCTTAGCGGGTGCCAATGCTCGGCTGTGGGTGCATTTTTTAATAAATAAAATCTAGTGAGAAGAAAAGGAAGCCTATGTTTAAGTTTTATATTTGAGGTCACAGTGACCTTGACCTTTGACCTAGTGACCCCAAAATGGGTGTGGCGTGTAGAACTCATCAAGGTGCATCTACATATGAAGTTTCAAAGTTGTAGGTGGAAGCACTTTAATTTTAGAGCCTATGTTAAAGTTTTATATTAAAGGTCACAGTGACCTTGACCTTTGACCTAGTGACCCAAAAACGGGTGTGGCGTGTAGAACTCATCAAGGTGCAGTTACACTGTACATATTAAGTTTTAAAGTTGTAGGTGGAAGCACTTTGATTTTGGAGCCAATGTTAAGGTTTAGCACGACGCGGACGGCGGGCGAGCTGGCTTTGACAATACTTCCGGTTTACTCCGAAAACAGCCGAGCTAAAAACGGCTCATAAGAATCAGTTGACAGCCTGCAGTTGATGTTTGTGCAAACAATATGCGAACATAGGTTCAACATACCTAGGCGTGTGTCCCCAATTTCTATTTTGACACCGTCATCTATTACAGGTTTCTGTTCAATTAAAAGGCCTGTATGAGAAGTGTGGCTGACATGGGAGTCATTTGAGTTCGCCATGGAATCAACAATGTGCTCCGAAATATTCTGTGACAGGCTACCCAGGTCCGCCAGACCATGCCCGGAGGTGTTGCACCAGAACTTCCCCTCATCTTCGCTATAAAAACTGTCATATGATGTAAACATGTCTGTACCATTACAGTAGCTGCCAAGTGATACCAATATCTCTTGATTGTCACAGGGGTTACCATTTGTCAACATCTCTCGATCAACACTGGAATTTGCTTGTGTCAACATCTCTTGATCAACACAGGGATTTGCATTTGACATCGATCAACACAGTAATTTTCATTTGTCAACATTTCTTGATCCACACAGGGGTAAGCTTGATATGTCCACGTCACTCGATCAACACATAGGTAGACATTTGATGAAAACGTCTCTCGTCAATACATGCGGGTGCTTGTGATGTCAACTCTGGATAAGACAAACATGTTCTTGTTGTTTGGCTTAATTTGAACAAAAAGTGCAAATAAATTAAGCAATTTAAACAGTATGTGTCGACGATTCTTCTGCTGATGATAATTATAATGACAAGGGCTGTTTGTAAAACATGCATGCACCCCATATGGGCTGTCAGTTGTAGTGGCAGCCATTGTGTGAATACGTTTTTTGTCACTGTGACTTTGACCTTTGACCTAGTGACCTGGAAATCAATAGGGGTAATCTGCGAGTCATGATCAATGTACCTATGAAGTTTCATGATCCTAGACATACGCTTTTTTGAGTTATAATCCGAAAACCATTTTACTGTGTCAAGTCACCATGACCTTGACCTTTGACCTAGTGACTTGAAAATTAATAGGGGTCATCTGCGAGTCATGATCAATGTACCTATAAAGTTTCCTGATCCTAGGCATAAGCGTTCTTGAGTTATCATCCGGAAACCATTTTACTGGTTCGAGTCACCATGACCTTGACCTTTGACCTAGTGACCTGAAAATCAACAGGGGTCATCTACTAGTCATGATCAATGTACCTATGCAGTTTCATGATCTAAGGCGTAAGCGTTCTTGAGTTATCATCCGGAAACAATTTTACTGGTTCGAGTCACCGTGACCTTGACCTTTGACCTAGTGACCTGAAAATCAATATGGGTCATCTGCGAGTCATGATCAATGTACCTATGAAGTTTCATGATCCTTGGCGTAAGCGTTCTTGAGTTATCATCCGGAAACCATTTCACTGGTTCGAGTCACCGTGACCTTTACCTTTGACCTGAAAATCAATAGGGGTCATCTGCGAGTCATGATCAATGTACCTATGAAGTTTCATGATTCAAAGCGTAAGTGTTCTTGAGTTATCATCCGGAAACCATTTTTCTGTGTCGAGTAACAGTGACCTTGACCTTTGACCTAGTGACCTGAAAATCTATAGTGGTCATCTGTGAGTCATGATCAATGTACCTATGAAGTTTCATAATCCTAGGCGTAAGCGTTCTTGAGTTATCATCCGGAAACAATTTTACTGGTTCGAGTCACCGTGACCTTGACCTTTGACCTAGTGACCTGAAAATCAATATGGGTCATCTGCGAGTCATGATCAATGTACCTATGAAGTTTCATGATCCTAGGCGTAAGCGTTCTTGAGTTATCATCCGGAAACCATTTCACTGGTTCGAGTCACCGTGACCTTTACCTTTGACCTGAAAATCAATAGGGGTCATCTGCGAGTCATGATCAATGTACCTATGAAGTTTCATGATTCAAAGCGTAAGTGTTCTTGAGTTATCATCCGGAAACCATTTTTCTGTGTCGAGTAACAGTGACCTTGACCTTTGACCTAGTGACCTGAAAATCTATAGTGGTCATCTGTGAGTCATGATCAATGTACCTATGAAGTTTCATAATCCTAGGCGTAAGCGTTCTTGAGTTATCATCCGGAAACCATTTTACTGGTTTGAGTCACCGTGACCCTGACCTTTGACCTAGTGACCTGAAAATCAATAGGGGTCATCTGCGAGTCATGATCAATGTACCTATGAAGTTTCATGATCCTAGGCGTAAGCGTTCTTGAGTTATCATCCGGAAACCATTCGGTGAACGGACGAACGGACGGACCGACATGTGCAAAACTATATAACCCCTCTTCTTCGAAGGGGGGCATAATAAGGGAAGGGATATTTGTAGTTCAAACATTCTAAGTTGAAAAGAGGCAAGCATTTTAGTACGTTTAGAAGTGTAAGAGAACTCTTGTCAAGAAATTTTTATTAAGACACACACACAGACGTCAAAGTTAACTCATCAAACCTCATATTTTTTGTCTAAAAGGTTATAATGACAAAGAACATCAGTTTATTATCATAGAATCTTGATATTCTTTACAAGTGAGTCAGAGGTCAAATTTGCGTCAACTGTTACAAGCAGACAATTCCTCATTGTAGACACATATAAGAAAACCAGTCAGTCACCTATAAAAGGCTATTTTTCAAAAATGAAACAGAACAATTTTCTAATTGCATCGAAATCATTCGAAGAATAGTAATATTCTGAGTAAAATTAATTATGATTGAGCAATCAATAAGACCTCTTAAATGTTCTCAAGGTTTCAATGCGGCCATACAAGGAAGACTTCCCTGCCATATGTCAGCCATGTTTTTCAACATACCAGAACCATTTTCATACTAGGTTTAGAATTAATTTCACAAAATATATCAGCGTGCTTTATAAAAAAACTCTGGAAAAAAAAACTAAAATTAAATTTATCCTGTTAATAATTGTAAAGAAAACAATATTTTTCCATGAAACATAATTAAACATTATCTCCATTATCACGTCTGTGATACGGATTGAAACATATTTCAATAAAAAAACATTTTCTACAAATAAATTTGCTGTACCACTATTTCCATTAAGAACTAGAAATGGCACGGCAGAGGCCGACGCATATCCCCACGCCGCATGTTTGACCCAGGGGGCAACCCAGGGTTGGTAATGGGGCCATGCATAGTTGAGATTGATCGTATTGTCATAAGAGATGTCCAGTATCAATTGGAAGTAAATCGTGTAGAAAATGAAGAAGTTAATGTAAAACAAGAGCTTGTCACAGTAGTGCCAAATGCCCACCGAAATGTGTTTGCATGTATGACAACATTTGTTTTAGAGAGTAGAATAATATTTGGACAACATGGCACCTAGCTGTGTCATCTATTTATATTTCAAGGATCAATTAATTATAGTGTTTGAGTTATGCTGTAGAGAATTAAATATATGAAAATGAAAGAAAGGGATGTAATTAAAAAGAAGACTATAAACAGTTACTGTTCTTGATCACTGTATTTTTCCTTAAACGTATCTATTCATTTTACATTGAATGCTTCAGTGTTCAAATTAAAATATCATTGTAAAATTAGATAAAGGGAGATATTAAAATTGAAAAGCTAAAATATTTACTATGAGATTGAATTAAATATAATTTTAAGTTATAAATACATAAGACAATAAAAAGAAATAAAATAAAAAATATAATATTGGGAGATAATTAAAAAACTACGGCCGAAAGAGTTATGGTTCATGTTCACTGCACTTCTCCTAGTTACCAAAAAAATAATAATCTATTATTAGCCTCAGTGACCTTGACCCCAGTGACCTCAAACCTCATCAAGGTAGAGGTCCATGCAAGGTACCTACATGCCAAATATGAAAGAGATAGGTTAAGTATTGAAGGTGCTATGAGAAACTGTAACAAAAGAGTGACGGAAAAAGTCTATTATTAGCCTCAGTGACCTTGACCCCAGTGACCTCAAACCTCATCAAAAGGTAGAGGTCCATGCAAGGTACCTACATGCCAAATATGAAAGAGATCGGTAAAATATTGAAGGCGCTATGAGAAACTGTAACAAAGGTGTGACGGAGAGAAGTAAGGAAGGAAGGAAGGACAAACTGGCAACTATATGCTCCGCCGAAATTTTATTTCAGGGCGCATAAAAACTAAGGTAGATAGAGTTATGGTTATTGGTTACTGCACTTCTCCTAGTTGCCATCTGTTTATATTTTAAGTTTCAAGTAAATCCCTTCAGTAGATTAAGAGTTATGATCTGGACAAAAATTTACTATGAAATTATATAAAAGGGGATATAATTCAAAAACTAAGGTAGATAGAGTATGGTTCTTCGTCACTGCACTTCTCCTAGTTGCCATTTGTTTAAATTCTAAGTTTCAAGTAAATCCATTCAAAGATTTGGAGTTGTGCTCTGGACAAAGTTTCGGATGGACGCACAGACCGACAGGACCAATTACTAAACATAAAACAAGAGGTGTGTTTGTCAGAAACACAATGCACCCTCCTGCACCGCTTTGATTTATTTAAAAAAGAATATATCATTTGGCAGGTTCATTACTTACCTCCCTTTAAAGCTTATTACTTCCCTTGGAATCATTTTTTTTACCTTTGACCTTGAAGGATGACCTTGACCTTTCACCACTCAAAATGTGCAGCTCCATGAGATACACATGCATGCCAAATATCAAGTTGCTATCTTAAATATTGCAAAAGTTATGGCCAATGCATCATACCGGGGGCATAACAAGAGCTGTCAGAGGACAGCGCGCTCGAATATTTGAGTGCTTGACAGTATAACATAAGCCATCATGGAGAGCGAGGGGTATAATGTGGGTGTGTGGTCATTTAAAAGATAATCTTTCAAAAATAAGAAAAACAAGATTTATTTTTTTTTGGGGGGGGGGGGGGGGATTCTGAGGTGGAGCGTGGGGGATGGTTTGGGTGGAGTGCATTGTGGTATGTCAGGTAAGTGTTGTTTTGTCTAAGTATGAATCAAATGTGATCATAAATAAAGAAGTTATGGCAAATTAAGCCAAATTTATTAATTTGACCTCGAGAGGCAAGGTCATTCAAAGTTCAAGGTCAAATTCAACTTGCCGGGTACAGTACCATCATGATAGTAAGAACGTATTTGAAGTTTGAAAGCAATAGCCTTGATACTTTAGAAGTTAAGTGGATCTGAACACAAAACTTAACAAAATATTCAAAGTTACTAAGACAAAAAAGGCCATAATTCCGTTAAAAAGCCAACCAGAGTTACGCAACTTGCCCTGTACAGTCCCCTTACGATAGTTAACAAGTTTTCAAAGTCTGAAAGCAATAGCTATGATACTTCAGGAGTAAATTGGACCAAAAAACAAAAATCAACCAAATGTTCAATTATCTAAGTATAAAAGGGGTCATAATTCTGTCAAAATGCTTGATACAATTGTCTGCTCTTGTTTGTAGATTTGGATCATGTTGGTAAAGAAGTATGGAAAATATGAAAGCAATATGTCAAACGACATGGAAAATATTTGAGTTGGTACGCAAACTTTAACATACATGTAGATTTATCAATAATATGCATATTTTAAGTATAAAAGGGGCCATAATTTTGTCAAAATGCTTGATACAGTTGTCTGCTCTTGTTTATAGGATCATGTTGGTAAAGAAGTATGCAAAATATAAAAGCAATATGTCCAAGGACATAGGAAATATTTGGGTTGGTACGCAGACTTTAACATTTGCATGCTCACGCTAACGCTAACGCCCACGCCGGGGTGAGTAGGATAGCTCTACTATATATATTTCATATATAATAGTCGAGCTAAAAATGAGTGAAAATCTCTGACCCAGCCCAATCTCAACTCCCATTACTGTTGACCCATGGGTCAGATCAAAATTCCAAATAGTGCAGGGTCGCACAAATGCTCATAGCTACCATGTGTGTAAGTTTCAAGGTTCTAGCGCTTATAGTGTAGGAGGAGATAGTGGTCAGGACGGACAGACAGACAGTCAGACAGACGGCGGGGGGAAATAACCACAACATCCCCACGCATTTAAAAAAGCGTGGGGATAATAAGCATCGCCGCCTTTGCTATTATTGCTGATATCAGCCATAACTTACTTTAGCAATATATTTATACGATAGAAAAGGAACAGCTGTTATAAAATTGTGAAGACTGAATAATTAAAAGCCCATAAAGAGTCAAAAATAAAGAATATTTCATACAATATTTCAAAAATTAAATAAAGTTAAGAGAGTCAAAATCAATGTTCCTTGCAGCAATATCCAAAATTTCAACGCTATTAGTGGTTGGGTAACATAGATTAGCAAGAGCACCGCCTTGCGGGTGCAGACCGCTCATCTATTTTCTTTTTAAAGGTGAAGGGACTCTCAGTTTCAATCACAAAGGAGAGATGGGTGGAGTGAAGATGGGTGTATAGTGTGGGGGTGTGGACATTTATTACATTATCTTCCAAAAATGAGGAAAAAAAATTGCAAAAAAATAATATTTTTTTCGCGGGGGGGGGGGGGGGGTATAGTGTGAGGGTGTGGTGGTCATTTGTGAGATGATCTTAAAAAAAAAATAGGGGGGGGATTCGGGGGGGGGATGGGGGGAGGGCACAGGATATGGTTTGGGGGGAGTCTATCGTAGTATGTCAGGTAAGAGTAGTTTTGTCAAAGTATCAATCAAATCTAATCATGTAATCATAAATAAAGAAGTTATGGCAATTTTAGCAAAATTTAATAATTTGACCTTGAGAGTCAAGGTCATTCAAAGGTCAAGGTAAAATTCAACTTGAAAAGTTACTTATTCAAAAAAGGGCAATAATTCCGTAAAAATGACAACCAGAGTTATGCAACTTGTCCTTTTACTGTACCCTTAGTTTGCGAGTGTTCCAAGTATGAAAGCAATATCTATGATACTTTAGGGGTAAAGTGGACCAAAACACAAAACTTAACCAAATTTTCAATTTTCTAAGTATAAAGGGCCCATAATTCCGTCCAAATGCCAGTCAGAGTTACATAACTTTGCCTGCACAGTCCCCTTATGATAGTTAATAACTGTTGCAAGTATGAAAGCAATAGCTTTGATACTGTAGGAATAAAGTGGACCTAAACACAAAACTTAACCAAAGTTTCAATTTTCTAAGTATAAAAAGGGCACATAATTCTGTCAAAATGCCAGTCAGAGTTACATAACTTTGCCTGCACAGTCCCCTTATGATAGTTAGTAAGTGTTGCAAGTATGAAAGCAATAGCTTTGATACTTAAGGAATAAAATGGACCTAAACACAAAACTTAACCAAAATTTTCAATTTTCTAAGTATAAAAAGGGCACATAATTCTGTCAAAATGCATGCCAGAGTTATCTAACTTTGCCTGCGCAGTCACCTCATGATAGTTAGTAAGTGTACCAAGTTTGAATGCAATGGCATTGATACTTTATGAGAAAAGTGGAGCTAAACGAAAAACTTAACCGGACGCCGACGCCAACGCCGACGCCAAGGTGATGAAAATAGCTCATTTTTTTTTTCAAAAAATAGATGAGCTAACAAGATACAAAATGCTCTTTTTTGTCGGACATTATATTCAACACATTTTTATATACATGTACCATGAATAGATATCTTTGCAGCAAATTCAAATGAAATATATAGTGCCACAAACAAAACAAGAGCACCACCTAGCGGGTGCACGCGGGTGCAGACAACTCATCTAT
Source organism: Dreissena polymorpha (assembly GCF_020536995.1). Classification (NCBI taxonomy): domain Eukaryota; kingdom Metazoa; phylum Mollusca; class Bivalvia; order Myida; family Dreissenidae; genus Dreissena; species Dreissena polymorpha. The sequence continues at coordinate 18,589,586 of NC_068360.1, forward strand.
TTTTCATTTTAAAGATGAAGGGACCTATCCCAATACTTTAATCAAAATATAGAGAGGGGTGGGGTGGAGAGGGGTGTATAGTGTGGGTGTGTGGTCATTTATTAGATTATTTTCTGTAAAGGCCTACGGCTTTCGCATGTATACTGAGCATATCAGGATGATGATAACGAGTGATCCGCATTTGAAACAACGTGCTTAAAACACCATGTGACTCGCCTACATACCCGGATGTTCAGGTTACAATATACCAAAAGATTTCCTACACAAATTCAATGTAAAAGCAATAACTTCAACAAAAAATAAAGTCAAACTTTTGCGCATAGAGACCCCCATAACCATACATTTTCTTACAGAGCATTCCAAGCCACAATGATTTAGACAATAAAAAAGGGGGGTCATGCGTTTTGCAAGAAAGAACTCGATGCGAATCAGCGGTCACTGTTTTACAGCCATCAATTTAACAGGTTTGTACCAGTGAATGAGGGTTTCCCGCCATCTGTCAAAGTCTCATGTAGTCTTTAACCTTCAAGCAAATGAGTGAATTTCTGTTAAACATCAATGTTTTCCCTACCACATGCACAAAGAAACATTCTAAAATAAAATCATGGCAAGTGCCCACACAGAAAATTGTGTCTTCTTATAAATGATGTTCAGGTTTTTAATGAGTATAGCATTGCACTCCCAAAAGATTTAGTATATTGTAACCTTCAACCTGTTTTACCATTCTTCGATTTTGCTTGTTGTCGAGTGGTTGGTTCGATTAACAATTAGGTAAAACTTGTTGAAATTCATCTCATTTAATTTGTGTTCTTGTTTTATACTGCCTTACTAAGGACGTAGTCCTAGTTTTATATTTGTTTGTTGGTATTTAAGCCAATATGGAAGACAAGCTTTCGCTAGCGAAAGACTCGGAATTTTCAGGTTTCGGGTCTAATGAGTGTGTTTCGCCTGTCGCTCCCAAAAAGACATTAAAGTCTGTTGCTATGAATAAAACGAAAGGCAAGGCATTTGTTGGCACCCTTGTGTTATTAAAATGCAGTTAATTTAAAGAGTAAAATAAACAAGAGGGCCAAGATGGCCCTAGTTCGCTCCCCTGAGAGGAGTCGATTCATTCAATCTTTACCAAATGTCAAACTTTACCTAGATATTGCCCAGACAAACATTTGGGTCATATTATTTCGTCATTATTGAACCAAAACTCTGGCGCATGGAGTGTTTTTGTAAGATTTGACCTGGTTACCTTTATTTTGAGTTGACCCCCCTAACCAAACATCAAATTTTGCTTACAAAAATAAATATTATGACCAAGATTCATAAAATCTGAAACAAAATTGTGACCACTAGAGTGCTTACAAGGATTTTGTATAATATAAAGAAAATTTGGATTATCTAATGATTTTGCTCATTATCAAAATTGACTGAGATCTTTCAGCAACTTTGATAAAGAATGCTTGAGAAATGTGAATGCTAGAGTGTTTACAAACCAAATGTGGACGGACGGACGGCGGACAAAGACCAATCCTTAAACCTCACCTGAGCAATCTGGTGAGCTAAAAAGTGTGTTTCACCGATCTGAGCCATTTTCCAACTTGTCCGAGAAATCAATAAAACCAATGTATTCACTAAATGTCATGATGATTATGCAAAAAATGTGACTTCTATAGTGTTCTATCACAAGGTTTTTCTCTAGTCACATAAGGAAAACTTGACTGATCGGGACCATTTGCATACTCATCTGAGATATATATAAAACCAATCTGTTCACCAAGTTTCATGAGGATTGGGCAAATTATATAATGTGACTTCTAGGGTGTTGACAAGTTGTTTTTACTATATAAAATTCCATTTAGTCTTGATCAATTACAAAATTTAATTGTTAACGACAAAGTAAATGTTTTACTTAAACAAGAGGACCTGAAAGGCCCAAAGTCGCTCACCTGAGATAACAAGATATGAAGATCGGAAAATAAATGTGGCCTCTATAGAGTGTTAACAAGGTTTTACTATAGCCATATAAGGAAAAATGCACCGCCCCTAGCAGTCATGTTTTTCAACCAACCGGCATCATTTTTGAACTTGTCCAAGAAATTATCGGGATGAATCTTCTGACCAAGTTTCAAGAAGATCAGACAGTAAATGTGGCCTCTAGAGTGTTAACAAGATTTTACTATAGCCATATTAGAAAAAATGACCCAAGGGGAAGCCATTTTTTTCAAGCAAACATAATTATTTTCGAACTCATCCAAGATATCATTGAGACCAATCTTCTGACCAAATTTCATGAAGATTGGAAATAAATGTGGCCTCTATAGTGTTAACAAGGTTTTACTATAGCCTAGAGGAATAATGCCCTGCCCCCCGTTGGCCATGTTTTTAAGCACAGGGTTCGCCAAAACCGTCGGTCTGCCGGTCCTGACCGGCAAATTTTTCTAAGGACCGACATGTGATTCAAGATAATCGGTCCGACTGACCGACACAATCGGATGAAAAATTGTTTCAAAAAGATCACTCAAAGTGTATCATATGCTATTGGATTAATAGAAGGTAAATGCTTTTTGTTCAACTTCTGTCAAAATCCTTCTTTTCTTACCTTCATTTTGATGTTTTGATGTTTAAAGTGTGATTAGAATTAACTATCACATGCGAGTTCAAAATCAACGGTCTTTGTTAAAAAAAAAGAACCGTGTGCGTCCGCCATTTTATGTGTTCCATTTAATTTCTCCACAACAAAATACGCATGAAAACTTGTTTCAACAGGCATTTGTGAGCATTTCCGTTAAATAGTTTCATTATTAGATTGTTCTGGGCAGGATATATTTAAATTTACACACCAACAATTTCTGAAATCAAAATTAGATTTTTCACCCAATGTACTATATTTCGGATATTTTAAAATGCGGACATAAGGATATTTATGTTTTGATTTGTTGTTGATAGTTTGTAGCAATATGTTTTGTGTTATTTCAGACAACAAGAATGGATGTTGGTAATTATCACGGGCCTTTCTATCAAGAAATAGGTGTGAAAGACATTCATTTAATTAAACCTGGAAATCAACCACCTCAGCTAAGAGAAAATATTTTAACAATAGGTGTTGTTTTAGAACTTGTGAAATCGGCTAATAAACAGAAATTGAAGTCACCCAAAGTAGTGTGAATGGGTGTGTGCAATTAAGTCAAACTTGATTGGATGTCAACCTAACCTTTCAAGAACAGAACAGAACAGACATTTTATTTAGACTTATACATAAGTACACCGTCTGTAATGCATATTATTATAAATAAGTAATGTCACGTATCCTTATACTATAGAAGGTAACCAAATCAATATAATAATTATATATGTTAGTGAACACCGATTTGTAGAGCTGTGCAGGCTAAAAAAGGTTTGACAAAAAGAAGCCGAAAAGAATACCTTTGGTTTATATGTGGTTTATTATTAATATAATAATTGTTTAATTATATCGACTTTGGAATGTTTTTATTGTATTTTAAGGTGATAAAAACCAATAAACATCAAAAAGGTACTATCTTTTGTTGTGTTTTGCTGTTATAGTTTAGTCGGACAGTGGGAATGACAGAAACTGATTCGGACTGACAAAAATTTCAAGTCTGTCAGTCCGAATGACTGACAGATTTTTCAAGTTTTGGCGAACCCTGTAAGCAACCAAAACCATTTTCGAACTCATCCAAGATATCATTTAGACAAATCTTCTGACCAAGTTTCATGATGTTGGAAAATAAATGTGACCTCTAGAGTGTTAACAAGGTTTCACTACAGCCATATACCCGGTAAGGAAAAATGCCCCGCCCGCTTGTGGCCATGTTTTTTAACCAACCGGCATCATTTTTGAACTCGTCCAAAATATTATTGGGATGAATCTTCTGACCGAGTTTCATGAAGATCGGACTATAAATGTGGCCTCTAGAGTGCTAACAAGATTTTACTACAAGCAAAGGTAACCATTTTTTAACTCATCCAAGATGCATGTGTATCAATAAGACAAATCTTCTGACCAAATTTCATGAAGATTGGACAATAAATGTGGCCTCAAGAGTGTTAAGAAGGTTTTACTATAGCCATATAAGGAAAAATGCCCCGTCCCCTGGCGGCCATGTTTTTCAACCAACCGGCATCATTTTCGAACTTGTTCAAGATATTATTGGCATGAATCTTCTGACCAAGTTTCATAAAGATTGGACAATAAATGTGGCCTCTAGAGCGTTAACAAGATTTTACAACAGCCATATATAGCTATATAAGGAAAAATGCCCCGCGCCTTGGCAGCCATGTTTTTCAAGCAAAGGTTACCACTTTTGAACTCATCCAAGATATTATTGGGACAAATCTTCTGAGCAAGTTTGATGAAGATCGGAAAATAAATGTTGCCTCTATAGTGTTAACAAGGTTTTACTATAGCCATATAAGGAAAATGCCTCGCGCCCTGGCAGCCATGTTTTTCAGCTAACCAGCATCATTTTCGAACTCGTCTAAGATATTATTGGGATGAATCTTCTGACCAAGATTCATATAGATCAGACAATAAATGTGGCCTCTAGAGTGTTAACAAGATTTTACTATAGCCATATATAGCCATATAAGGAAAAATGCCCCGCCCCTTGGCAGCCATGTTTTTTAAGCAAACGTAACCATTTTCGAACTCATTTAAGACATCATTCACACCAATCTTCTGACCAAAATTCATGAAGATTGGACAATGTGGCCTCTAGAGAGTTAACAGGGCAAATGTTGATTTCGCACAACGCACGACGGACAAAAGGCGATCACAAAAGCTCACCATGAGCACGTTGTGCTCAGGTCAGCTTATAAGTGGACCTAAACACAAACATAATTTTTTTTTCAATTTTCTTAGTATAAAAAGGGCACATATTTCTGTTAAAATGCCAGCCAGAGTTATCTAACTTTGCCTGCCCAGTCCCCTCATGATAGTAATTAAGTGTAACAAGTTTGAATGCAATAGCTTTGTAACTTTATGAGAAAAGTGGACCTAAACACAGAACTTAACCAAATTTTCAATTTTTTAAGTATAAAAAGGGCAGATAATTCTGTCAAAATGCCAACCAGAGTTATCTTACTTTCCCCGCCCATGCAGTCACCTCATGATAGTAAGTAAGTGTACTAAGTTTGAATGCAATAGCTTAGATACTTTATGAGAAAAGTTGACCTAAACACAAAACTTAACCAGTCACCGACGCTGACGCTCAGGTGATGACAATAGCTCTTTTTTTTCCAAAAAAATAAATGAGCTAAAAAGAAGAATGTTTCTTAAATGCATTTTTTTGCACGTACTTATTCGTGTACTGCAATCATTGAAGTTGATGACCCTTACTTTTTTGTTGTCTGCTGACAATTCTGATGACAAAGAGCACTTGCCCAGCAAATTTCTGAGTTGGACAAGAAGGGCATTATAGCAATTCAAGCATGGGTATCAATCATTTCACCTATTTATGAATACAACAAAGAATTTGATAATGTTAATTGGTAGTAAATTTTGTATTTTCGGACTTAAACAAAAATATATGTAAATCTGCAATATTTTGCTACATAACTGATAGATTTAGATACTGGAAATTATTTAAGGCATGGCTTATCTATTTGGTTGCTCAGCTTTGTAACTACATGTATGCACTTACCGGTACCGGTATGCTTGTTCTATAAATAGTGTCTTTTGCTTGTTCTATAAATAGTGCCTTAATTGGAATAATATACTTTTGTTGATGCTGTTGTTTAAATAGTTTCACATATTTTAATAGGTTAAAGTTATACCAATTTGCCATACTTTCTTTGAATTATGTATTTGAAAAATGTTTATCAGACGTTATCACCAGTCTATGATTATTTTAATCACATTACAAACATTGTATATAACAATTCTAAGAAACATTATAGTACATGATACTGATTCCTATGGGGAATAAAATCTAGCAAGTAATTTGACAAAGTATCAATGATTAAAGTACAATGTACAGTTTTGTGTTGTTATGTCCAAAAATTAATATTTAACTATAGATTGACATATCAAAATGTGTGTTTTACAATCTTAAGTCTTTGGTTTCTTTATAAAGATGGCCTGATCGACTAATACATTGATATACTCATACCCCCTATTCTAGCGGGTAAACTATTAATTCTCCCAGATTTGCATTTATGCCCACTGGCTTTTGTCTTCAGCGATTTTTGTCTTTCTTTATTTATAAAGAACCGAAAAAAGGCAGTTTTCCAAGGAAAAAAGGAAAAAACTACAAATTTCCCAATTGCTATCAATTTATTTATTTTTTTTTAAAAATGCAACATTTAGTTAGTTTCCCTATGCAGCTGTATGGCTTTAACCTTAGTAAATATAATATTGACAACTTGACAACATTTAATTATCAATTTTAATTTAAAGTATTTGGGAGCAAAAAATCAAATACACCAAATTCCCAATATGAAGACTTCACTGCGCGAATTTTCCCAATTTCAGGGGGTTTGCGCACAATTTTCCCAAATTGCTGGTTTTAAATCAAACATTTGCAACCTACAAGAAATTTACAATCACACATCTCTCTCTGTCAATATCAATTGATTCAGGGATTTTGCTGGTGTACAAACAAGCCCCACAGGCATATTTTTTCCCACCATTTTGGGAATGGGTACAGGTTCCTTTGGATTGAGAAAAAATAGCAGCATTTTTTTCATACAATAGGGGAAATTAGTGTTATTGTTTTGATTTAAAATGTGTCAAAATTGAGAATAAAAGTGTTTTCAATATGATATTTACTTAGCTTCAACTTATTGAGCTGGATGGGAACTAAATGTTGAGTTCTAAAAAAATGAGTTTGGGGAGGGGGGAAACCTTCAATTGCAAATTTTTAGGTCCCATTTGAGGAATATAATATTATAAACATATATACTATTTTCAATTGGAAAAGGGGTTGAATACTGGCCCTGAATTCTAACGAAAAACAACACACTGGACATTGCTTGTTATCAGATCACTAATAAGCCATTTGTTTCAGACCATAGTTGTACATGTATAGTTGTGAAAGAATATCTTTGACATCTAATAATCTGTGTCACGCACATGTTTCTGGCGCAAACACACTTGATTACAATTAAAGTCAGCACTGATTTTTTAAATCTTCTGATTTTGTTGGCAATGACTTTGTTTGCAATATATTGATTATTTATTTATTTATTTATAATAGCAATTCAAATTTAACAAGAGATGTGTTTGTCAGATACACAATGCTCCCTATTGGAAATTGCGCTGCTTTGAAATAAAATTTCAATATATCATTTGGCAGGTTTAGAAATTATCTCCCTTTTAAAGCTTATTACTTCCCTTGGATTGTATTGTATTCAAAAAGTTATGACCAAACTTTAACAAAGGGTAAAGTTTTAGGAAAGAAAAATACAATAATATTTGACCTTTGACCTTGAAGGATGACCTTGACTTTTCACAACTCAAAATCTGCAGCTCCATGAGATACACATGCATGCCAAATATGAAGTTGCTATCTTTAATATTGCAAAAGTTATCAAACTTAAACCAAGGTTAAAGTTTTGGGACAGAATGACAGACAGGCCAAAAACAATATACCCCCGATTATTCGATCTGGGGGCACAAAAAAATGAATATTTTTTATGCAGAAATGTGGTTTCTCCTTCTTCCTCAATGATGCTGAATTACATCATGGAAAACCGCATCTATACATATATGATTTCTGAACTTTTAAACACTGTCTGTCCTCAATCTTGTTGCAATAATTCAACTCTCAACTTTAAAATCCAAAGGGTTGCTGAGACTGAGAGTTGCAATGGGCCATTTTTTGTCCAAAGGTGCAAAATTTGATCATCACTGAAAATGCTTAGGAATACTTATACTGCAAAAACTTATCAACGTTTATCTGTTTAAAGCACAAACTCATGAAAATGGTACCATTAAAGCAAGAAATAATTGCTTTTTATTTTCTTTATTATTCTTTTGTACGCTCTATCCACCATTTTGGGAAACTGTTGTAATATTGCAGTCAAAAAGTCTCAATATTGGTTTAATAGGTCGCAGTACAACATCGAGATATGTGATGTAACCGAATAGGAAAACGATGCCTAACAGATGTTAAATATATACACTGTTACAAATTTGAAAATGAAAATGTCACCAAGAATATTGTGTTAAAACATTGTTGTGTTTCTTAGGTTGCATGCAAAGGGTAACATCCGTAGGCTGCCATTCTGGTTAATTTAATGTGATTTTGGATTATTCATTCCTAAGTTCTCCAATTGGTAACAAACAATGTCTGTTTAGTGATGCACACGAAATATGTGAGCAAAACTACTATTGTGTTAATGAAGGGATGCATATGCACTCCCAGAGCCACCATAGCAAAAATTATCAAAGGCTCTGGGAGAACATTTATATGGACTAGTCCTCAATCATGATGAATTTAACTTGAATGTGGATGTAACTGATACTGTCATATATAAATATATTTATCGCAACCCCCGGAAATCATACAAATTTTTGTCGTTATAATGGTATTGGGTCGTTTCGCCCTAAAACCTGTTGCCCTAGGTCACCCTGAGTTGTTTCGCCCTTACAAGTCGGTTGTTTCGCCCTTATTTATCCATTTCCCAATCAATAGAAAAGTGAAAATGTCTTTGTGCAAACAGCATAAAACCAGAATAGCCTGCGAGTTACTCGCAGTCTGTTCAGGTTTTAAGCTGTTTGCTGCTCATCATTACTATGGGTCGGAAATGAGGCCTTTAAAACTTTAATTTAGTGAGAAAGGTCTTTTATTAAATTTAACATTCTAAGGGACTACAAATATGTCAAAATACGTATCTAAGTGGTAAATGGTTCATTGTAATATAATATTATGGTTTTGTAAAGGTTTGTTTTGATCTGAATAGTATTTGTTTTACATATATGGGAAACTAAAACACAAATTTGATAATTGTGCAATTAACCGTTTGATTGTAATTACAATTAATTAACAGAAACTACAATACATTATGTTTCAAATTAAGTATCACGATTAATTAGTTTGGCAGAGGTATGATGAGTTGATTTGCCAATTAAAATAATTTCGGGACAAATTACAATTATCAAACAAACTTAGATCGTACGACATTTGATCAGATGATTGGTTAAATAATAGCATATAAACATTAAAAGAAGATATTATAAAGCCTTTATATATTTATTGTTTTTAAAAAATTCAAGCCAGTTTGCATCTTTTGATCTCAAGATATTCACCGAAAGTGTATATAAAAAGCAACTTGGCTATGGCATCGTCATTCGTGAATTTATTTATCGACACATTCTTATGGCAGACGAATTGTGTATTCAGGGTTTTTTCTACTATGTAATAAAGGCTATAAAAAGGACCCAATCCAAAGGCAAACAGACCCGATCCCAAACCGAAATTAAAAAAACAAAACAATTTCAATTTTTCACAGAACAAGTTCCACTCTTTTCTGATATATTTCGCCTAAATAGGCTTTTTCAAAGTTTGTTTTAACAAATTAACTACATTTTCTTTCTATTTCTCAACACAAACAATTATATAATGACGTCAAAAAACAAATAAACAGGAAATGACGTCATGACGTTAAAACGGCAGTGACGCTATTTAGTGCCAGAAACACATGCATGTAAAATTCACTGTAATATAAAATGTAATGATAATGAAAACATAAATATTCCTTTAATGAGATAACCAATCATAAACTAATTATTAAAACATAGATAATAATAATAATAATAATAATGACCAACAATAATAATAATACATAATTTTTTATAAATAATAAATAATATATAATAATTATATTAATTAATAATTATATAATTGTTTGTGTTGAGAATAGAAAGAAAATGTAATTAATTTGTTAAAACAAACTTTGAAAAAGCCTATTTAGGCGAACTTGTTCTGTGTAAATTTATATTTATCCCTACTGGATACAAAACTGAGTAATTTAAAAAAAAAAAATTTTTTTTTTAGAAAGAAGTGTCTTATGACTTATGATTGTTAGACTCTATATTTCAATTTTATTGTTTAAACAACCTACAAAATATTAAAGCATAATTTATATGATTTTTATCCACAATGGCCAGGAAAAGACCTGTTGTGTCAATATATTTGTTGATAAAAAATCCCAATACCGGGTATTTCTATAATATCACGTCTTCAAATAGATTCGACACATAATGCGCCTTTACAAATTATCGTTGAATTAATTACGCACAACTGTAAATGTTTCATTCGATTCACAAATGAGCATTATTCAATTTGTAATCCGCAACGCGCTTCCGAATTTTAATGCTAACATGACATTAACAATTTAATTCTAGCGTCAAATAAACAGTGCTTTATCCTTTATCACAACAAGAGGGCCTGAAAGGCCCAAAGTCGCTCACCATGATAACAAGATATTATTGGGACAAATCTTCTGACCAAGTTTCATGAAGATCGGAAAATAAATGTGGCCTCTAGAGTGTTAACAAGGTTTAACTATAGCCATATAAGGAAAAATGAAAGCCCCCTGGCAGCCATGTTTTTCAACCAACCAACATCATTTTTCAACTCTTCCAAGATATTATCGGGATGAATCATCTGACCAAGTTTCATGAAGATTGGACAACAAATGTGGCCACTAGAGTGTTAACAAGATTTTATTATAGCCATATAACGAAAAATGCCCCTTGCCTCTGGTGGCCAGGTTTTTAAAACAAACAAAACCATTTTCAAACTCATCCAAGCTATCATTGGGGCAAATCTTCTGACCAAGTTTCATGATGATGGGAAACTAAATGTGACCTCTAGAGTGTTAACAAGGTTTTAATATAGCCATATAATGAAAAATGCCCCGCCCCTTGGAAGCCATATTTTTCAAGCAAACATAATTATTTTCAAACACATCCAAGATATGATCGAGACCAATCTTCTGACCAAATATATTGTAACGATCTGTCCCTTATATATATATACAACAACGGCTAGCTCACCGGACGAATCGTACAGAATGGTTATAATGAATTTTCTTCGTGGCTACCTTGCCAAGTTGATTGGAGACAAACACAAATAACAACGATAATTGCACGATACTACACTACTCTAAACAGAACAAATTTAATCAAAACCTATCTCCCCAAACTACTACCCTGATTTCTCTCTGATAAATTTCGACCAGGAACCCTCAAGTTTGAATCTTTTACCATGAAACTGTTAGTATGAACTCACATTATACACAAAAATGATGGGCATTTAAACCTTTATCTCAAACATCATACACAAAACCACACACACTAAACCCTATGTACTAAACGCCATGCATGAAACCCTATGCATGAAACACCATGCATGAAACCATAGGCATCAAACCCTATGCACGAAACCTTATGCATGAAACCCTATGCACGAAACACCATGCATGAAACCATAGGTATCAAACCCTATGCACGAAACGCCATGCATGAAACCCTATGCATGAAACACCATGCTTGAAACCATAGGTATCAAACCCTATGCACGAAACACCATGCATGAAACCCTATGCATGAAACACCATGCATGAAACCATAGGTATCAAACCCTATGCACGAAACACCATGCATGAAACCCTATGCATGAAACGAGGGCAAAAGACAGGTTCCTTAATTTCACACACTGACTGAAAAGACTTCTAATAATGTAGTTCTTGGTAAGACGGTGTCTCAATGACCCAAGTCCTACTACCGAACCACGGGTTTGAAGCCCAGGCTCTCCTAAATGCTGCAAGTATCGCAATGATCCGTACAGACACTATAACCAGGATTCCCTTTGTATCAGCCAATAATGTTAAAATAATTTCCCTTCTTTCCGTAATGTGTGTTTTAGTGTATATGTAGTCTTCACGATGTGTCAGCTACGTACAGAGAGAGAGAAATGTGTGTGTGTGTTTCAGAGTTTATTTACAGGTCCTACTGGGCTCTTCACGAGGTTACTGTAGCTCGACCTGCCCCTGTGACCTCTCAGGCGAAAAGGATTAATTTTAGAGCCAAAGTAGGTCAAATTTACCCCGGCTTCCCGGGTATTCGCCAAATACTTTAATTTTTAAGAGAGTTCCGTGCACATTGGCCAATGAGACCTTAATGTGCTATCTACCTTAAGGTTGTGATGAGGTGCGGATCCCGCCGAGTGTCCCGCACATTACTAATGGTACAAGACACTCCGATGACTGTCGACCCGCGCTTATATACCCCAAGAATTACTGGGCGATTCCATTATACGGGTCAAGTCTATTTAGACTGAACAGGGAGATCAACTTTCTGGTTGCTAATTGTGTAATGTAATCAACATTCCCTATGTATAAACGTCGATTGGCATGTGAATTACTGTTTCAATCAATCTAGACATATTTTGAAAAGAATTTTATATAATTAAATAGCATTTCTAGTATTTTCTTTGTCCTAGATCCATTTATATAGCATGAACCAACAAGGGAGGCAACTCGTGATGTCACAAATCGGCAGTAACCAAAAAGTGGTTCTTTATTATCTCGCTTAACATGGGTCTAAATTACGTTTTAAAGCTCTTTTCTGATTGGATTAAACAGTCTGAAATCATCCAATCAAGAAAGTAGAGACATTTATCATGCATAACATTCAATGCCATGCTCTATGCAAGCTATTTAGAAAATAAAAATCGTAAACCAAAAAGTTCGGAATTTTTTTTTTCGCGGTTATAGATGGTGTTACTTGCTGAAATCAGTAAAATATTGCTTTGAAATCATTTATGTATTATTATTGAACAAGAAAGTGGTCGAAAATAAGTGGAAAACATAAGTATTGTGATTAAAACTTGTGTCTGCTACAATTTTACGAGTGGTTACGGAAATTACCGATCGTACAGATGTATTGACAAACAAAGGCCAAACGACCGAATAGTTTTCATATTTCAAGTTTATCAGCCTTGAAAGCATCACTTTTTCAAATGAGAAGCAAAATCATACATTTATCAACCAGTAATAGTCAATAACACCAAAATCTTTGGGTACATCCATTTCGTTTTTCAGAAACCACGACAAGTATTATTTTCGGAAACCGACGATCGGTCATTTCCGGAACATCTCGGTAAATTTCAGCAGACAAGTTTTCGTCAAAAATTCTTATGTTTTCCGCAAATATTCTACCACTTTCTTGTTGTATACCAATACATAAATGATTTGAAAGTAATATAACATTGATTTTGGTCAGGAACACTTTATATAACTGCTAGAAAAGACATCTCAAATTTAGCACATAAACCATTGAAAAATCAAACTTCAGTTTATCCTTCTTATGATTATTTTATCAGTTACTTTAGCTTCAGCCACCCACTTATTTTTGAAATTATGACACACATATGTTTAAACTTGAGTTATTATATATTTTTAGTTATTTTTATTGAGAAACTTTTATCTTATAACACATTTTTGGTACAAAAATGTTAATTGTATATATATATAGTTTGAAAAAAATACATAGGTAAAGATTTACATAAACTTGCTACACATGTAAAATAAAATGCCAATAATTACTACAAAAATCACTTTTAAATAGTATGTTTTTTTTATTAGTCTTAAACAATATTAATGTTTTCATTTCAAAATTATAAAACACAATACATTAAATATTGTCCTATAAAAATGATGACATAACAGATTATTAGGAAGATATGAACAGAACGTAAACAGTATGCTTATTGAAATTAAAAACAACTAAAACACCTTTTTGTATTAATTTTCTGATCAAAAGTGGTATTTCTAGTTAGTATAGGAGATATTGTATCAAGAAAAAGCATTAGAATTCGGATTGTTTTGAAGAAAAGAGTGCATTTCATCCAGTATTGCCATGGAACCAGTTTTTGGTTAGAAATTCAATAACATTATTTTAAAGTTCATTACCCCTTGTTGCTAAAAAATTCATCAAAAATAGAATTTTCAAAGTAATCCATTAAAACAAAAAGAAAATGCTTTCTAATACCTTAAATATTATTCCTGCAGGCATTTGACATCAATTATTTATGTTTAAAAAAAAATTGGTTCATGCTAATTTATAAACAGACGAGCAGTCAGTTACTACTTGGCATGATTTATCACCTAACACAGAATAACAACTGTAACGAATGGTATGATGATAATAAAATATGAATAATTAACACTTACGACTAGATTCTTTGCCCCTAGGTCCATCTAAAGTATGTTTTATTTGCAAGAAAAATCTCTATTTCGTCCGAATTTTATGTCAGTTTTAACTTATATAATGGATTTACGACAATGGTTTACGACAATCAATTTCCGGATTTGGGGTTACAAGCCACCAAGAAAACAGTTAGTGACTGGCAGCGTTTTCGCTACAATATGAAGATTGGACAATAAATGCGGCCTCTAGAGTGTTAACAAGAATTTACTATAGCCATATATAGAAAAATGCACCGCCATTTGGAAGCATTTTTTTACAAGCAATCATAATTATTTTCGAACTCATCCAAGATATGATAGTGACCAATTTTCGGCAGGGCTCAACATTAACAGTCGTCCTATGGCCCCTGGCAAGTAAAAGTTGGGTCCCGGGGCAAGTTATTTTATAATCTAGTTGTCTGCCCAGGTAAGTGCAAAAAGAACAAAGAGCATTTAATTTAGACTTTAATTCGACTTTAATTGCTGTAATTATTTTGTTAAATGTTCACAAATAAAAAAAGGTTTTGTGGTGTATCATTTTTTTCTTTATTAAAGAATATGAGATTTACAGTTGATGTGATATTTCATGTTTGGGCAAGTGGCTTTACGTTCAGGGCAAGTAGATTTTCTAAGAACTTGCCCAGCAGGGCAAGTTGGTTTTTAGGTTAAATTTTGAGCCCCGATTCTGACCAAATTTCATGAAGATTGGAAATAAATGAGGCCTCTAGAGTGTTGCCAAGGTTTTACTATAACCATATATAGCCATATAAGGAAAAATGCCCCGCCTCTGGTGGTCATGTTTTTAAAGCAACCAAAACCATTTTCGAACTCATTCAAGATATCAATAGGACGAATCTTCTGACCAAGTTTCATGATAATCGGAAAATAAATGTGACCTCTAGAGTGTTAACAAGGTTTTACTATAGCCATATAAGGAAAAATGCCCCGCCCCTTGGCAGCCATGTTTTTCAAGCAAACGTGACCATTTTCGAACTCATCCAAGATATCATTGAGACCAATCTTCTGACCAAATTCCATGAAGATTGAACAATAAATGTGGCCTCTAGAGAGTTAACAAGGCAAATGTTGACGTCGCACAATGGACAACGCACAAAAGACAACGGACAAAAGGCGACCACAAAAGCTCACCATGAGGCATGAGCACGTTGTGACTAGGTGAGCAAATAAAAAGCACGCGAAAATAATGCAGACATGTAGAACGTCGCATGGAAAGTGTGGGTGTATTTTGTGTTGTATAAAAACATGAGCATCACATCAGGCCATTTACGTGTGTTCAGTGGAAAAAAAACGCAGCTATTGGATGTTATTTCATCACATCTTAAAATAGAAACAAATGCTTAAATTTATTTGACACTTAAGAAAATTGGCGAATGTTTGTATTTCTTAAAATTCATGAGAACTTTTATCGTAAATATCTACTAGAATTTGGTTTAAAACTGGAATATACGGGATTATCGGGTAATGAGTGGCGACAGGAAAAATAGTAAGTATGACGTAATTGCTTCATTAAATTAATTATGATTTTAAATATTATTATAATTGTTCTTTTAAAATCTATTGACTTATTAATCCCTTTTAACAGATTTTTATTTTATGATGCGAATTGACTTTGCGTCATATCGCAGATTGTGGCTTGCCTAGGCGGACATATGCGAAGAATCGCGGTGAAATGCGACGTGCCGCCTCATACTGACGCGGCTTCAAGGGCTGACTAGGCATCGACTTGTTGCGCCTTGACACCGCGGATCGAGAAATATGATTGCTGTTGATCGCCATTTTTTAAAGTGCTGAATTTCAATCCTGACACTTGATTATATGACAATAATTATAGACTGTGCTAATCTGTATTTCAGAATATCTGGTTTGGTACATTATTGGGGGATAATTATAAAAGTAAACACATGGTGTACAAACAAGCCCCACAGGCATATTTTTTCCCACCATTTTGGGAATGGGTACAGGTTCCTTTGGATTGGGAAAAAATAGCGGCATTTTTTTCATACAATTGGGAAATTAGTGTTATTGTTTTGTTTTAAAATGTGTCAAAATTGAGAATAAAAGTGTTTGATATTTACTTAGCTTCAACTTATTGAGCTGGATGGGAACTAAATGTTGAGTTCTAAAAAAATGAGTTTGGGGAGGGGGGAAACCTTCAATTGCAAATTTTTAGGTCCCATTTGAGGAATATAATATTATAAACATATATACTATTTTCAAATGGAAAAGGGGTTGAATACTGGCCCTGAATTCTAACGAAAAACAACACACTGGACATTGCTTGTTATCAGATCACTAATAAGCCATTTGTTTCAGACCATAGTTGTACATGTATAATTGTGAAAGAATATCTTTGACATCTAATAATCTGTGTCACGCACATGTTTCTGGCGCAAACACACTTGATTACAATTAAAATCAGCACTGATTTTTTAAATCTGATTTTGTTGGCAATGATTTTGTTTGCAATATATTGATTATTTATTTATTTATTTATAATAGCAATTCAAATTTAACAAGAGATGTGTTTGTCAGATACACAATGCTCCCTATTGGAAATTGCGCTGCTTTGAAATAAAATTTCAATATATCATTAGATAGATAGATAGATAGATTTATTTCGGCATAGGAAGCATATACACAGTTCACAACATAACATAGAATAAAATAATAAGCAATTATTAAAAACTATATCATGTACAATAAACTATGACATGCTCACCAAACCAAGGATAACACAAAAAAGAGCAAGCCCTTATTTCCATTGTGGTCCTTATTATTGGTGGCATGACAAAAAGAGGCAGACCTTAAACATAACTATGTTGACCTTAAACATAACTATGTTCATAGTAAAATAATTATTTAATGAAATAAAAAATATATATCACCGTTCAAAAGAGATCAAACTAATTATCACAGTAGTGCTCAGAAAATATGACAGGAGCTGGAAACTAAGATCAATTGATAATGTTATCAATAACTGCAACACATAGATATTTTGACAGTTGTAATTTGATGATATGAGGTATCATGAATTATCTAAATTAAATATATTGCTAAAATGTATGTTATAAAGTATGAACTTATAATTATTAAAAATAAAAAACCTAAGATGAAGCAAAGACCTATTATATCTATAGGTCTTTGGATGAAGTTAATATCTGCTTATTAAAAGTGAAAAGATACACATATATAAAAAATTAAATATTATTCATTAAATGACTTTTAATGGCAACCTTAAAGCCTTCTAACCTGTTGACCTCTGTGAGTGACTCAGGTAAAGAGTTCCAGAGTTTAATGCTGTTAAAAGAAAAGGATTTGGAACCATGACATTTGACCTTGGGTAAACAATACCCACCCTTTTTACTAAGCCTAGTGCTGTAATTATGCATAGAATCTTGGGAAACAAAGTGTTCACTCAAGTAATCTGGAAAAAGGCCATTTGGCAGGTTTAGAAATTATCTCCCTTTTAAAGCTTATTACTTCCCTTGGATTGTATTGTATTGAAAAAGTTATGACCAAACTTTAACAAAGGGTAAAGTTTTAGGAAAGAAAAATACAATAATATTTGACCTTTGACCTTGAAGGATGACCTTGACTTTTCACAACTCAAAATCTGCAGCTCCATGAGATACTCATGCATGCCAAATATGAAGTTGCTATCTTTAATATTGCAAAAGTTATCAAACTTAAACCAAGGTTAAAGTTTTGGGACAGAATGACAGACAGGCCAAAAACAATATACCCCCGATTATTCGATCTGGGGGCATAAAAATATGAATATTTTTTATGCAGAAATGTGGTTTCTCCTTCTTCCTCAATGATGCTGAATTACATCATGGAAAACCGCATCGATACATGTATGATTTCTAAACTTTTAAACACTGTCTGTCCTCAATCTTGTTGCAATAATTCAACTCTCAACTTTAAAATCCAAAGGGTTGCTGAGACTGAGAGTTGCAATGGGCCATTTTTTGTCCAAAGGTGCAAAATTTGATCATCACTGAAAATGCTTAGGAATACTTATACTGCAAAAACTTATCAACGTTTATCTGTCTAAAGCACAAACTCATGAAAATGGTACCATTAAAGCAAGAAATAATTGCTTTTTATTTTCTTTATTATTCTTTTGTACGCTCTATCCACCATTTTGGGAAACTGTTGTAATATTGCAGTCAAAAAGTCTCAATATTGGTTTAATAGGTTACAGTACAACATCGAGATATGTGATGTAACCGAATAGGAAAACGATGCCTAACAGATGTTAAATATTAACACTGTTACAAATTTGAAAATGAAAATGTCACCAAGAATATTGTGTTAAAACATTGTTGTGTTTCTTAGGTTGCATGCAAAGGGTAACATCTGTAGGCTGCCATTCTGGTTAATTTAATGTGATTTTGGATTATTCATTCCTAAGTTCTCCAATTGGTAACAAACAATGTCTGTTTAGTGATGCACACGAAATATGTGAGCAAAACTACTATTGTGTTAATGAAGGGATGCATATGCACTCCCAGAGCCGCCATAGCAAAAATTATCAAAGGCTCTGGGAGTACATTTATATGGACTAGTCCTCAATCATGATGAATTTAACTTGAATGTGGATGTAACTGATACTGTCATATATAAATATATTTTTTTGCAACCCCCGGAAATCATACAAATTTTTGTCGTTATAATGGTATTGGGTCGTTTCGCCCTAAAACCTGTTGCCCTAGGTCACCCTGAGTTGTTGCGCCCTTACAAGTCGGTTGTTTCGCCCTTATTTATCCATTTCCCAATCAATAGAAAAGTGAAAATGTCTTTGTGCAAACAGCATAAAACCAGAATAGCCTGCGAGTTACTCGCAGTCTGTTCAGGTTTTATGCTGTTTGCTGCTCATCAGTATCTATGGGTCGGAAATGAGGCCTTTAAAACTTTAATTTGGTGAGAAAGGTCTTTTATTAAATTTAACATTCTAAGGGACTACAAATATGTCAAAATACGTATCTAAGTGGTAAATGGTTCATTGTAATATAATATTATGGTTTTGTAAAGGTTTGTTTTGATCTGAATAGTATTTGTTTTACATATATGGGAAACTAAAACACAAATTTGATTATTGTGCAATTAACCGTTTGATTGTAATTACAATTAATTAACAGAAACTACAATACATTATGTTTCAAATTAAGTATCACGATTAATTAGTTTGGCAGAGGTATGATGAGTTGATTTGCCAATTAAAATAATTTCGGGACAAATTACAATTATCAAACAAACTTAGATCGTACGACATTTGATCAGATGATTGGCTAAATAATAGCATATAAACATTAAAAGAAGATATTATAAAGCCTTTATATATTTATTGTTTTTAAAAACTTTAAGCCAGTTTGCATCTTTTGATCTCAAGATATTCACCGAAAGTGTATATAAAAAGCAACTTGGCTATGGCATCGTCATTCGTGAATTTATTTATCGACACATTCTTATGGCAGACGAATTGTGTATTCAGGGTTTTTTCTACTATGTAATAAAGGCTATAAAAAGGACCCAATCCAAAGGCAAACAGACCCGATCCCAAACCGAAATTAAAAAAACAAAACAATTTCAATTTTTCACAGAACAAGTTCCACTCTTTTCTGATATATTTCGCCTAAATAGGCTTTTTCAAAGTTTGTTTTAACAAATTTTAATAACTACATTTTCTTTCTATTTCTCAACACAAACAATTATATAATGACGTCAAAAAACAAATAAACAGGAAATGACGTCATGACGTTAAAACGGCAGTGACGCTATTTAGTGCCAGAAACACATGCATGTAAAATTCACTGTAATATAATGATAATGAAAACATAAATATTCCTTTAATGAGATAACCAATCATAAACTAATTATTAAAACATAGATAATAATAATAATAATAATAATAATAATAATAATAATGACCAACAATAATAATAATACATGATTTTTTATAAATAATAAATAATATATAATAATTATATTAATTAATAATTATATAATTGTTTGTGTTGAGAATAGAAAGAAAATGTAATTAATTTGTTAAAACAAACTTTGAAAAAGTCTATTTAGGCGAACTTGTTCTGTGTAAATTTATATTTATCCCTACTGGATACAAAACTGAGTAATTTCAAAAAAAAAAATTTTTTTTTTAGAAAGAAGTGTCTTATGACTTATGATTGTTAGACTTTATATCTGAATTTTATTGTTTAAACAACCTACAAAATATTAAAGCATAATTTATATGATTTTTATCCACAATGGCCAGGAAAAGACCTGTTGTGTCAATATATTTGTTGATAAAAAATCCCAATATTTCTATAATATCACGTCTTCAAATAGATTCGACACATAATGCGCCTTTACAAATTATCGTTGAATTAATTAGGCACAACTGTAAATGTTTCATTCGATTCACAAATGAGCATTATTCAATTTGTAATCCGCAACGCGCTTCCGAATTTTAATGCTAACATGACATTAACAATTTAATTCTAGCGTCAAATAAACAGTGCTTTATCCTTTATCACAACAAGAGGGCCTGAAAGGCCCAAAGTCGCTCACCATGATAACAAGATATTATTGGGACAAATCTTCTGACCAAGTTTCATGAAGATTGGAAAATAAATGTGGCCTCTAGAGTGTTAACAAGGTTTAACTATAGCCATATAAGGAAAAATGAAAGCCCCCTGGCAGCCATGTTTTTCAACCAACCAACATCATTTTTCAACTCTTCCAAGATATTATCGGGATGAATCTTCTGACCAAGTTTCATGAAGATTGGACAACAAATGTGGCCACTAGAGTGTTAACAAGATTTTATTATAGCCATATAACGAAAAATGCCCCTTGCCTCTGGTGGCCAGGTTTTTAAAACAAACAAAACCATTTTCAAACTCATCCAAGCTATCATTGGGGCAAATCTTCTGACCAAGTTTCATGATGATGGGAAACTAAATGTGACCTCTAGAGTGTTAACAAGGTTTTAATATAGCCATATAATGAAAAATGCCCCGCCCCTTGGAAGCCATATTTTTCAAGCAAACATAATTATTTTCAAACACATCCAAGATATGATCGAGACCAATCTTCTGACCAAATATATTGTAACGATCCGTCCCTTATATATATATACAACAACGGCTAGCTCACCGGACGAATCGTACAGAATGGTTATAATGAATTTTCTTCGTGGCTACCTTGCCAAGTTGATTGGAGACAAACACAAATAACAACGATAATTACACGATACTACACTACTCTAAACAGAACAAATATAATCAAAACCTATCTCCCCAAACTACTACCCTGATTTCTCTCTGACAAATTTCGACCAGGAACCCTCAAGTTTGAATCTTTTACCATGAAACTGTTAGTATGAACTCACATTATACACAAAAATGATGGGCATTTAAACCTTTATCTCAAACATCATACACAAAACCACACACACTAAACCCTATGTACTAAACGCCATGCATGAAACCCTATGCATGAAACACCATGCATGAAACCATAGGCATCAAACCCTATGCACGAAACCTTATGCATGAAACCCTATGCACGAAACACCATGCATGAAACCATAGGTATCAAACCCTATGCACGAAACGCCATGCATGAAACCCTATGCATGAAACACCATGCTTGAAACCATAGGTATCAAACCCTATGCACGAAACACCATGCATGAAACCCTATGCATGAAACGAGGGCAAAAGACAGGTTCCTTAATTTCACACACTGACTGAAAAGCCTTCTAATAATGTAGTTCTTGGTAAGACGGTGTCTCAATGACCCAAGTCCTACTACCGAACCACGGGTTTGAAGCCCAGGCTCTCCTAAATGCTGCACTTATCGCAATGATCCGTACAGACACTATAACCAGGATTCCCTTTGTATCAGCCAATAATGTTAAAATAATTCCCCTTCTTTCCGTAATGTGTGTTTTAGTGTATATGTAGTCTTCACGATGTTAACCAAGCGTCAGCTACGTACAGCGAGAGAGAAATGTGTGTGTGTGTTTCAGAGTTTATTTACAGGTCCTACTGGCCTCTTCACGAGGTTACTGTAGCTCGACCTGCCCCTGTGACCTCTCAGGCGAAAAAGATTAATTTTAGAGCCAAAGTAGGTCAAATTTACCCCGGCTTCCCGGGTATTCGCCAAATACTTTAATTTTTAAGAGAGTTTCGTGCACGTTGGCCAATGAGACCTTAATGTGCTATCCACCTTAAGGTGGTGGTGAGGTGCGGATCCCGCCGAGTGTCCCGCACATTACTAATGTACAAGACACTCGACCCGCGCTTATATACCCCGAGAATTACTGGGCGATTCCATTATACGGGTCAAGTCTATTTAGACTGAACAGGGAGATCAACTTTCTGGTTGCTAATTGTGTAATGTAATCAACATTTCCTATGTATAAACGTCGATTGGCATGTGAATTACTGTTTCAATCAATCTAGACGTATTTTGAAAAGAATTTTATATAATTAAATAGCATTTCTAGTATTTTCTTTGTCCTAGATCCATTTATATAGCATGAACCACGGAGTGTATATTGACAGGAGATGAATCGAGTATTTGACCCTTACTGTAGTAAATTCAATCTTATGCAAAAACTATTCATCCGATTTTTTTGGTTTATACGTTATCTTGTTGCTTATTAATTCCTCTTTCAAAAAAATATAACTTTTAGTATATTCCCGTTGTTATTAATGGATTTATAGCGAGTTAAACACAAGAAATACACATTTTATGTTTTACCACCGCGCGTTTTAACGTGTTGTGGCTATCGATCTTTTACGATTAGCGTACAGCATAGCGCCGAGGTTATACATTTTGATGTACCCACTCACGTCTTTTGTTAAATTATAGTTTCATTTCTCGGCCGATTTTGACAAATTATATATCATTAGAAAGCTTACGTTACGTAGTAAACAGATATATCAATATATATTAAGTTTTTCTTCTGATTTCGACAGCCCGGCGAGTTATAACTTTAACTTTTGCAAATGTCATACCGTTTTGGAGTTTTAGAATCTAGATTTACGGTTGACATGTTCGTACTTAATACCAATTTGTAGCGTTTATATTTGGAGTTCAGTTTTAAAAATAACATCTTGCTTAGGAGAATAGAATTCTGTATACGATAGAAAAAATTTTTGTTTAAAAATGAAAGTAATTAAGGAATGAAGGCGGGAAAATGTAGCGCGCGTTCCTAACGCACTGAACTGATGCTACGGTCTTGGCGATTATGCTTTTGTTTAAAAACCGGCCATTGAATTTCTTTTGCCATCTTATTATATTTTTTATGGAATATATTGTAGTATTTTGTTCACGAAACATATCAATAAAGCTTATTATAAATGAATCTTAATAAATTAACGATTTCAGCTCTTGTTTATAACACAGAAAGGGTGTAAAATTTATGATGAAACAGCGTAAATAGCGGACCCTCTTGATATTATTCGGCTTTGCATGCATACTTGGAATAAAATGGGTGTCAAAAACATTCATCGTTTGCTGTTTATCATCAACAAGGTAATTATGTATAATTATTTGAAATGTTATTTACCTTAAATTATCAATTTATTAAAGATTCTTGAAAATCACGGTCCGTGTTACGCGGGTCATTTCGTATTTTGACATCAGGGCATCATGTCCAACTATTGAAAATCAGATTTTTTTCACCGGGACGGTGACGGCTTGGATTTAGACAGACAGACAGATAGTTTATACAGACTTAAACAACAGTACATCGTCTTCAACTCAAATATATAAATTATTATAGACAAATTGTTAGGTGATTACACATATAGCAGTGATGATTCTGAGAATGTTGCCATGTTTCTTATCCGTGTAATCTAGAGTCAATGGTTTGAGCATTTTTATCGCGGTGTTCAAAAAAAGATATCTCAATAATCGTGTTTATTGATAGATCTGTGGTTTTATTGCCCCTGTGTTCAGCACAAACCAATTATCTCGTTATGATCAGATACTGTGCCGACCAATACTAAATAACACTATGGTGTCATACGCCACAGCAGGGACCTATACTTGTATATTGGTCCCTAACCACAGGTGGCAATGTCTGGTCAGATTACACTTTTTATGATACCTCCATGTCTTCTCGTGGTATTAGTGGTCATTTCTTGGAGTAATGTAACGGCAAATACTCAATTTTGCGTTTATAAGATATGTAGCGTATTGAAAACATTTATAGTCATCTGCCCATACAGATTGCCATAAACTAAATACTGTATAGATGTCAGCCAGCTAAATCACAATAATTATAAGTGCTTAATACCTATACATGTACATTTTAAACATTTAAAAAATCTAATACTTAACATTTAACGTATTTAGCGGGTACCGGTAAAACAACTCCGTCATTTCGTAGTCCTATAAAGAGTGTATGGTAGTGTACGGAACAACATAATTAAAAACAGCATTCTCATTTGACCACAACGGGGTTAAATAATCTTTCCGAAAAATACAAATAATACAGAGTTTTAATTTAGAATTCTATATATTCATAACTCTGTTAACTTATAAAGATATTTCAATATACATGCATAGACAGTTGACCGTGATTTTCAAGAATCTTTAAATAATTTTAATTAATTGATAATTTATGGTTAATAACCTTTCATATAATTTAACATAATTACCTTTTTGATAATAAACACAAACGATGAACACCCATTATATTTGAAGTATGCAAAGCCGAAAAATATCAAGAGGGTCCGCTATACATTTGTATAAGCTGTTTCATCATAAAATTAACACCCTTTCTGTGTTATAATCAAGAGCTGAAATCGTAAATTTATTAAGCTTCATTAATACTTAGCTTTATGGATATGTCTCTAGAACAAAATATTTCAATATATTTCATAAAAAATATAATAATCATGGCAAAGGAAATTCAATGGCTGGTATCTAAACAAAAGCATAATCGCCAAGACCGTAGCATCAGTTCAGTGTTTTAGGAACGCGCGCTACATTTTCCCGCCTTCATTCCTTAATTACTTTCGTTTTTAAACATTTTTTTTCTATCGTATACAGAATTCTATTCTCCTAAGCAAGATGTTATTTTTAAAACTGAACTCCAAATATAAACGCTACAAATCGGTATAAAGTACGAACATGTCAACTGTAAATCCAGATTCTAAAACTCCAAAACGGTATGTTATTTGCAAAAGTTAAAGTTATAACTCGCCGGGCTGCCGAAATCAGAAGTAAAACTTAATATATATTGATATATCTGAAAACTACGTTACGTAAGCTTTCTAATGATATATAATTTGTCAAAATCGGCCTAGAAATGAAACTATAATTTAACAATATACGTGAGTGGGTACATTACAGCGCTATAGATAACAAGCGTATTTGCGTTATTACGCAATTAAAATAACCAAAAACGTAATTAAATTCAAAATAAAGCGTACAAAAACGCAAATACAAATTTAATAACGTAATTCCCGTAAAAAACCTTGCGTCACGAAACGCAATTCTTACGAACACCAAGCGTATTTTTTAAGACTGGTTATATTCCGTACAGAAATGTACTGGATAGTTTATATGCCGTCCTAAGAAGAAAAGAAGGCAGTCTTTCCAGCAGTTATCTATCTTTGGGGTATTATTGTGATTATTCGTAGACCCGTCAGATTTCTACTTTCGTTTTCTGAAATAATCAAAATGGCCACTCGTGGACGAAAAAAACGAGTCCCGACACAAACTAATACTTTACACAGGTATTTGCCCCAGAATATTCGGGAAAACTATAGCTTTTGTGCGACCTTGCTGAATGATCTGTTAGACGATGTTATAATTTCTCCAGAGAATGTTGTTTGCCCGATATTATCGGAGATTATAAACGAGGTTGTTAAACATAAAAAACACGATATGGGGAGTGTTAGCGAAAAAACTTTGTTAGAGTGGCGAAACAAACACCCGTGGCTGGTGATAGAAAGTGGAGTAATGAAATGTAAAGTATGCACAGACATGAAAAGTAAATTAAAACTAATAACTGTATGGGCAGACGAAGGTTCTCCAAACTTTCAGTACTCCGGTATTACGAGGCACACTGCTAGTGCAGAACACAACAATGCGGTTATTGCTTGTGAGCAAGATAAACAATTACAGACAATAAGCAGCCAAGAAGTAATTGCTGATGTCAGTGATGTCTGTGAACTTGTTGATGATGTTGACAAAAAATTGTTCAATACGGTTTATTATGCTGCAAAAATGGAGATACCCTCAAGCACCATAAACTCCCTTCTGGATTTACAAACCAAAAATGGACTTAACATCAAATACACTAATTTGAGCCCCGACACGGTTTCAGAAATCCAGACTTCTATTGAGCATGTACTACGTGAGGGACTTGTGAATGATATAAAGTCATCTCCTGTTTTCGCCATGATGTTGGATGAAAGTACAGATCTGACTGTAGACAAGAGACTTAGTATATGTGTTCGGTAATATTTTTGAACATTATATAATTAATTTGAAATTTCCAACAGACAGCTATTGAATTAAAGCATTAGAAAAGAGAAATCAGTTGTAGCAATTAAAACAATATTTTCACATAGAAGCTAATTCTATTTTTTTTTTGTTACATCACAGGATTATGATAAAAATAAACAATAAAAGTGAATAAGTAAGTTATTTTTATGAACATAAAATAAATTAAATATTATCTCAGATAAAAATATATTTTAAAACAATTATTGTATAATTAAATATTAAATAGAATAAATATTATCATGGATAAAAATATATTTTTAAACAAAACATCATAAACATTATCTACATGATCTAGAATATCCTTATTTTTTTTTTAAATATTTCACAACACGGGCGTCACTGAAACTCAAATGTGTCAGTACACTTTGTGATGCCCCCCCCCTCGAGAAAAATATTATTAACAAAATATCAAACTACACACCCACCCCTAAAATTGCTGGTCATATTACATCTGACCCAGCTGATATGACCAACAATTTTAGGGTTGGGTATGTAGTTTGATTATTTTTTTTAAATAAAAGTTTTGTTAAATAATTTTATTCAATTAAAAGTATAATAGTGTATTGATCTTATTTTTCAGATATATCAAGGCAGGAGAACCCGTCACAAATATGCTGGTTAATGTTCATCTAGAAGATGGTACTGCACACACTATCATGAACTGTGTAGCACATGAATTTGAAAGGCATGGTATAGACCTTGCAAACTGTACATCATTAGCCACGGATGGGGCTGCTGTTATGCTAGGTAAACATAAGGGAGTAGGACAGCAATTGGTCAGCAAGTACTCTCCATTCTGTATCCAGACACATTGTATGGCTCATAGGCTAAACCTGGCATGTACAGATTCTATCAAGAAAAATGACTTTATGATAAAATTCAGAGAGAAATTCAGTTCTTTGTACTCGTTTATAAGTGGATCAAGTAACAGAACATTGGCACTTAAGAAGATTCAGGAAATACTCGAAGAACCTGAGATAAAGATCAAAGAGCCTTATTCTATTCGCTGGTTGGGTTTGAAAAATGCAGTTTCAGCTGTGTTCGAGTCGTTTGGGTCTGTTTTGGCAACATTGTCAAAATTCGCTGCAGAGAAGAATTCTGTGGCCAAGGGACTCCTGAAGTATTTCAGCTCATACAAGGTTGCCCTAGCAATTGCCTTCATATTGGATGTTCATAATGAGCTAGCAGTACTAAGCTGTGAGTTACAGAAGAAAAATCTTCTATTCAGTGAAATCAAACCAGTGATGGATGCAACTGTGTCCAAATTGTCTTCTATGGAAGCCACAGATGGAAAGTGTTTGACATCAATGAAGACTGATATAGAGATAACAGATGATGGAGCTTTCTTTTCTGGAGAAAAGCTGAAGTACCATGATAACATGGGAAGTGAATTTGCTACCGTGAGGAAAGACTACATCAAAAGGATGAAAAAGAACATCAGTGACAGGTTTAGGAAAACAGACAGTGATCACTATAATGACTTTTGTACTTTGTTTGAACCCCAGCAGATAAACATTTCCACACAGGAGGAATGTAATGAAGCACTCGAGTCTTTGTCCACCTTCTATGGCTACGAGAAAACTGTGAAAGTGATTGACGGCAACCTCATTGAGGGACTACAAGAAACAGTGAGAGTAGTTCAGCCTCTAGTAGACCCAGCCAAGGTCCAGGAGGAATGGCCGAGATTTCAGGGTATGGTGAAGGGAGCTTATGCTGATATGCCCACTAATAAACTTTGTAAGAGGGTAATACTACTGCACAATGACATTATACCCAATATAGCCAAGCTGGCAGCAATAGCCCTCTGCCTGCAACCTACCAGTGTTGAGTGCGAAAGAACATTTAGCACACAGAACAGACTCAAATGCAAACAAAGAGCTTCCCTAGGAAATGAAGCATTAAACACTCTCATGACAATTTGTATGCTGGGGCCAGACATATCAAAATATGATCCCTCACCAGCTGTCATTTACTGGCTTAGGCAAAAAAGGAGAAGGAAGCCTAGACTGCAGAGTGCATACAAGCCAAGAGCTAAGAAACAAAAAACTTGCTGACATGGCTTAAATTTACTCTGGAGTTTGCATCCTATAAGAGTTGCATAATTTTGTTAAGAACTAGGTAAAGCTGACAGATATGAGCTAAATGTTATATTGAAAAAAAAACAAGACAGTTGCTACAAATGTTGATTTATTTTTCGCATATATGATCAGGCAGATCTTGAAGTGTACAATTTAAGTGTGTTTGTTGTTATGTACATGTACCTTTTTTTAATTCCATTTGAATAAATAATGTAGTAACCTTAGTTGATTTTAATTATATTATATATGTCATTCCTTCAATTACCCAATTGAGTTAAAAAACCGGGGGTGAAAAACCCAATTAAGCTCAAAAGTAGGGGGTGACAATTTTTGCTAAAACTCTATTGAATTTACAAAAACCCTATTGTTGTCAAAAACAGGGGGTTAATTACCCTATATACCCCAAAAGTTATCTAAAGCGCTGGGGTACATCAAATTTATAACCTCGGCGCTTCGATAAAAGATCGATAGTTACGACACGGTCACGTGACTTAGACACAACAAGATATTTGGCGTAACGGTCCCGTTTCTTATCCGTGTAATCTAGAATCCGTGCATGAACCAACAAGGGCGGCAAGTCGTGATGTCACAAATCGGCAGTAACCAAAAAGTGGTTCTTTATTATCTCGCTTAACATGGGTCTAAATTACGTTTTAAAGCTCTTTTCTGATTGGATTAAACAGTCTGAAATCATCCAATCAAGAAAGTAGAGACATTTATCATGCATAACATTCAATGCCATGCTCTATGCAAGCTATTTAGAAAATAAAAATCGTAAACCAAAAAGTTCGGAATGTTTTTTTTCGCGGTTATAGATGGTGTTACTTGCTGAAATCAGTAAAATATTGCTTTGAAATCATTTATGTATTATTATTGAACAAGAAAGTGGTCGAAAATAAGTGGAAAACATAAGTATTGTGATTAAAACTTGTGTCTGCTACAATTTTACGAGTGGTTACGGAAATTACCGATCGTACAGATGTATTGACAAACAAAGGCCAAACGACCGAATAGTTTTCATATTTCAAGTTTTTCAGCCTTGAAAGCATCACTTTTTCAAATGAGAAGCAAAATCATACATTTATCAACCAGTAATAGTCAATAACACCAAAATCTTTGGGTACATCTATTTCGTTTTTCAGAAACCACGACATGTATTATTTTCGGACACCGACGATCGGTCATTTCCGGAACGTCTCGGTAAATTTCAGCAGACAAGTTTTCGTCAAAAATTCTTAAGTTTTCCGCAAATATTCTACCACTTTCTTGTTGTATACCAATACATAAATGATTTGAAAGTAATATAACATTGATTTTGGTCAGGAACACTTTATATAACTGCTAGAAAAGACATCTCAAATTTAGCACATAAACCATTGAAAAATCAAACTTCAGTTTATCCTTCTTATGATTGTTTTATCAGTTATCCCGGTGTGACCCAAATTCGACGATATAACGGATACATAAAGCAATATTTAGCAAATAATAAAAAAACTTATACAGCTAAAAATAATAATTTTTAACTCGGCTGTTATTCTTTGAAATGATTCCAAGACAATAATCATCCATTTAAATTTAAACCGATAAAAATAGAACATCGTCGAATTTAGGTGTCGTCGAATTCGGGTTACGGTAGGATACTTTAGCTTCAGCCACCCACTTATTTTTGAAATTATGACACACATATGTTTAAACTTGAGTTATTATATATTTTTAGTTACTTTTATTGAGAAACTTTTATCTTATAACACATTTTTGGTACAAAAATGTTAATTGTATATATATATAGTTTGAAAAAAATACATAGGTAAAGATTTACATAAACTTGCTACACATGTAAAATAAAATGCAAATAATTTCTACAAAAATCACTTTTAAATAGTATGTTTTTTTTATTAGTCTTAAACAATATAAATGTTTTCATTTCAAAATTATAAAACACAATAAATTAAATATTGTCCTATAAAAATGATGACAGAACAGATTGTTAGGAAGATATGAACAGAACGTAAACAGTACATGTATGCTTATTGAAATTAAAAACAACTAAAACACCTTTTTGTATTAATTTTCTGATCAAAAGTGGTATTTCTAGTTAGTATAGGAGATATTGTATCAAGAAAAAGCATTAGAATTCGGATTGTTTTAAAGAAAAGAGTGCATTTCATCCAGTATGTATTGCCATGGAACCAGTTTTTGGTTAGAAATTCAATAACATTATTTTAAAGTTCATTACCCCTTGTTGCTAAAAATACATCAAAAATAGAATTTTCAAAGTAATCCATTAAAACAAAAAGAAAATGCTTTCTAATACCTTAAATTTTATTCCTGCAGGCATTTGACATCAATTATTTATGTTTAAAAAAAATTGGTTCATGCTAATTTATAAACAGACGAGCAGTCAGTCAGACAAGTCGCCCCGAAAATCTGGACAAGTCGCCCCAAATATATTGGACAACTCGCCCCAATCGAAAGACAACTCGCCCCAAATAAAAGACAACTCGCCCCAAATTAAATGACAGCGTGCAACGAAATATTTTGTCATATATATAATACTCTTTGTGAAAAAAATGTATTAAATAACATTTTTGACTTCAAAAGGAATGCTGAATACACAAAACGAATAATACATGGGGAAAAAAATAAAAATAGAAATGTGTTATATTCATAATTTTATTCATAATTTATAACAATTACAGACTCACGATACTAACATTTGTTTTAATTGAAAACATACAAAGCATCAATTTTAGCATATTAAATGAAATAAATAACACAGATTTATGAATGAAAAGACAATTCAAAAAATTATCAAACATTTCCATTTATTAACTCATTTTAAAAATAATTTTAAAACAGTTTGTAATGAGCCTTGATGAATAATATCAAACATTTCAAACATCCGTAATAATAAACACAAACTATCACAAAATATTATCAAACATTTCCAACATCTTTAATACTTTAAAATCATTACAAACACAGGTTGTAATGAGCCATGCTCCTATTAAAACGGAAAGTAATTTTGTAAGTAATGCGTATGTAATAAAATTATATTCTAATATCAGCTGTTTAATATCGTCAGAACCGCACAATTATAATCAAACTAATTCGCGGAAGGGACTATTATATAATATACTTACGTGATGGATTACTGTTGATTCTGCAACCGGAGCGGCCATATGAGAATAAACGTCCCCATTCAGAAATGTCGCGTCAGCACTATCAGGTTCTACTAACTAAAGGAGAAACATTTATGTGTTCAAACAACATAAACAGAAAGATTGAGTAATCTTTGTGATACAATATCAACAAAAATAACTGAAATTCAGAAAACGGAAAGCATTTGTTATGAGCGAATACCTGTGTTAAATCTGGGTCAACATGTGATACCCTTTCGTCCTCAGGCACACTATGAATAGTGGGAATGCTTCTGCAACATTCTGCACATAGAAAGTGAATTTCTCTTTCGCCTCTTGTTGCTGCTTTGTATTCTGCCAGGGATATACCTATGATTTAATAACAAATTCATAGTATGAACATTCAACGACAATATAGGATGAATATTTTATAACAATTATACACATGTGTAAACGTATCTTTAAATGACACATTTTTATTTATATGTTATACATATTATTAGAGTTAAGCAGTCAAAAGTATATTTTAAAATGCCAATATGGGTGTAAGACTCGCGTTTCTGACTTGTATGTTTACATCTCGGGTACACCATATGTATGACACCTACTGTTTGATGTTATCTACAGTAATTGATAGAAAACACTTATTGATTAACACGTCTGTAATTCTCAATTAAAGGTAAAGTGTGGCAATCGTTATTGTTGTAGACAACATCGGCTCATGTTTGTATCTCGGGTACGCCCTATTTATGACACATATTGATTGATGTTATAATTTACACTAATTGACAATAATTGGTAATAAACACTACCGGGGTTAATAGAAGATCTATCAATATACAAAGATTCGTGCCAAATCTGAAATTTATACTTTATTAGAACATTTTAATACAGAAAAAGATTTAATTCAAGCACGTACACAGTATCTTTAAATAAGAATCCTTAAATGTTAAATGTTCTTTTTATAGGAAAGCTTAAATGTTATTTATCAGTAGTAATAATAATTAACTTAATATATAATTGTTTATTAAAAGTTAGATCTCATATATTAAACTCGCATCGAATATGTTAAGAACATTTTCCGTAAGTAAACTAAATTCTATGAATCACATTTCCTTGACATGCTTTTTAATTGAAATATGTATAATGTGTATATGGCTATGTACTGATTGTATTCGACAATCAAATTGTGTGTCTGTCTGTCTTAACGATTTTTTTTATTATTCCGTTATCAGTTTAAAAATGATGGTATTAAGATGTTACTAAACAGTAAATACCCAACGCGCGGTCCAGCGCAGATTAATGCATCTGTCCGCTCGATAAATAATGTTATACACTAGGTATTCTGTGCTTTTATAAACGCGTAAAATTCCTAGCAATACAGGTAAAGTCATTATTTTATGTGGATATCACAGTACAGTTAATAAATTTCTATATCTTCTAATCACAGCATACGAAATTTTATAATTCCAAAGTAAGCTTATTTACTGAAATATGATCTACGGTAGCTGTAGCTAGAATGGTATTATAATGGGGTACTATTAAGTTCGCAGTAATATGTTCTTTAAATAGAGAAAGTTTAATTAGAGGCGATATTAAGAAATAAGATCCATATTCGCATGACACTGGCAGTATACACGCATTTTCAATAAGAAGAGGCCAACATAGAGTACGATATTTTCAATAACTCAATCAATTATGAAAAAAAATATTAATAAACATTATTGGTGGTAGTATTCGTCTTATTTGATAATATGTTGGTTCTGTTTCAATTTAAAGTTTAGCATATCCCGACAAACGAACCTTACATGTCAAACTGAACGGCTTTTTGTCAACAGCGATATCTCAATAACCAATAGCATCAGAATTACCACAACAAAATGCTATTTTGAAAATATGTCAGGCACATACACTTAACAAACAATACGATATTTCTTTATTTAGTGTCGAGTTTTCACGCCTTTTTTGACAAAGTAATTATTTTCAAAATATGCGACTTATGTATATACATGAAGGATATTAAATAAAAGGTTAATGTAAATTCTTATCATAAATATAAAATGCACATTTTATCATTATATTCAATCATTTCAGTAGATAGTAATGTTCAATACTAAGGATTTATACAAACGTTTAAAATATATTTGCACTGACAAGTAAAAAAAAACTGTAAACACATTCAATATTACACCATGAGCAATAGTTTAAAGCGGTATACATCACCCAAATAACGCAAAGATAACGGTCCAGTGACTTCTGACATTTATCTGAAAGGTTTTATGATCGTTATCAGGTCGTAAAACACATCTGTTATGTGTCACCGGATTAACGGACATTGGTTGATTACCCGATAATATGCAAGTATCCAACAATTTAGATTCATTATTTATGGGGAAACAAAAGCTGCCTGACCTAAAAAATGTAAGACACAACAAATAATTATATTATAAGTTTACTTACCAGAATCACAGCCTATGTGTTGCCATCGCTCGCAGGCATCGCAAGAAACAGCACGTTGCCTCTGCCCAACTGTCTTTCCACAATGTATACAATTTGCCACTTCTGCCATTGCAGAAACACAAAACTAACTAACACTAGAAAATTATTGTATCCGACATCAAATAAGCACATATATGTTTGAACACATGGCAGATGCACTGAAACCCACACAACTATATAGCAATCGTATTCCAAGTCACAAATAGTATTGTCCGACACAAACAAAACACATACTTTGGGCTCATTCAGATACCCTCTTTATATATAGTCAGCCCTTATAATTACTTTGCAAACAGCATTGTTGTCTGGTTAAGCGTGTTACCTTATTTATTCTTTAATCACGCCAAACTGTCATACCGTTTGTCTTATTAATAAATCTTTGACCAGACAATGAAAGCATGCCGGCTTAATTAATTTTCGTCAATTCACACGTTTTCAAAACATAACTAACACAAAGACATTCCATTATTCTTTAATTAAACCAAACTATCATACAAAATGTCTCATTAAACAATCTTTGAACAGAAAATGAAAGCATGCCGTCATAATAAACGTTTAACATTTCACACGTTTTCAAAACAAGACGAACTAAATGGGGCTTATTTTAATAAACACAATCATAAAAAAGCTAATAACAATTTATTACTAAAAGCAATCCGGTATGTAAACAATTATTGAATTACAAAGTTTTACAATATGAAATGAAAAAAAACATCATACAACTACATTTCCTAAAAACAATAATCACGAATATTAATACATTACACTTAACAAATTTTATATGAACACAATTTCTATAATACTATATATAAGAAACAAAATTGGGGCGAGTTGTCTTTCGATTGGGGCGAGTTGTCCAACATACTTGGGGCGACTTGTCCAGATTTTCGGGGCGACTTGTCCTGGGGCGAGTTGGCTTTGGGGCGAGTTGTCTGGCTCCCCAGTCAGTAACTACTTGGCATGATTTATCACCTAACACAGAATAACAACTGTAACGAATGGTATGATGATAATAAAATATGAATAATTAACACTTACGACTAGATTCTTTGCCCCTAGGTCCATCTAAAGTATGTTTTATTTGCAAGAAAAATCTCTATTTCGTCCGAATTCTATGTCAGTTTTAACTTATGTAATGGATTTACGACAATGGTTTACGACAATCCATTCCGGATTTGGGGTTACAAGCCACCAAGAAAACAGTTAGTGACTGGCAGCGTTTTCGCTACAATATGAAGATTGGACAATAAATGCGGCCTTTAGAGTGTTAACAAGAATTTACTATAGCCATATATAGAAAAATGCACCGCCATTTGGAAGCATTTTTTTACAAGCAATCATAATTATTTTCGAACTCATCCAAGATATGATTGTGACCAATTTTCTGCAGGGCTCAACATTAACAGTCGTCCTATGGCCCCTGGCAAGTAAAAGTTGGGTCCGGGCAAGTTATTTTATAATCTAGTTGTCTGCCCAGGTAAGTGCAAAAAGAACAAAGAGCATTTAATTTAGACTTTAATTCGACTTTAATTGCTGTAATTATTTTGTTAAATGTTCACAAATAAAAAAAGGTTTTGTGGTGTATCATTTTTTTCTTTATTAAAGAATATGAGATTTACAGTTAATGTGATATTTCATGTTTGGGCAAGTGGCTTTACGTTCAGGGCAAGTAGATTTTCTAAGAACTTGCCCAGCAGGGCAAGTTGGTTTTTAGGTTAAATTTTGAGCCCCGATTCTGACCAAATTTCATGAAGATTGGACAATAAATGAGGCCTCTAGAGTGTTGCCAAGGTTTTACTATAACCATATATAGCCATATAAGGAAAAATGCCCCGCCTCTGGTGGTCATGTTTTTAAAGCAACCAAAACCATTTTCGAACTCATTCAAGATATCAATGGGACGAATCTTCTGACCAAGTTTCATGATAATCGGAAAATAAATGTGACCTCTAGAGTGTTAACAAGGTTTTACTATAGCCATATAAGGAAAAATGCCCCGCCCCTTGGCAGCCATGTTTTTCAAGCAAACGTGACCATTTTCGAACTCATCCAAGATATCATTGAGACCAATCTTCTGACCAAATTCCATGAAGATTGGACAATAAATGTGGCCTCTAGAGAGTTAACAAGGCAAATGTTGACGTCGCACAATGGACAACGCACAAAAGACAACGGACAAAAGGCGACCACAAAAGCTCACCATGAGGCATGAGCACGTTGTGCCTAGGTGAGCAAATAAAAAGCACGTGAAAATTATGCAGACATGTAGAACGTCGCATGGAAAGTGTGGGTGTATTTTGTGTTGTATAAAAACATGAGCATCACATCAGGCGATTTACGCGTGTTCAGTGGAAAAAAAACGCAGCTATTGGATGTTATTTCATCACATCTTAAAATAGAAACAAATGCTTAAATTTATTTGACACTTAAGAAAATTGGCGAATGTTTGTATTTCTTAAAATTCATGAGAACTTTTATCGTAAATATCTACTAGAATTTGGTTTAAAACTGGAATATACGGGATTATCGGGTAATGAGTGGCGACAGGAAAAATAGTAAGTATGACGTAATAGCTACATTAAATTAATTATGATTTTAAATATTATTATAATTGTTCTTTTAAAATCTATTGACTTACTAATCACTTTTAACATATTTTTATTTTATGATGCGAATTGACTTTGCGTCATATCGCAGATTGTGGCTTGCCTAGGCGGACATATGCGAAGAATCGCGGCGAAATGCGACGTGCCGCCTCATACTGACGCGGCTTCAAGGGCTGACTAGGCATCGACTTGTTGCGCCTTGACACCGCGGATCGAGAAATATGATTGATCCATCTTGGCTGTACTGTTTTTCGTGTCTGCGTTATCTGTCTGCATGTTATCGTTGCTGTCCATATTGTTTTTAAATGGTTTCATATTCTTTAAAGTAAGAGACATTTTTTTTAAGTGAGAAAAAAGGAGAATAAGCTGAAGATCATTATTTTCCCTTTCAATATTCAGGGCCCTCGTTTGGCTGTTTTTACCGCGGAATATTGGCGGCTTCCCCATGAAAAAAGTATACTTTTTTCCCCTTTTTCAGCTTAAAATCCCCCCCCCTCCAAAAAATAAGAATAATATTTTTTAATTTTTTTTTAAATTGTATACCTATGTTGCCAGCTGGTATGGTGCTACTAATCTTTGATTAAATGTATATTTATCTAAATCACATTTAAAATATAGCAATTTTAGGTGCTGAATGGTTGGTGAAAAGATCTAAAATTCCCCTTTTCGCCCAAAACGACGCGAAATTCACCCCTCTAAGAGCCCCGGCCCCAATCCCCCCAAAGTGTAGAGAGGGCCCTGATATTTTAATGAATACTGTATACACATACTGTAAACAGGGAAATAGATTCTAATTATTTTAGCCAATCAAGCAAGTATTATGATTTCTACAATTTTAATAAGCTATAAAAATAAAAAATAATATGATATTATATAATAATATAATACTGTATTAAACAATATCTCATAGCTATGAAGAGGGGCCGAAAATGCTTCGTGCTGAAAGAACCGTCACCCGTTTAAAGGCAAGAGGAAAAAGGAATTCAGCTTGTGACAAGCTAAAGATAAATCCTTAAAATTCACTATACGTATAAAAACTAGGGCGAAACGACCCAGGAATAAGGGCAAAACGACCCAGTGCGAACGGGTATTAGGGCGAAACGACTCAGGGGCGAACAAGAATTAGGGTGAAACGACCCGGATAGGTTAAATGATAACAAATAAATTTAAAGTTCTAAAAACTGCTGATATAATTAAGAGAGATACCAATGCTTATTTACAGGAAATGCTTTTACAGGCATGTTTATAACTGCTTACCGTATCACATAGATAAAACTGTTTGTATGGTTTAGGTCCAGAAAGGGGGCCCAAAGGGCAGGTATAAGACCCGGAAATATCCGGAAAACCCGGAAATCTTTTAGGTGAAACCCGGAACCGATATAAATGGTTATAAATGCATTATTATTCGTCCGATATTAATTATAATGGTACCGTTGTAAAGAAGATCCTCTACAGTTTCTGACCATGTCAAAATATTTTATGGCAGGGTCGTAGTCGGCCTGTAAATCGCGGACAAAGTCGGCCTGTTTTAACGTTTTTTTTACACACGCAAATGCCGTAAAGAAAACCAGGAACCGATATAAATGGTTATAAATGCATTATTATTCGTCCGATATTAATTATAATAGTACCGTTTTGAAGAAGATCCTCTACAGTTTCTAACCATGTCAAAATATTTTATGACAGGGTCGTAGTCGGCCTGTAAATCGCGGACAAAGTCGGCCTGTTTTAACGTTTTTTTTACACACGCAAATGCCGTAAAGAAAACCCGGAACCGATAT
The DNA here is from genome assembly GCF_020536995.1 of Dreissena polymorpha. Lineage (NCBI taxonomy): Eukaryota > Metazoa > Mollusca > Bivalvia > Myida > Dreissenidae > Dreissena > Dreissena polymorpha. The sequence goes on from NC_068360.1 coordinate 18,628,459, forward strand.
AAATGGTTATAAATGCATTATTATTCGTCCGATATTAATTATAATGGTACCGTTGTAAAGAAGATCCTCTACAGTTTCTAATAATATATAAAATAGTTTATGGCAGGGTCAGAGTCGGCCTGTAAATCGCGGACAAAGTCGGCCTGTTTTAACGGTTTTTTTACACACGCAAATGCCGTAAGGAAAACCCTGAAAAGGAAAAAGGGGTTATAAAAACATTATTATTAATTCAATATTAATTATAATGGTACCGTTGCAAAGAAGAACCTCCACAGTTTCTAACCATGTAAAAATATTTTATGGCAGGGTCAGTGCCAACCTGTAAATCGCGGTCAAGGTTGACCGAAAAATACCGTTTTGTTTTTGTACACAAAACAATGTCTTGAGGAAAACACGGAAAAGCTAAAAGGAGCTATAAAAGCATCCTTTTTCTAACCGACCATACATTTTTGGTACCGTTGTTATGGTTTTCTTCCACTGTTTCTAAATATGTAAAAAAAAATGTGAGAAAGCATAATATGAAATAAGGCGATGCATCAAAGCGAGCTCAATTAATCTGTAATAGAAGAAACCAAGGACTCTAGATGACAATATACAATATACGCACCGTGAAGAAACTAACACACAACTTATATACAGATAATATTTGAATTAAATCATTAAAGGCACTTCCTAGCAGAAGAACCTGGAGTTCGTAAAGACTGTTATAAAAAATAAGGAAATGAACATTCAATTATTACTTTAATCAGCAATTCAACAACAAACGGGCCATATTAAAGGGTGTCATGTGACCTAATGAACTGAACTGTTAGCCCAAAACCCCGCCCAAAACAAATTGTCATACTTTCCGTTGCCAGCCTTGCAACCACAATTTACCTACTAAGTTCAGATCGGGATTCGAACCCGAAACCACCCATTAGCCATCTAAATAAGATATGATTCCGGCCTGGATTGCTCTACCAATTAAGCTATTCTGACCTTTTGACAAATATATGGGTAAACTGCAATTCTGTTGAATAGCATGATTAACTTGCTTAGAAAAACTTTTCGAATGAATTACATGTACATTTCATTGAAATTGTTTTATGATTTAGAACGGTATATTGTCAGTTCAAAAGGTCACACGAGGTCATGTTTGAAAAGCCCACAAAAGCTTCCGTTTGTAAAATGGTGATAATTTGCCGACTGTGTAGTTCAGATAAACCCTTATTTTGCACAAATCTGGAAGAAACATATATGGATTGAAAACCAACTGCAGATAAGAGCAACAGAACAGTCCTTGTAACTAAATGACTTCATTTTTTTAAAGCCCACAAAAGATGCTGTTTGTAAAATACATGTAGATAAAATCACCTTATGTCGGCGCACATCTGAAGTATATATGGTTCGAATACCAACTTCGGATAAGAGCTACTAAACAGTCCGGGGCAATTGCACTTTACCGGCACGCACTATAACCCAAGCCCTTATAATTAGTGTTAAGTTTCGCAAATTTCGGAATCCATGATGGCACCGTACCGGTAAAGTGCAATATAGCCAACATAAATAAGGAGTTAAAGCGGGACTGCACGATTTGTGTCAAATATGTTACTCAGCAATTAAACAACAAACAGGCCATATTAAACGGTTTCATGTGACCTGACGAACTGATGAACTGAACGGTTAGCCCAAAACCCCGCCCAAAACAAATTGTCACACTATCAGTTTCCAGCCTTGCAACCACAAGTTTACCTACGAAGTTCAGATCGGGATTCGAACCCGAACCCACCCATGAGCCATCTAATGATACCGGCCTGGGTTGCTCTACCAATTAAGCTATCTGACCTTTTGAAAAATATGTAGGTAAACTGCAATTCTGTATAATAGCATGAATGACTTGCTCAGCAAAAGTTTACAATTATTCGGACATCCCCGCTCATAGCAAAACAAAATTGACTTACATAAAAACAAATTCTTTAAATTTATAAATCTTTAATCGAAACATATTCATTCCTTTTCATAAGATAACGTTTTATTAGTTTTGCATTGCCTTCTGCGCTTTAATTTTAAATTAGGAGATTTGTGACGTATATCGTGTGTGGTCATTATAGTGACGAAAAAAAACTAGTTTAACCTCAAAATATTTAACATACAGTCCACACAGGCTAAACAGGGTCGACGCTTTTCGCTGTTATGACATTTTTCGTTTACATGAAGTCTCTTCTTAGCAAAAATACAATTAAGGCGGAAAGTGTCGTCCCTCATAAGCCTGTGCGAACTGCACATGCTAATCTGGGACGACACTATACGCACATGCATTTTGCCCAGTTTTCTCAGAATACGACACATAGTTTAAACGCATTTTCGATAGAATTAGCGACGACATATAAACGTGGTTTGTTTTTAACAATAAATTATTTATTCAAAGCATCATCAAATGCAAAACGTATTTAGGATTGTTTGTTTGTCATGCATTATTGTAAACTTCGATAAGAATAAAAAAGAGCATACATGTGTATGTGGTTTAAAAAAACATTTAGATAAATTGAAAGAGAGCATAATGTGGATGTGCATTTTGTTTGACTCTCTGGATTTTAATTACAAGTTCGAAACAAACGTTATCAATAATGGTGTGGTTTAAATTAAATTTCGAAAAAGTGATGGAAGTACAAAAATGGTTGTGCATATCATTGTAAATATACCTTTAGACTTTTTTTCGTTGTTTATTCTGAGTCCAATGCAATCAATGTAGATTTGTACAGTATACTTATTGAATTATCTGTCTATTTGTAAATATATATGCATTTAAATACAAGCAAAGTTCTGATTTCAATACACATATCTATACTTAGATTCTCAAAACCATACCCATATCAGTAATTTTAGTCGAAAAACTCACCCCGTATTTTCGGCACATCCCTTTATACCCGTATACAGGAAGTTACCCCCCCCCCTCCTTCCGGGGCTGGATGTCGAAGGCATAAATTTCATTTTATTGTACGAAATAGATTAATTTGTTATAATGGGAATGACACTTCAAAAGTAACTGTACTGGTGAATATCATTACATTATATCTAAATAGATATCATATATCTAAACATTAAGATATAATTGTTGTACCATAATCACATACCTTTATCTCAGTGCTTGTTCATCTCAAATTACCATGTGCAGTATGGACACAACCATTTTTCATCTTGGTTTGTCATTGTGTACCCAACACATCTTTTGTGAAACCATCTATTCAATTTGCATCTTTTATTGTCACATTCCACCATATCACCAACTATATCAGGCAACTTACAAGTGCAAAAAATCTTAATAGAACAACTTTTTGCTACTTTACACGGCATTTTTGGCATTTTTGCTATTTTTGGAAATGTTGTAAAATGTTGTTTAGTAATACATTCTAATAAATGTGCTCTCATTCTTGGTATATCATATCTGATACTTGAAAAATCTACATCATAATTGTTGTTTAACACCTCAGTAAGATTTGCAATAGCAAAAACACCACAATCTGTGTAATTAGGTTGACGTTGTAGGTCAGGTATTTGTTCTTGTACACTGCGCTCTCCATTTTGATAGATTTGAGCGATTTGAATTGAAATACTACTGTTTAGAGTTCTTGGAGATTTTAAACTGTCCACCACAATAACATGTCCATCTTTCTGTGATTAGTACGATAATACCCAGTGATTACTGCCGTTGTAATGTATTTGGGCGGACGGGGGATTTTGTTTCGTTAAACGTTTATTTATATCCCAGGTACCTAAATCATCATTAAAGTCCGGAGCAAGAAGTGTGTTTTGCATCCCACTGTCAAGCGTGAATTGTTCTTTTAGTATTTGCTGAGATTTGTTAATTATTGGGTCGTTCAGCCACCCAGATGGATTTTTAACTAGCTCTCAATCTATTGCAGATATATTTGCAATTTCTACAGTATCGTCATCTGCGTCATCAATGGTCATTTGATTAAAACACGTCTGTTCACTGGTAAATGAATCATCGCTGCTTATATTTAAATGATTTTCTTCTTCGAGAACGTCTTCTGCAATTGAACTTAAATTGTTGTCAAACTTTATTTGTTTACAAGAAGTGAATGAATTGTTGGTGTTCCGGCTTCTTTTTTTAGACATTGGTGTTTTTGGGGTTGATGCTATTAAATTGGCGAGCTTTTGTTTCAGCGATGTGTCGCATGATTTTCCAGTTGGTGTCATGAGTATTGAACCGGGTGCTGGGTTAATTTCGAAGTCGGCTTTTTTCGGTTTCTTTTGTCCCGTTCTTTTGGCAACACGCGGTTTGCTATTTCTTCGAAGAAGCGTGAGATTTTTAACCGTCCGTTTATCACAAATTCCGTCAATATGTAGAGTCATTTTAACCGCTAGTAGGTGATAACAAAGTCCAGTTGACGGACAACTTCATGTTTCTTTTGGCATGATTGTCACCAAACGTTTGGAGCCATGTATTTCCTCAACAATAAAGGTTTTCATGGATGGGATTAATTTTATTTTATCATTTTTATAATAAATTCCCCCAAAGCTTTTTGGGACATATTCTTTTCAATACCCTTCCTTTCCCCAAATTCCTTATCGTCAATAGAAGTAATGTTTTTATCTTAAATTATTTCCAAATTATTTTTTTCTCCGTCGATGACATTTTCTCTTGTTATTAAATTGGTTTAAATCGGTTTATCAGTTATTTCACCAGATTTTTGGAAATGCTCTAGTGCATCTTTCGCTTGTCTTAAAATATCATCCGGTGTACCGGATATGTGTGGTACATTAATTTCACTTCTGTCTAATCTGGCGTATTCACAGTCTTTTCTTAACTTAAAATTACCAAATCCTGCTCGACCACATTGTATGTCTGCATAAACTGATTTTTGACACATTAGTTAGTTTAAACATATTAAATCTACCGGTAGCTCTCTCCTGTGTTGTATTTGGCAGATACAATCACCAAAAAACACTCCATTTCTCGGTCGCCAATTTCTCTCTCTCTCTCTCTCTCTCTCTCTCTCTCTCTCTCTCTCTCTCTCTCTCTCTCTCTCTCTCTCTCTCTCTCTCTCTCTCTCTCTCTCTCTCTCTCTCTCTATATATATATATATATATATATATATATATATATATATATATATATATATATATATATATATATATATATATATATATTGTTTCAGCTTAAACTTGCAAGCAGCTTAAAAAAGGAGTTTAGTTGATACTAATGTTAAATGCAAGATACGTTAACAATCTCATATTTGTGTGCAGTTATTTCAGCTTGTGGTCTTGTTTACAGTAGACGTTTAAAACGATTTTGCTACTAGCGAAAGGCAAGTCAGTCATTCGTTGATTTTTTTCATGAGAGGTGATGGCTACTCTTCTTGTTTAACAATGTATGTGATGACTTTTACAATATTTTAATTAAATACAAATCACAAACGTAGGTCTACAACGTATACTTATTGTGACATGTTATCCACGTATTTGTAACGTGACAACTGATAAAAAAACTAATTAAAAAGTACAAATCGTGAATAGTAAGAATCACATCCGTTTCGCCGTGCTTATTTATGATAAATGAATATGTCAACGGCCGTGTATCTATTTAGACGATGGTATCTACCTGTTTGTGTCCACCTTTATCTTTTTTGTTGATGCAAAATGTTGTCCGATTACATACACACATTTGATAGTGGCACCATTAATAACATAAACAAAAGATAAAAATGTTCGCTTGACTCATTATAGGTAACCGAGCATTCAAATACGCTCTAGTACAAGTTGGTCGTTTCCTTTTATTTACAACCTTATGATTACAAAATGGCTTAACATGTGACGTATACATTTATTTCAAAGATGCACAATGTATTTTATGAGTAATTGTAGGATATTGTGAACACACGTGCATGCTAATTTCATGCAAATAAGGAGGCCGCGATAACAAGAAGGTTGCCGCGGTTACGATGACTTTGTTGGTATTGAAACTGTATTCGACGGTTTTTGTCTATCCCACATATGTACCACATTTTGCATGTTGTGTTACTTTGTTCAGTTCGTATTTCAATTGTTCTCATGAGACTGCTCAGCTATACAATAAGTGGCTCTTCTGATTTCCGTCCCCTGCATTTGCGCAATTTGTTCGGGAGCCAACATTGAGATATTGAATAATTGCGTGACTTTATGGCGGACTGAGTGGCACCTGAACAGACCTTACATTTGCACAGGCTTGTCTAGAGTTACTCTTGCCGCTGAATGCATACGGCCAATGTTTGCATGACGCGTGTCAGTTGTACATCTAAATGAACAAAGGAAAGAAAAAAAAATGTTCATACGTAAATTTAGGATATAGTATCTTGTTTTATTTTAAAAGGTGTTCCTTACAAACAATTAAACTAAAAGACTAAACCTGACATTTTATTTTTATTTTTTAATGTATCACAGCATCAACTCTGCATAAAACGTTTCTAACGAAATACATCAGTTATTAAGCAATGAAACAATATTATGTCGCAGTAACACATTCTGAATGTAAAACACTACACATTTGAATGAAGTTGAACACGTTAACCTAAAATATCGAATCTAACAAACAAACACAAACTTCACATACTGTGTTACTTCAACATTAGCTCTTGTATAGCTATACGCATGCTATATATTAATCGAAAGTTGTGCATATGTATTTAAAACATAACTAAACAACGTATGATTGTTAAAAAAAATTACATCTAAAATGAAACAGTAGCAATATGTAGCCATATGTACAACAAAACCCCTCATATATTGAACCATTGAATTACGCACATCTCTTTCAGATATTTAGACTTTGTGTTAACATACGTTAGAGAAAAACAAACCATATGCCGCATGCGTTCATATTCTAACGAAAGTGAACATCTATACAACATATTCTGTTCAGCAAATGGAAATACGGCAAATGGAAACGTATATATTTGATATAAATACACTTGATTTAAAGTAATTGCAAGAAATTCAAGGCACAATGCCGACGTCATTCAGTTACCGCTTGGGTTTGCATGCAAACGACATCAACCTCAGCATACTAGTCAGTTTCTCAAACATTCAGACATTTTTTACGTGGCATTCCGATGTCTATATGACGTAGAAATAAAAATATATATTGTATTTGATATCGCGATAAATGCTATTTATGTCTTTAGGAAAATACAACACAATGAATTTGATGTCCATAATTACATTTATAAAAGATGTTTATGTATACCGAATGATGTCGAATATAGTACATATAAAGCTACTTTGGTCATGCTCTGTTACCAGCCGTTAAGAAATCCGTTAAGTTGAAATTTGAATATACAATAAGCGAATAAGAAATGTCCATGAAATTATACCGTTATCTGTAAAATAGGATATATATGCACGCGGTTATTCACACATGCAACAACGTGAAATGCCATATAGGATTTATAAAGCCAATCAAGAATCAACGTCAATAACACTCCTATTTTCTATACACTATAACGTGTTAAATGTAAACCCCTCTTCCCCAATCAATCCTAAGGTGAAAGTAAAAAATATGTTTATGCAAAAAGTGCTTTCATCAATGTGCTTTATATCATTATCATATTGTAATACATACATACGTAAATGTATGTATGTTATTAGAGCAGTTAAAACAAACATGTTAGCATTCTATTGCACTCGTAAAACATCATGCCATATCGTAAATCTCGTTTACTACTGAACGACAATCGATGCTCAATATGTCATATAAGTTTGATTATGTGCAGACGTTTAAAATGCATGGGGTGAACATAGTACTTCTTACGCAAAACATTTTCGTCTTACAAAGTTCGTATGTTAAAATAATAAATAAAGTTGTATAAATAAATAATCATAAAGAATTAAGTATTATGGAACAAAGGAATTCTTGAATTGCGTTTTCATTGATCAGGATATATTTAACTCTAGCATTTCTGTTGCAATCTGGTCCATCTACTTCACAACAAAAAATGGTCATACAAACATATATTTTAAAACAAAATATATTAATTGAGTCATTTTATAATCATATCATACAGAAAGCTTGTTTTGTCTACATGCAGGTAAGCTGCTGGAGTTTCTATATCACGTTTACTGTACGATACGATGATTAAGTCAGAAAGCTATGTCAAGTCCACCTTCTTTAAAAAAAAAACGAACCAATCCAAAAGTTAAGTAAACAGGAGACATTTTAGCATCTGATTTTGCGAATATTGTTTTACAAACAAGATTCTATAATAATTCAATTATTGTGGGTTTTTGGAAAACAGTGCGAACATAAAGAAATTGCTATTGAACGATACAGAACAAAATCATTGAACTAAATAATTTCATGGACACAAAATTTACAATCGACATAAAACTCTTATAACTTAATTACATATGGAAATACTCATTTCACTCAATTACAAATGCAATAAAAATCATGCACGTTACAAATGTCATATACATTTCTCAGCTAAAATTTTCAAACGTGTGTGTGAGTCTGAAAATCTTTAATGTATTTACATAATTATATCTGTTGACCAAAACAAGAAAACACATTGAAAAAATCATTATATGCGACAGTAGAATAAACACATAATCATGTTTGAATTTACAAGGATGTCATTAATTCAAAACATTTATAATACTTAAAATTAACTTAAAATACTAGCAAATATGTGTACACAAACATAGCTAATATATATGATATCATGTTCTAATGCACACGTCAATAAGTTGTTACCCTTACATCATACAGTTGTTAACCGTCAAGCGCTGCCCCTTAACATAATAGTAACATAAGTTTACAAATTCAATCACTTGTAATGATTCCTTCAAGCTTATCTGATGGGTTAATATCATCCAGGGTAATACCTTTACGTTTGAGCTCATCAGTCACACTGTCCAGATATGTTGGATCGGGATAACCAAACCTTTAATGAAAACAATTATTTCAAAATGATTATTGAACCACACTTTACATGTACTTTGGTGATTTTTCATTTCAACGAAAATTTTACTTTGGTGATAAATGTGTACCATTATTATAATATAATGCCACCAAATATAAGTAAGATAATGATCGGGTGATAATTATATCATAAGATAAAATGCATATTCTTTCGATTCATCTGCTACACATGTAAAAAAAAGTATTTTAATAATAACATAATGTTAATAAATCATACTTGGTATATGGCCGATTGTCAGTCTTATGGTAGATAGCGTTCCAAGTAATCAATCCTTCCTGGCCTGTTGTTCGATAGTTTCCAATGGTGAAAACCAGTTTCCTTTCAAAGGCAACCCTAAGCATTCTGCAAATGTTTCGTCCTTGCTCATTGTCAGGGAGATATGCCGTTTTTATTATCCCCTTATACAATTTACCAGGACATGGATGACATTCCTGGAAAACACCTATGCCAAAATAAGACACTTTCAATTTCTTAAAATCTCTTTAAATTGAAAAACTTTTATATAAAAATTGATAGTAATTTTTAAACGCTACTTGAAAAGCGGAGGATTTCGCAACGTGTGTATCTAGATGAAATGAAACTACGACATGTTTTAATATACCGATTGTCGTCCTTCAAAAATCTCGTATGTGATGCTAATTTTTGCATCTCTTTCGTATCCAGTACAAAACCCCTGTGTTTGTTTAACAGTCATCTTCCCTGGTGGTTGATCACCTGAAATGAGTTTAAAGAACTTCATCAACTTTAAGAAAGAAGGGCCAACATGGCCCAAGATTGCTAACATGAGTAGTCTGTTTTTAAGAAAGTTGTGCTAGGGTCGTTTCTTTAACTAACTTATGTTACATATACTATATATATTAAACAATATACTACGATTTTAACAAAGAAAAGACATTTTTCTAAGAAATTATATATTTTTCTAATAAAGTCTTTATTTACAATGTGACCGCTTGGGCATGGCCATCTTTGAGCCAGGGATATGGTCGGTCGTGCGGTTTCAGAGAATGTTTAAAATAACTTTGCTTTTGGAATGTATATATACCATGTGACTCTCTGCGTGGTTTAGTTGATCCTGGTTGCTGGTGAAATAATGCTCATAGAGATCCTGAACGTGTATGCAACATTGTATTTCAAAATGTGTAGTAAATATAGATCATACACACTAATAAAGATAAATGGAAGGGTTGCAAGCGAACATTAACCAGAATCATCTTTGTATAAACATGGAAATCATTTTGCTAAATTGCAGGACAGAGTTATGGACCTTGGAAAGTGACATCACACAATTACTTTGAACACATGTGTGATGATTCAAGTGAATATCCGTAGTATCAACAGTGATATGGAGTCGTTACATGTTTAAATTAATCAAGTACAATAAGATGAACAAGTATTTGAAATCGAATATAAGATTTATAGATTTTGGTCGGTCACCTTACCCAATGACTGTGAATACACGTTTGAAGTTTCGATTGAATACCTGTAGAGAAAAACAAACGCACGGTTAAAATGCACGTTTACCTAATACTAATTTCCAAGTACTTAAAGGAGGCATAATGTTGCTATATTCAAGACAAGAGTTATGGATTTTAATCAGTGATCAAACACAATGACCCGGAACACGTCTTTAAAGTTTAAATTTAATAACTGTAACACGCGCAAGCACCTGACTGACAGACAATGGAAATTACCGTATTCCAAACGTTTTCTGAAGTACTCAGATACATGACAACTTCAAAAACAGCTTCACTTAAGGATAGTTCTTACTGGGGGTTGGGGTGAAGTATTAAGAGACGCGGTTAACATCAAATTCATGGTATGTTATGCACCGACAAATCACACATTTTACGTAAACAACATGTGGTTGTACAGCTACAGATGGAATTTGACTTGGTGTTGATTCTGTCCTTTTTTCTATAAATCAACGGTGTAATTAAGAGCAGTGTTTAGAAGAACCATTTAACACTTTTTAACATTATTATAAAATTAATTAAGTTACATTAACGAGTGAAATTAACGATTACATATCTATTTGTTTTTTAAGAATGTCTTATTTAGGTACTTAATGTTTTGAATAGTAATTTTTATAATGCATCGGTCTTTTACATTCGTTCAATCTTTTATTTTAATATGAAATGTGTTGCAGGCGAAACAATTACATTTAAAGATGTTTTTGCACACCAAATACCAGAAACGAGTACTTTTGACGAAGATAGTGTAAAGGGTTCTACACAAAGCTCACTTTTCACCAAAGTCAAATCAATTTAAGAATACAAAATACCAGAAAATAAAATAAATATCAATCAATTGATATCATATTTTCTTATTTTTGCTATGTATGTTTATTTTTTTGTATTTACTAAACGATGCATAATTCGACGCGCTTAATGACTTATCGTGCGCTTTAACGAGACCTCTTCAACGCGTTGAAGAGAGAACGGCCTTGATCGCGTTATCCTTCACTAGCATAACGCTCCCTCACAAAGGGTGAATTCTTCGTTTATTGAGATTATCCTTCTTTGATTTGAATTGCTCTGGAGTACACAGCTAGCCCCGATGGATTTCAGAGCATTTTCCGAAATCAAGAGTGTTCTTCGAGGTGAATGTTTCGAATCTGAAGACAATCTAACATCGTTAACCAGACCGATTCTTTAAAAAATCTGACACAAACTGGTTGAAATTTTCTGGAAATATTAAATATTATACAGGCGCCAAACGTGTTGTGCGCTAGGCGTTGATTGTTTGGAGAAAGTACATCGATATCGTTATGTTATGACGAATAACATTTAATTAAAGTTGGCACGAAATTAACATATAATGACCTTTTTCAATTTATGTTATTTTTATGCACTTTGTGTCAATCATATTTCCTGTGAGGGATAACTCATATTCAAAACTTATTTTGATGTGCACTTTATTGTATTATTATTAAAATTACCAAGCTTCTTCACAAATGTTCAAACTTTACGAACAACCCTCATATACTGTAAATGTTGTTCCTTTATGAGGTAATCATCATTTGAAATTGGTAAAATTATAAAACATAACAAATGCGAAACGATTGACTAACATGAAGTTGATGTTTTTTTATTTGCTTTTGTTCAAAATTGAGACAGCACATGGGTAAATTAAAAGAAAAACTTTAGTAGGCAAAATGCTATATAATTAAGGTAATGGCCGATGGATTAGAATAATAATCTTTTAACACGACCGACCCCGAAACACTTATGTATAAAAACTAGTGTTTAGTGGTTTTAATGGAATTACATTTGTATGAATGCGATACTTTAACTTCATAAAATGCAAAACAAAAGTTAACACGACCGTTGAACATTTTCCATTTAAGAAACAATATATTTCAGTTTCAGTATCACGAAGTCTATATCCTTATAAAACCGCATTCATCCATGAATAGTTGATTGTGTCTATCATAAAATGTAGTTTGTTATCGACTGCTTCAGATTGATATACATAATTTACTCAGAGAGCGACCCATACACACGTTGTGTTCGTATTCTAAACACTGTAAGAAGACTTCAGTTGAAACCATAAACATTAAGACACAGGCCTTGTTAAACAAGCTCATGACCAACCAATTGCATATACAAAGCACTTAGAATTTGGTTATGATACCGACGTGTTGACAATATCATGGGTGCAAATTTTAGGAAAATATATTACATAATATAGCAATTAACTGGATGCAAACTATATTTGTACACATACAATTGGGTTTATCGTGCGCAATATGATTTATAAGGACGACATTACTTTACATAAACACACTTCTAAAATGAAAAACCATCTTAATACGAACACGTAACAAAGATGCAAAATAAATAATAATGTTCCTCCTACTGCTCAAAAAACACCAGTTATTGAAAGAGGATGTCCATAGGTAAGGTGCTGATTGCACATATTCATTCTTTAAATTGATGAAACAGCCTTTTGTGATTCTTCGTTTCCCCAGAAATATTTTTTGGAATTTCGTGAAAATCTGCCAAAATGTGTAAAACAAGTACTGATTTGAACCGAATAGTTTACGACAGAGGACAACAGACGCTCAAGAGTCACCAAGCTGACCTGAGCTATTACCAAAATAGAGAATTTTAAATTAGTGGGGCCCTTATCCCAAATACAAGCTATACAAAACTGTTTTTTACTAAAATATGTGATTGACACTGACGCTCCCACAACAAAATTTTGGACACAGAGAAATCCACTTTATATTTTACTGCATACAAGAAGACAAACGGTCTAACTTCAGCCAAATCTTTGCGCAGCTAAATTACCTTTTTTAAATCATAAACATATGGAGGTAATAAATCTGTGAAAAGTTGAATAAGATTCGGCCAGAAGTAAAAGGAGAGTTTACAAAACAGACAGCATTTAGACTATATATTATATGGTCGAAAACAGGGCCATAATTCTACCAACACCTTTTGCATCCAAGATGTATATCTTAATTACACATTAATGTCATTCAACTATGAAAGTTTGTGCAAGGTCAACTCCATAGTTAACCTGTATTGTTTACCTGTGATTTTTCCACATACGAGTCCACATGCAGGACACCATTGCTTAAAACGTAGTGATTGGTTGATGCATTCTCCACAGAAAATGTGACCACACTTTAGCTTTTTGGGGTTACATATTACCTTCATACATATAATACATTGTTCATTCAATTCCTCTGAGGAAACCTGAAACGAAAGTCATATGGAAGGACTACTGAAATAATTTTATTAGAATTCACAAATGTTTGCTGGGTAACAAATAAAAGGTTGTTTTACACACGAAGACAAATACACCGACATAAATGAATCTTAGTTATTCTTAGACTTATACGAAATAGAACTATATGCAGATATGTTTACAATATGGGTTATGAATGCTCAACTGATTGCTACATGCAGATATAACACCTTTAAAACTATAAAATACTTTAAAACTCTTGACACATATAAAAAAACTTTTTACAACCAAAGTGATTAAAACCACTATCGAAATTGTCCGTAATATTTTTTGCACACATGTGTTTAGTATGTTTCATTTCATGGGCCCAACATTTGACCTTTAGATTGACAACGTTTCAATAAAATCACATTGACATAATTTCACCTCTCCGAGATATTATTTTTATGAACGGAGCAGAGATTTTTTGAAATTAGAACACATGTTTAGTGCACGTTTAATTTTGATAAGTTAAAATTGGAATCTAATTAAGAAGTACACAAAATTATTAAATATGCTACATGACGTCGTGTTTGACCTCAAATGGCCAAAATTCGAAGAAGGCCGATATATAATTTTGACAAATGTTTCATATGATCTTAAAAGGAAAATATTCTTGCTAAGATGTTAACAAAGAAACTTATTTGTGCAATTGCAACATTAATTTGGACAAACGTTTGGAGCCAGTTTCACGAAGAGTGGGCTTTGTAACTGAACCTATGTAAATGTGGTAAACTCTGATGACAAACGACCAACAAAAGGCAATAATTGAGTTCAAACTAAGCAATTAAAACTACGATAATGTTAAAAGTAGAAATAACAAGTCTATTGCCAAGCAATATATGTCCCCTACCGGCTCCACCATTTTCAGAAATTCCACCATTGTCAGAATTTGTGTTTTATCTGTTGCCATAGCCACCAGAATTTTTGACGTAGGGACAAAATCTATCCATGTCACAAGTTTCATTAAAAAATATGAAGAACTTTTTTTTAAAGTTATCGCAGGATCCAGAAAACCACCATTTTCAACAGTTTTTCTAGTCTATTTGGTGCCATAGCAATCAGATATTTTGACGTAGAAACAAAATGAAATTACGTGCATTATGTCCATATTGCCATCTATCCGTTTTGCAAGTTTCATGAAAAAATATTAAGAACTTTTAAAGTAATCGTAGGATCAAGAAAAGTGTGACTGACTGACAGACAGACAGACTGACAGACAGACAGACAGCGCATACCATGAAACCGGTAGGGTTCAATGACAGCCATATAAGCTAAAGGTTACCCACATCCCCACTACTGACAGTGAATTTATTTACAGGAAATGAGAATATAGGAGGGAAGTTAGTAGGTCCGATAACGGAGAAATTCTCTTAAAACTACGTTAAAGTTTCAAAAAATGATTTTCTTAAATCTGTCCACATAGCGGTGCCAGGGGACTACCACATTGGTCATATTTTTTTAAAAGAGAATACCGGTTTTAAGAATTGTTGTACACAAACAGCATGCATGAAATCCGGTCAGATTTGTTACATAGAACTTTCAAATTTTCATTTTTAACCGTTTTAAAACAATCGATTGTATCTGGTAGCACGTATTGTTTTAATGCGCCTCAATGAAGTCGTAGATAATTAGAGGTAATGTTATCTCTTCTTTTAAGCATTTTGCTTATGAGTTGGTTATGAAGCTTTCACTTTTGACCAGTTTAGTAGAAAAACTCGCACTAAGGAGGCATAATTTTATAATGTGCGATATTATATTTGCGCGTCCTGGCACTCATGTTTTAATTTTTTGTCTGCATAGGCACGTTTGATTAATGTTGTTTTAGACACGCGTTTGTTTTTTATTCAATTCATGCCTACGTGTGAAGTCCGGCTTACCATCAACCAGATTTAAAATCCCAATTAATAGATTGACCGATGCAAGACGGTGGTCCCATTTTTAATGGCCACCGGAAAAAACTTTGCGAAACCGAAATTTCGCTAACTTAAGTACCGTTTTTCTTGAAGATTTGCTTCTTTGTGATAAAGTATAAGATAAAAGTCTTACTTTCTATTAATAATTGTAAATTTTTGCTTAACAAATGAGTTTTCTTCACTATGAACTTAATTTGCAAAGTTGGTCTTCCCATGGGATTTTCGCATTTTCCCATGGGATTTTTCTTTCTTCCATGGGAATTAATGTTTACCCTTGGGATTTTTATTCCAGCTTTTATTATGGAAAAAAAATCCGATGGGATTAAAAAAAAAACACGTTCGTTTATGCGTAGTTATCGATTTTAAGCTTTGTAAAAGCATTTGTGCTTATTTTCGTTCAATTTTCTTTGATAGAAAAAAAATCCATTTTTTGGGGGAAAAAAATCCATGGGATTTTTTTCTGATATTTAGAGATTTATTCATGTAACGTTCAGAAACACTACATTTAAACAAATGATGAATAATTTTCGCGATTTTAATGCGTTTAATCGTGTTTAAAAAAATAAAAAAAGCCCATGGGATTTTTTCCAGTGGGATTTTTTTCCTATGTCATTTTTTTCCAATGGGATTTTTAAAAATAAATTTGTTTTTTTTTATAATCATATCACCATCACAATATGACTGAGTGTTATGATTGTGCATACTAATACTAAAGCAACGTTTACAAAACTAATTACATACCAATCACTCAAGCTTCATACCTCTACTTTGTACTTTTAATTCAGATTGATCTCATTTTAAATCATGACATACATTCAAGATAACTGTCAATTAATCAAAATATACCTTGATGCTTCGTACTCAGCGCTTTAAAAAAGAAAAACGTTGCGAATACATTAATTGAGATTAAGTAAAGTTTTTACGATTTAAATAATTCCACTAAAATGATACTTGTTTTGGTTTCAAATTGTCGCTCAAAAGTTATATCAGTTACTAGTGAATCGATTTGGTTAATTTCCGCAATCCAATAATAATGGCGTTAGTATGACAAATTAATAGCTACTCGTCATTGAATGTATGCAACTCATAAAGATATTGAAACAGCAACAACAGCATATGTGAATAATTATGTTTTATCTTCTTCAGATATACTGTGTCATACTATCAACGTCATCCTCATAAGTGGTATTATAACAAAATACACACTATTACAATATAAATCAAAACCTATTTTACCGTTATGCTAATGATGTTATTTTCAGTATTTGTATACATTATACTTTAATACAAAAAGTGTTAACAAATAAGTATATTGAATATTTATTGAAATAAACACTTGGGAACGAAACAAGTTATTGAATTATAATAAACTAGTTTTACCATGTGTTTTACCATGTGTGTACATCCATATTAAATCTTTTGAATATCACACTTGACTTAATGTATTTGGGTGTTGCTATTTCTAATCAAAATAATATTATTAAAAATATGTTTGTATAGACTGCGTGTTTCATCATCAACAGCTGTAAATTAATTGGAGATGAAATAGTAAAACATTAAAAAGTCAAATAAATTGACTGTTAAATATAATTGACTTAGTCGTGTATTTGATAACAACATAAATTTAAGCTACCACCGCTATTTAAAACGTATCGATCACTGTTACGATCCAATTAAGAGGAACGTGTGAAACGTTAAATTGACAGCAATTATCCTACACATTCAGTAAATAAGATGTTCAGTTTACTTAAACCAAAGGGCATTTTAAAACTGACTATTATTGCATTGTAATATATTGTTATGTACAAATTGTCACGTTCATGTATGTTGTTTTTGTGTGTATTAAACACCATAAAAACTACCGTAATTTCTCTTACTTTTCTAAATTTTCTTTTATCTATCTCCTTTTTTTAGCCAAAATATTCATTTTTCCTGAGTCTAAATTTTTGGACATACGGATTTTCGGACAGTCAATTAAACCGAGCAATTTTATCAGATTTTGGCCCTGTTTCTGGTGACCCATCGATCATGCATTTTTACAACCGGATTAAAGTAATAAACCTTGGCAGTATCATCCCTAAGGGCAATCGGCCAATACATTTGCGTTATTGAGTAAATTACCTTGTAAACCTGTAATAAACAATGGTTTCTTCCAACAGCGTTTGAAATGATATCGTATTAACAGTGGAAGAAACTTCTCGTTCGGGAAAATAGGGGAATTTTTATTCCCGATCGGGAAATAAAACAGCAATTTTATGGTGGGTTCAGAAAATGGACTCGGGGAAACTTTAGTATCCAAAAAATCTCTTTTCAACACTACCTTTCTGTAGCGGAAATACATATCTAAATTTTAACCGTGCACATTTTTAAGGCCTTGGTTTTCTTTCAATATATTTGCAAAATTTGTATAATCTACTTAAAATGGTAAAATCAGTGGTTTCCCAAATTAGAAACCAAATTTCCCGATCGGGAAACTATCGGAATTTACAGTTTGCTAATCAGGAAAAAGTACATATGTATCCAGTTAATGTATACATGTATTATTTATTGACATAAACACAAACATGGCATCAAAAGTTAAAGGTGGACGTTTTATTAACAATGTGGCACTAGTTCTATGCATTCATACTGGAAAATTCAGCCTAATCAGAAAATTGTCCAAAGAACTAAGATCAGAAAAGTACAAAAGCCTAAAGTTACACTGAAAATTAAAAAAAAAGTTCGAAGTTGTATTAACGCAAATAAAGGCGTAACTATGATAACAAACACGTAATAACGCAAACAAATGCATTATAATGATAATAAACACGTAATAACGCTAAAAAAGCGTAAGAACGCCAAACTGAATGGCGTACAGACGATTAAAAGGCGTAATAACGCTAGAAAAGGCGTGTCTTTTTTTGCCCACTGTTAATTTATTCAAATGTTTTTAATAGTATGATACATTTGGAATGTATAAATATGTGTCATATAATAGTTATGTTCCTGGATGAGTGATTTAGAAATATAAATAGTGTTTCTTTAATTGGGCGTAGCTCTTTTACATCGCGTTTGACGTAGATGACTTGCGATAATTTATGCAGCAGGAGCATTGAACACAAATTGAATTAGGAAAACATGTGGTGATTAAGTTTACTATAAGACATGTATAATCGAGCTAGCAGTTACACAGTTAGTGTTGTATACGCGACAAAAGGCTTTAATACTATTGGGTTGTTGTTGTAGTTTTTTTGCAAAAAGGGTCCTTAAATATGGTTACATGTTAAATGCATCAAGATACTAAAGTGCATACATTTACATGCTGAAAATGTGTTTGTTAAGTATCATCCCTCTAGCAAAACTACTATAGATTTACGTGTTACACAGTTTTACAATCCTATTTTGCTAAATATTGGCCATAACTGTGCATATGTAAACATGATTCAAAATATCCAGACGCGCAAGTGCACATGCTGGTTAATATATGTTTATACAATTTCATCGTTCAAGCAGCATTACGTATCGTATTACAAGCGACACAAGTTCATATTGTATTTTAACCGAAAATGTGTTATCTCTGGTTATGTTGAACAAGGAATACATTTGAAAAAAAGATATTTTGCGTATATCTTGATTTCACAACTTTAAGTTTAAACTGTACTTTTCTAAATAATTAAATTGATGACAAAGATTTAATCGTCGTTTTTTGAGTTGTTAGTTGCATTCATCGCTTATAAATAAACTTGGTAGTTTCATTTTATAAATGAAAACATCTAGCCACGATACTTAAGATTGAAAATTGAAATCAAGCTTTCTTACAAACTGCAAACGGGCAAATGTACCCAATCCGGATATGGATATTGCCTATGAACAGGTTGATCTTAAACGCAATACTCGATATTACTACAATGCAAACGCGCAATCACGATGATAGTAGCTTGATAACGAAAATGCGAAATTACGACAGTACGATTGCGATAAGGCGATAAAACTTCGTGTTGTCACCATCGTACTGTCGCATTTTCACCATCACAATGTCGTCATTTATTGCGTTTTCATTATCGTAATGTCGCGTTATCATTATCGCATTGCCGTGATATTGCGTTTTCATAATCGAACTGTCGCGTTATCATCATCATTATGACGTGTTATTGCCATCGTACTGTCGCCTTCCGGTTTGGATGGTAACAATAACAGCATCGTCGCACTATCGAGTATTCCGTATAAAACCAATCCATTCATAGGGGATGACAATAAGTTATTTCGTACAAATGTCGGTTGCCTTTCAGAGACGATTTCCAGAAAGTCTGAAATTGTCGTTACAAATTCAACAAGCAAATTCATTGAATTGATATCCCCCGCCAATATACTTCTGAACACAAAAGTTCCGGACAAACAAAAAAAACAATTTTCAAGACACAAAGGACCATAACTCCGTTATTATGCAATGGTGTACAATTCTATTTGGCATGCATCATCCTCTTATCCATATATATACTCATACCAAGTTTCAATGAAATCCGCCAAAGCACTTCCAAGATATGGCTCCGGACACAATAGTGCCGGACGGACGAACAGAAAGACGGACAACACCAAAACAATATCCCTTCGCCTATGGCGGGGATAATAAACTCAAATGTACTCGTAACGTTTTGGTTTGAATTAATGTCTTCAAAGAAGCCATCACTTTATATAGTACACAAGGCGTTATTTCGCCTTTTTAAAGCCTTCGTACGCCTTTGAAATTGGCGTTATTACGCCTTTTTAAGCGTTTGTACGCCTTTTAATTTGCGTTATAACCCCTTTTTTATCATTTGTAAGCCTTTTAGTATGGCGTTACTACGCCTTTTTAAGCGTTTGTACTCCTTTTAGTTTGCGTTATTATGCCTTTTTAGCGTTTGTTCGCCTTTTAGGTTGGCGTAATAACGCCTTTTTTAGTCTTTGTACGCCTTTTACTTGGCATTATTATGCCCTTTTTAGCGTATGTACGCCTTTAAGTTTGGCGTTTTTACGACTTTTTTAGCGTGTGTACGCCTTTAAGTTTGCGTTATAACGCCTTTTTTTAGCATTTGTACGCCTTTATTTCTCACTATTATGCCTTTATTTTGCGTTATTACACATT
This sequence comes from Dreissena polymorpha, assembly GCF_020536995.1. NCBI lineage: Eukaryota > Metazoa > Mollusca > Bivalvia > Myida > Dreissenidae > Dreissena > Dreissena polymorpha. The sequence goes on from NC_068360.1 coordinate 18,649,170, forward strand.
TATTAGCGTTATAATGGGGTTGTTTTTCGAAATTACGTGTTTATTTGCGTAGAAACGCCTTGAGTCGCGTTTATACGTTTTGGGCACTATTTTATTTAAAATTTAAGTGGTACTTATTGGCTTTCGTAGCAAAGAGCGCTAGATAAAATCCACAAGCATGAACAGCAATTCAGTCAATTCTGATAGTTTCCCGATCAGGAAATCGGGTTTCTAATTCGGGAAACCACTGATTTTAACATTTTTACGTAGATAATATAAATTTTGCAACATTATTGAAAGAAAACAAGGGACTATACAAAGCATTTGCACGGTAAAAATTTAGATATGTATTTCCTCTACAAAAAGGCGGTGTTAAACACAGATTTTTTGTACCTTAAAGTTTTCCTCTAGCCCATTTTCTGAACCCACCATAAAATTGCTGTTTTGTTTCCTGAACGGGAATAAAAATGCAAATTTTGTCTATGAGTTTCCCGGTCAGGAAAACAATATGGGGATTTCCCTAGTTTCCCGAACGGGAAATTTCTTCCACTGATTAAGAAAGCCAAATGTTTAATGTTTTACTTTTTATATATTATTTCAGGTGTTTGCAAAGATGTTAAGTTGTTTTTATTTTAAAGCAGCGAACGAAGAGTAAAACACAATAAAGTTATTGTACATTGATATATTATTTCTACTTCAATTAAATAAATGACAAACGAACATCACATGCTTATCTCTAAATGTCTTTCGTATTTAAATTTTCGGACACGTAAAACAATATTTTAAAGTGTCCGGAAACTTAGAATAATTACGGTATATAGTTAAAGCAGGTTATAGTTGAATTGTATGAAGCATTAATAAAATATAAAATATAAGCTTATTTTTCACTAAACTATAAATGATCATATGGATAAACAATTAAACATGCATAAAGTCACTTGTGTAGATTACTCCTTATTGAAATATTGCAATGTAATTTATTAGACAGCTGATTAAAAAGATGTTGATAAAAATAGTGAATGATATGCCAATATATTGTGAGACTGGAATAACTTATGTGGAAATACAAACCAAAGACACTATTAATGCAACAACAACAATAACAACTATTCAAACACAATCAGAAAACTGCCACAGCTCTGTCCTTTTGTTTCTTTCTAAAAATCTAGAAGAAACATATAGATGTTTGTGCTTACATATTCAGATAAACGTCTAATCTTTGAGCGTGCTATTAATTTAAAGAATTTATATTTAAAAGCGTTTGCTGCTACATGTATGTTGAAAACTAACAACAACAAATGAGAAAAATACCATTTCTATAATTTTATTTAATTTATATTTCATTGTTTATTTGTTCATGATCATGAAGGATTGTTTGGATAACAGAGTGTGTCTAGAGTACATATACCGGTACCATTATCGATATTTTTATGAATTGCAATAAAGCGGAGAAATTAAATAGGCCCTCATACTGACACCATTCTTATCAGAATGCGGTTATAAAACCGATACAGTTTCCATAGCAACTCGTAACGCTTTTTTGAACTGAATGTGTAGTGAATATTTTTAGCGACACATTGAATGGGAATACTGCATCTAAGACGGGTAAATGAAATTGTAACCATTTCTCTCTCTCAATATTCTCAATTCATTATTATTTAGTTATTAATACCTTAAACAGCAAACTCTATTAATCAATAAGATTTGATATAAGTCATAAAAAAGAGAGAATCATCCGAATTCACTGCAAAAATGAGCTGAGCAATAGGTTTTACGGTTGCTGAAATGTTCATGTTTACTGTTGTTATTGCTGTTGCAAATTAACAGTAACATTTAACTTCGTTGAAAAGCGTTTGTAGTATGAGAACGGCGATGACGAAGATGATAACGATGATAACGATGATGACGACGACGATGATGATGACGATGACGACGAAGATGCTGCTGTTGCTACTGCTGCTGCTGCTGATGATGCTGATGACGACGACGATGACGATAACGATAGTGATATTGTTGATGATAATAACAATGCTGCTAATGACAATGATGCTTCTGCTGATGATGATAATGATGATAATGACGATAAGGTGGGGGAGGACGAAGAGGAGGAGGTGGAGGAAGAGGAGCAGGTCGAGAACGACGACGAAGACGACGACGATTGTGATGATGATGATGATGATGATGATGATGATGATGATGATTCGCAAATTTTCGTTGTAGTAATGACATTTGTGAGGAAACAGTAATACTGAACATTGACCATGCTCCAAAATGTCTATTATAAGTATGCATCTTTTGAAGATTTAAAAACCTGAAAATTATAAAGCGTTGCAACGCGGAACGATTGAAAAATTTGGAAAATTCTGTTGTTGTCGTTACTATGTGTGAAACTACGAGGATTGCTTATATATAGTATACAATACATCGCTTATTGTATGAGAACGAATGGCCGAGTGGTCTAAGCGATATACTTTTACTCCAGGAGTCAGTGATTCGAGCCAAGTTGAGGGTTACTTTTGTGTATTTCTTTAATTTAATTCTTGATTTAAATGGAGCTTTTAAGATCCAATGTTTACATTAATCAATATACAGCATTTAATGACAAACTTCAATACATGCGAAAAAATGTGAAAAGGCCCTTTTCACAACAAGCGACGACACTTTTTATGTAATATATATAAATGACCGGGGTTGTTTCGAACAGTTTTTATTAGGACGTTTTAAGTAATAAGATATGCATATTAAGTGGATCCCAAAGTATTATTTTAAGTAGATAAATAGATTTTTGATTTTGTAATTTGAAAGAGAGCTATATTGTATGTTAAAAATTAGTCCAGCTCGAGTTAAACTAGCATATACATCGGATTCATTTTAATTGTGAATCGCGGGCAGGCTCGTTAGAGTCTGGCAGCCCGCCGTAATTTTAATTTTAGTTATTGGGTTTCACTTGTAAATTAGCAAAATAAAATATCAATGAACATTTCACCGGACTTGTGTATGAATTGTCATCCCATCGGACTATGTTATATGATTTTACGTGTGCTGTGCGTTACTGTCCGTCACGGGCAAATATGAAAGAAGACAAACACATTGCCTGAGATTGCCTTAATTTTGATCAAATTCGTATTAAATCTATTGTATGAAATATAATATGTTGATTAAGAGTGTCTATATTCAATTCAATGGGACAAAAGTAAAATAAAATATCTATCGAGAAGCACTTTTATGTGTATGTTATGTTAATACATGTACATACACGAACCAATTATAGCTGCGCTGATTATTGAAAAAATTTTCACTTAGTGATGCAAGCATGAAATTTGTCATAAATTACTTTTAGGTACACCTTTCTTCAAAAAGCACGTTAGCGACTTGAAAATTCAAAATGGCGGCATTTTTTCAAGATGGCCGCCAATACTCTGTTTTTAGCAAGAAGTACTAGTAGGGTCAATATATGAAAAAAATACCCTCAACCACCAAAAAATTGCTAAAAAGGGTATTTTAACTGATCCTGGTAGGGTAGAAGGTCCGTTAAAACATATCAAAAGTTTACCACAATCGGACCTACGGAAAGTAGTTTTTTTTCAAGATGGCCGACAAGATGGCCACCAATCACCTATTAATGATCCTAACTATGTAACTATACAATCAAATTTGATGAATGTGTGGCTATACCTAAGTTTCAAGGGGCAAAGACAACATAAAGATCATTAGACATTGTTTAAGTTTACAATATTACACACAAATCCAACATGGCGTCCAAAATGGCCACCAAAACCTATTTATGATCATAACTATAAAACTATCCACTCATATTTGATGATTTTGGTGTCTATACCGAGGTGTCGAGGGGCAAAGAACACATAACGATTGTCAGACATAGTTTAAGTGTATTATGTTACACAGACATCTCACATGGCTCAAACGACACAATACGAAGAACCACAAGTCCATTACTTTTGACATGATGCTTGTTATGTAAAACGCCATAGTTTGAACCTGCCGTGATTTTTGGATTTTGTCAAGAGGATCGATATTTTTCAACTTCAGGATACACTGAATTTGCAGGGAATGATGCGTAATTTGCACCAAAAAAATACAGTACTCTGGGCTGCAATTGTCATTAAATTCTTGCCTATGATTAATATGTACAATATGGACAAATCGTGCATTCTGTCAACATAAGCCTTAGTTTGCAACCTTGCCACAACCTTCACACCATTGTAACGTTTGACCAACCCTTGTATAGGCAGGCTGCCGAAATCATCACTGATGCGCCAAACAAAAGTTTAAAGTATTGATTAGAATTAAAGATGTTTCATAAACGTATGAACTTGCGGGGGGGGGGGGAGGGCAAAGGATCCCTCATGGCAGAAGCCGCTCTCAAAAACATATTTGAGGCAGTCTATAGAGAAAATGCGCAAAATTGTGCACACTGTGACACGAAAAGCTATCCAGAGGGCTTCACGGGACCATCTTCTTGTTGAATGGTGCATACACAGTCAGCTTACATCCGAAATGACACAGGAAGATCCAAACATTCAGATACTGCTGGATCATGCAAAGGATTTGTACCCATCCCTTCTTAGGGGCAAAATTACGCAAGTAGTTGATATGTTATGCGATTTATATAAAACCCGAGATGGCTACAGAGAAGAAGAATAATGAACTTTCCCAGACCTCAAAGACAAGCATAGTATGGCTGAATTATAAGCTTATGATAAACAATTCAAGGGTGTTGATTAAAGCATATCGTACTGGGTGTTGGCTGATACATTAGCAGGCAGTGCCCGATTTGCTATCCATCTTTGCTGCATATAAGCGACCTACAGGAAATGCACCCAGACGTTAATCGAAAGTTCGGTATTGGTTTTCACGTTGTTCGTAGGAGCCATCAGTGCTATGCTGGAATAGGAAGTGATCTTGTCATTGAGCACACATTGCTGATGTGTTTATAGAGCACATGTGGTCTAACTCGCGGCAGTGAAACGGCCGAGGAAATGCAAACCCTTTGGACCCTATCTGCATCATCCGAGCACAACAGTGGGATGCAGGATTTCACAGATCTGACCTATACTTCAATTCCACAACACAAAGATTAAACTGAGGCGTGCATCAAAGGGGATTTTTGATCTATAGAAAATGCAGACACAGATTACAACCTGCTCATCATATACAGCTAACCCTACTCTGAGAAACATGATCACGAAGATAGTGGCTGGGTCAGATGTGAATGTTCATGCAGTTGAGGCGGTTGGGAAAACGATCATAAGAGATATCATAGGAAAGTCGGTCTTTGCTTATAAATTCACGAGAAAATACAGAGCCAAAGCTTTTGGGAATAGCTTGGCTATTCAGATCGCTTCTAACCGTGCTTTTTATCCTGCTCTTCTGTTCCAGCGTTTCCTGGTAGTGTCCAAATCTGGAGATCCTTCCCATTGCAGTCGTATTGTCTTTTGAACTAAGCTCCCATCCTGCTGCCTTCTTTGAAACCAAGAACATACTGTGTACAGCAGATAAGCTTCAGATCGCTCAGGCGATTTGAGAGTATGCTATAGACACATCATGTGAGGCTGAGATGATCTGTATTCATGAAACAGATGCATGATGGTGACACTTTGCTGAATCCTTGACCATGGAGAAGGGCGACTTATTTAACGCAATAGCCGAGTCTTATGTAGATTCATAGAAAATGCATTACGGACAAGCGACAATAGGGTTCGATGGCTACGAAGACGGTCATTATAACAAAGACAACACGCACCGGAGACGATGAAACAAACGTGAATCATATTGTGAGTTTCAGCAAAGAAACAGAATGCTCATGTAAAGAAGGAACACTTTTTGTCTCGTAAAAGAAACAAGGCCGGCATGATTGCACTGATCAGCACAACTCTGCCTTAATTGGGATGCTATGTTGTTCTGTCTTCAGTGGATGCAGACGTTGAAATTGTTAAAGAAACAGTATAACGATCCCGTCGTAGCACCACACAGTTGGTGGGCGAGGATACAGATTTGCTCATCTAGATTCTGCATTTCTCCGACAGGGACAATAAGACCATCTACTTCTGCTTTGATGTGAATTAATCACCAAGTGTATAATATTAACCTTTTGGAAGAACTTATGCTTATTCAGGCTGTAATTAATATTCAATGATTTTCAGCAACGGAAAAAAATGAAGTCTACAGAAGTAAGTAAAACCTGATCCTATTTTGAAGTCATGTGCTAGTTCATGCTCTCTTCCAAATGTCATAAATTGGAGTTTATGATTATTCAACTGATATAATAACCTCAACTCGATTAAGGTGTTCCTTATCTCCTAAACAATGGCGTTTTACATAACAACCGTAACTTTTGAGTAACATGTTATGGACTTGTGGTCCTTCGTATTGTGTTAATGGCCATTTTGGTCGCCGTGTTGGATGTTTGTGTAACATAATTAGCTTACATTTTGTCTGATGATATAAATGTGATATTTATGTGTTCTTTTCTCCCTGAAACCTGGGTATAGACACCAAATTAATCAAATTTGAGTGGACAGTTACATAGTCATATTTTATGATCATAAATATGTTTTGACGGCCATCTTGGCGGCCATTTTGGATGTGTGTGATATATAATAAACTTAAAAAATGTCTGATGACGTTAATATGTTCTTTTCCCCCTGAAACATATCTATAGACACCAAAATCTAGATCTAAATTGAGTGGAAAGTAACATAGATATTATCATTAATATGTTTTGGCGGCCATCTTGGCAGCCATTTTGGACACCATGTTGGATTTCTGTGTGACATTATTAACTTACACTTTGTCTGACGAAGTAAATGTGTTCTTTGCCCCCTGAAACCTGGATATAGACACCAAATTCATCAAACTTGAGTGGATAGTTACATAGCTATGATCATAAATACATTTTTGCGGCCATCTTGGCGGCCATTTATGAAGCCATGTTGGATTTGTGTGTACTATATTAAATTTTAACAATGTCTGAATTTAAATTCAAACTACCGTAATAACTCTATGTTTTCGGACACTCTAAGTTTTCGGACACCCCCTTTTATAGCAAAAATAATTATTTTTCGTGACTCTTTATTTTCGGACACACGAGTTTTCGTCCGTTATTTATGTGTCTAAGTTTTCGGACAGTATATTTAACAGCGCTATTTTACCAAATTTCGAACCTGTTTTCGATATCTAATGACACTTCGATCATGGGGTTTTACAACCAGATTAACATCATAAAACATTGCGGGTGCATGCTTGAGGGCAATGGACCATTACATTTGCGTTATTGGGTAAATAACCATGTAAACCGGTATAAAACAATGGTTTCGCTCGATAGCATAAGCGTTATGACAATTACCAGGGGTAGTGCCAATTAACAGATCAATTATCTACCGCAATGGTACTACCCCTTTTCAGTAAAATTACTGTGACAAATACTAAATGTTTCAAATTGTGATGCACCCTATTACAAGTTTTACGAACAATGGAAGGTGTTACACAACAACTATCGGAAATGAACAAACAATTTTGAACTCGTTGGTCAAAGTACAACCTTGAAGTAACTTTCTGTCAAATAAATTAAGCATTAACAATTATTTAAAATGCAGTGCAAACATGTATAACTGTAATTTATACTATACGGCATGGTATTTGACAAGCGCGTGCTATTACCAGTAGTCGTTGATACAATTGACGCTATTTTCGAACACTTCCATTTTCGACTCTAAGTTTTCGGACACCTGTATTTTGTTAATATTTTTCGTATCTATGTTTTCGGACACGAAAAAAAATTATTATTTTTAAGTGTCCGAAAACATAGAGAAACACGGTTACGCAGTCAAATTGTTGTGTACGAAATCAAAATCATGTAATATTCACAGCAGTAAAACCTTTCAGAGAATTTGTTTCTTTTTTTTTTCATTTTTCAATCCTGACGGCTATCTTGAAAACGGACGCCATTTTGAAATTTTGTATTGGCTAACGTGTTTTATCAAATCTACAGTTACTGAAGAGTAAATGTGCCAAATTTGGTGCTTGCATCACAAACTGAAAGATTTCTTGATATATAGACATAATCTGCTGAGCTATTAGAGAAAAACTCCGATATTAACCCCTTTTAGATCGAAACCTAATTTACGTGGAAGTGTAGAAAGTAGACAGCACATAAATATAACTTTAGTTGGATGTATGCATACCGTGATTGACGAAAGTGGCCCTTCTGATATCTCGTCACTTCCAGAACATGACTCTTCCAGGCCTCCGATATCAAACATCCTGTCATTCAATAACTTATGTATGCCACTGCTGCGTTTGAAGTTTAATTCTGTGAAGCTGCTTTCAGTGTCGAGCCAGGTTAGTTTTGAATTAATCTCTACGATTTCCTGTTTCATTTTGTTTAGTACAACATATAATTTTTTGACGTGGTTTTGTGTAAGTAAGCTATCAATTAATTCCTGGTGATCTTCAATACGCTTTTCAAGTTCATTGCAAGATGTTCGAACTCTTGTTAAACGCTCAGTATTTGTCTCAAACGTTTCGCTGTACTGTTTTTCGCACTTTGATTGAAGACAATCAAACCATGTGTTAACATCTATCCGTATTGTTGAAGTTCCTTAAGAAACTCCTGTTTACAGGTTTTATTGTCGGTTGTATTTGATCTATTTTATTTGCAGCACGCTTAATTTTTTCTGCCAAGTCGTGTAAGTGTGACTTGCATGCAGTAACCTCTTCGTCGTCAATATTAACCTCAAACAAGTCAACTATTTTGCACAATTTGTGGCATGAAACTACACAACGACCACATAGAGTGTCTGAATGGTCTGAACAGAAGAAAGCCAAATTTTCTGTTGCATGTGTTGCGCATTTATGAGTATGGATATCACCAGAACTATGTTTAGAAACCTTACGAGAATTATGGCCTGCAAAACCTTGACCTAAAATCGGTTGAGTTGTTTCAATTAAAAAAGCCCGGTGATTCTTAAATAACTTGGTTGACTTTTTGTGCACGTGGAAACAATTTTTACAAATTCTAAAATTACAGTTTTCGCAGAAAGCAGCAACTGACTCCGAACCGCATACACCGCATTCATTTAAGGAGCATTCCATTGTGTGTAATCTGTGTATCTTTCGTGTCGTAATTCTAAAATAAAAATTCGGCCAGTTCAATGGTGCAATTTTACAACACAACAACTTGGATTCAATTATATTTAATATGTCGTATTAATAAAACTCGGGAAAATTATAAATAAATTCTTGCCCGCTTCTCTTTTATTAAAAACAAATGATTATGCGATACACGATAATACATACAATATGAAAATTAACATAAAACCATAGTTAAAGCCTCTGTCAACGTCTTGATATCAAATTTAGAGAGCACACAATTCGTTAATATAACGTTTATATTAACATAGAACTTGTTTTTTACTTGACAAACAAGTATATATAAATCTATACAATCAAACAAACTTCGTGGTAAGAATTTATTTTACTAGTAACGAGTCCAAGAATATTCCTTTATGCAGGTGTAATAAACTAAACATTCAAAAAACACCCAGTAGAAAAAAAGAACAGCGCGTATAAATGATTCATTTCGCCCAAGGGGTTGCCTGTAGGTCGGCCCGTCAGGCTGTATGTCCAGCTATTTATTTATATAAGAATAGGTTCTCCGCAATTTAATTTAAGAAAACGCTTTTTAAAAGCAAAAATATCAACAAGCATTCACTGAAAAAGGACGTTCCGACACACTGACCTGTGTGACTTTCTGAAACAGATTTGAACTGGACACATGTCCGGAAGAGTTACTATCAACTACGGACGCTATCGGACGGTTTATAATAGTTTCGGACCAGTTCGTACACCATACAATAGATACGCGCTTCTAGTGCGATTCGAAATTGAGCCTTCACAAATCATGCACGTTATTGACAAATTTCAGACATTACAAAACAGTAATTAGCATTGTGCATGCGTAAATCGGTATGTCATTCACAACAATTATTTAAAAAAAAAACTATTTATACCTTACACAATAATTACCGATAAAATCATTTTACTAAAACGTATAAGATAGCTTAAAAAACGAATTGGCAATTTCGGCATTAGAGATTTTCTTAGAGTTATATGACTTAAAAAAAACAATGTCTATCTTTTCTGAATAAAGCCCGCTATTTCACATTTTTGAATTCGAAGATAGCGTAATAGCGTGGCTCTTATTAAATTTATAAAAGACGATGCGTCGAGCAAGAACCACATTTCGTTTGTAAATACCAAGGTTGCTCTTACTCTAACATAAAAGTCTTAATAACCTAATTATTGCAACGTTTACCCATCTATATCTTTAATCCTCATGGTACAATTTCCAAATAACTGAAACACACGTTCTACTGAAATGGTGAACGTAAAATTCAAAGCAATAGTTGTGTATGTATGAAAGCTGCATATTTGTCATCGGTACGTGCATTTAGCATACAGTGTACATCGAAATCGAAACTGGGATGAAATAAAGAACTGCCATTTAAGTTTGTGTTACTTTGAAAATCAAAATACATTACGTTATTCTAATCTTACATTAGTTCATAGAATTGCTCATACTTAATGTTTGGTTTAAAAGCTACGAAATAACTAAAATATAGTGTATAATGGATACGCTTTACGTATGACCAACATTATTTTAAGGCCATGGTCTTTTTTACTAAGAGATTAAATGTTAAAGTATGGTCAAAGTCAAAATTTTAGGTAAAACGCGTAGAGCTAACGGTGAATGTTCTATATCTTGATGAAATCTCGATGATACGTGCATCGAAGTCGAAAGTGGACTAAAATCATTAACCACCTACTCTTAAAAATTGTACTCATTATTTGTGAGTAACCACATATTCGTCAATGTAAACGCTCATACTTTATGCTTGATCTTGTATAATTGATACGAATGAAACAATATGAAAAACGAAACTAAGAAATTAAACGTTATTGTCATCTTACCACTAATAGTAAACATGAACATGTAAAACGATACATATTGCATATGGTACATATTAATCGTACAGTAAATAAAATTTACCTGTGTATTTGCCTTCACTTAAAGGCCTTCAGTATAGTTCTCTAAAGGAGGTCAATCATAACATCAGAACGTGTCCACATCAGATAAAATGTTTGAAGTCGGTCGGGCTTTATGAATGTAATATAATTTAGTTTAAACATTTCGATAAATGTTAAATAATAGTAACGTGTGATATTGTTATCATTAGGATTCTATAATCAAAGGTAATCACATGACAAACAAGATAGCGACGTACCGTACCGAGACAGGTATTTTTCGCCATATCAGCAAGAAAGTGATTAGCGTTTATATCGTATTAATATTCGCTCTATGTCCACTTTACTCGTTGCGAAATTTCATAACGGGTCACAAAATTACAGCTCCCGCTCAAAAAAAATAAAAGAAGGATGGTTAATTGTTCTTATAGTTAAACAACACAATTAATTTAAGTGTATTGTTTTTCTTTCGAAATTGAGACTTACCGCTTAAAACATGTGACCGCTTTTCGAAGATCACAACATCTATTTATTGCACTGTAATATCATACACTACTCAAAATTTGCTAAGGATCACTTTTTATAGTATTTGTAATTTGAAGTTCACCCCTAGCAAGATTCAGCCAGCGTCACGCAGCAATGATAAATCAAAACATAAAAAAAAAATATAAAAAATCACATTATATTATCAAAACCTGCAAAATAACAATTTAAATTAAATTGAAGATAATGTGAAAATAAAGTGATCCTTAGCACATTTTGAGTAGTATAGTTAAGTACAGTCAGTCAACTGGTTTATAATCACCCGGCAAAAAACGTTTATTCTTTAGACCACATTATTTTCTTTCGGGATTTAGTGACAGTGTTAATGTGAGAAGATGTAAAAATAAAGGGTAAAATTTATTTTGTATGATAACAGGTTAGGCCAGACGTCATATGCAGTTTTTGTCAAAAATAGCCAATTAAAAGTTCACCCTTCGAAAAATTATTAAAAAATCATTCAACTTACAGAGTTATGTTTCAAAACAGTGTCGTGGCATTTGTTTTCAATCAGCAAAAAGTTTATTGGAAAATAATAAAGCCTTCTATATCCATATGCACATTTCAAAATATATCTCATTCAATCTGTTCCGCTTAACTTTTTGCTGCATTTATCCCCCCTGTAAGCATAATACAAAAGCTTTCTTGCTAAAACTTTGTTAATTTATTCCTTTACCTAATGTATACCTTAGACACTTATCATTTTGTTTTATTGGGGCATTATGGAAAATTTAATACAAATTAATCGAACTGCGGATTATGCGGAAGGGGTTGACAAACTGTATCTTAGTTTGGCTAGTGTTCCTCCATAAAAATGGTTAGTGTTTTTTAACTTAATCATGTGCTTACATCAACAGACTTATATCAACAAAAAGTAGAGAATATTCAATACGATTAATTACGACCTAATAAATATTTTAAATTGCCAGATCAAACTTATGTGTGTAATAAATTTAGTCTCTTAAAAGTAATCGATATGATGTGAAACAACATACAACGGACGCTTTAAACTAATGTTTGTATACGCATACTGCCTCCCGATACTCATCTGTTTATTGTGCATGTTCATATCATATATTACATGCTGATTCAACAAAACGATCTTAATAGTAATCAGTTTTCTGTTACATAAATGTAAGCGTTAGCTTAAGCATGTGACGACACGGATACAGCAAATCGAACAAGCACTTTTCCATCAATATAACTAAACGAATACCAGGACAGCACTCCCTAGTAGGTATCCAACATACCAATATACACGGCTTCCTGTATTAGCACGCTTATTTACCAACCGCGTTTTGAATCATTTTAGGTTACATTAATTAGAGAAATTTAATAAACGCCAATTGTGTATTTACCTCCGACGGAGTGAATTACAATATTAAATAAATGCACCAAATTTACGCAAAAATGGATTTATTTTGTTAATAATTGAACTGTTTACTAGATTGATGATTCGCATTTCGAATGTAATGATGATTATATAGCGAGTTAATGGTAGTTTTTTCTCTTACAATTTAACCAAAGACCTATCAATATACATATATATAGATAGGTCTTTGATTTAACATCGTCAATTTGACACTACAGTGACTGGTTGTTGATGACCTGAATCCCTCTCGGAAAATAGGACGTTATATTTTTTGAAAGGTGAACGCGATAAAATATTAAAAGAACAAGAGATGTGTTTGTCAGAAACACAATGCTCCCAACTGCTCCGCTTTGATTAAAAAAATAAATTGTTTGATTATATCCTTTAAAAAAAATACTACTTCCCTTGTGAAAATCATCTGTACCTGCCAAATGATATAAAATAGAAATTATATCCCTTTAAAGCTTGTTACTTCCCTTAAATTTTGTTTATTTTCCTTTGACCTTGAAGAATGAACTTGACCTTTCACTACTCAAAATATGATTTTTTTTCATGTAATGTAATATACCAGTCTTTTAATCAATAAAAACTTATAATTGTACAAAAAAGGTTTTTTAGAAATTTTCTTTTTTCGTCATTCGTGGTTGACGGTCCCTTTAAAATTGCATCATTTGAGGATTAAAAATATAAAACATACTTAAATTGAAATTCACACAACAATGTGTTGACACTATAAACATACTATTGATATTCCATTAAACAAAATATATTTTATTTTAGTTATACATCGTTCTAACTTGAAATTAAAATTACAGCATAAGTACTTGAATAATGTACATGTAGTTATGAATTATCAGATTACACGTGTACTAACTACTATGTTTTGAATTATAGTACATGTTTGTGTGCAATTTATTAGTTTAAAGTTTTGCTTACCTGTAATGTATTGTTAGGAAGACTAAGGATAGCTCGTTTTACGCCAAATAAAACTACATTGTTTCCTTTCAACTTTTGTTTGACTCAACCTATGATTCTGAGACAATGCAGTGAAGTAGCCTATTATGAAATAGTATTTATATTACGTATAAACTTACAATAACAAATGATCTTCTAGTATATAACTTCATGTTATCGTATTGTGTTAACATAAATTCACGTGTTTACGCTTCAAGACAGGTGAGACATACATTTTTAATTGATACCACTTGTTTCCAACCTTATTGTTTATGTGGGTAATCCTATGAAATTCCAATGTACCGTCATTTTTATTCATCATATACGGTATAAATTTGTTATGTCATTTTGGATGGATGATTTCAGTTTTTTCAGATTTCATTAAAACATTAAAACAATAGTTTCATTTCTACTATGTTTCATGGAATTAACATTATGTATTATGTTAGGCTACGCACTTAACAGTTTAGCATTTCTTGAAATGATTTAGAAAGGTAATGGTTTCATTCACTATTAAGATTTTAAGCATCTTCCATTAGTTCACCACGCATCGTTAATTGTGCCAAACATGAAGAAATGCATCATTAAAACAAAGTCACATGAAAAGCTCTAAAACAAATGAGAGGGCCAAGATGGCCCTAGTTCACGCACCTTTTTTTACAAGGCCTTGTTCATTGCTTAGTTTAAAATTCAGTACTCTAAAACATATTATATTGGTTCTCTTCTGTTTACTTTTGCAGTGTGACCATATGATCAATTCTGATTGAGTACTGTCCATTTGCATGGGTTTTTTTGCAATGCAAACATTTGCAAATAATGCTTATTCTACATGAGTTTGCAAGTTTTTTTGCAAGATTTGGACCTCGTGACCCAGTTTCGAACTCTATCGAGGAATCATAAAGACAAATCTTCTGACCAAGTTTCATGAATATTGGACATGAAATGTGGCCTCTAGAGTGTTTACAAGGTTTCTTTATAGCCAAATAAGGAAAACTGCCCCACCCGCTGGCGGCCATGTTTTTCAACGGACTGGAACCACTTTTGAACTCAACCAACATATCATAAAGTTAAACATTTTGACAAAGTAACATGAAGATTGGGCATGAAATGTGACTTCAACAGTGTTAACAAGGTTTTTCTTTTTTTTACCTACTGACCTAGTTTTTTACACAGCATGACCAAGTTTCGAACTCGATCGAAGTATCATTGGGACAAATCTTCTGACCATGTTTCATGAAGATCGGACAAGAAATGTAACCTCTAGAGTGTTTACAAACCAAATGTGGACGACGGACGACGGACATGAACCGATCACAAAAGCTCACCTGAGCAATCAGGTAAGCTAAAAATTATAACAATTTAGAAAACAATGACATTACATATATTAAAAATTGCTTATACAATTTGAGAAAACGGTTTAGTACCCAAGTGTTATATTTAAGAAAGAAAACAAATAAATGATCATCATTTGAATTGAATCAATATTATAACACAAATAAAATTTAATCTCTGTGAGTAAAATATTAAAAAATATTTCACTCATATTTTAACCTATGCGAAATACAAAACAACTCAAAGGACATAAGTTCCTGTAATTGTTCACACTTACAGGACCTCACCAGATTTTTTTCTGTTTAACAATATTATAGGAAAACATATAAAAAAGAATAACGTGTCATTTGACATCAGTATTACGAAAAAATATTTCATGATAACTAAAAGATATATTATAATAGCCTAAGTAATACGAATTTGAAATCTGCAAAGTGTTACTGCCATTAGAAATCATAATTATTTTCTTGAAAGTCAGAGGGCACAAAACAAAAGTACAAGACAAGACACACACACGTACAAAAAAAACGCATAAACATAAAAAAATTGGTAAACAGCATTGGGATAGTCATTGCATAAGTAATAAGAGGTTAAACTTGTTTTCAAGGAATATCTTTGCATTAACAATTCTTTACACAATATCGGAAATAAAAATGGACCTTAGTTATTATTATAATTTTAAGCTCCATTGTTTTTCGCAAGGGTTGCATGCGGTTCAGGAACCGGCGACGCGCAAAACCAGGAAGAGCTTAGCCCCATCATTGATGTTGTAGTCACCCAGGGTTCGACCATCTGCCAGCTGAAGGCTATTAAAGATCAACCTCTGCATATCTGTGTGAATTCCCTCCTTGTGTTGGATCTTGGTCTTGACACTCTCAATGGAGTCAGTGGGGAAGAGCTCGAGGGGGATCATTGTGCCAGACGTGGTTTTCACAATGATGATCTGTATTGACTTTAACTGCACATGGAGGGTTGAATCTCTCTGGATGTTGTAGGTAGAAAGGTAACAATTATCTTCCAGCTCGTTGCCATTAAACATCAGCCTCTGCTGATCTGGAGGAATACCCTGCTTGTCTTGAATCATCGCTTTGACATTCGCAATGGAGGAAGTGGGCTCAACTTCGAGGCTGATGGTCTTACCAGTCACGGTCCTCGCGAAGATCTTTATACGATCAGGTAAACGCAAGACCAGAAAGAGAGTGGACTTCTTCTGGATGTTGTAGTAAGAGAGGGTACGGCAATCTTCCAGCTGTTGGGAAGCAAAGATTAAACTTTGCTGATTTGGGGGAATTCCATCGATCTGTTGGATCTTGGCCATGACATTTGCAATGGAGGCAGAGGGCTCCACCAGGAGTTTGATGGTCTTGCCAGTTAGGGTCTTCACGAAGATCTGCATACCTAAAATAATCATTATATTAAGTTGGAGTTAAATTATGCATTGCAATTAAGTCAATTTGAGTCGGTTTTACTGGTGGTTTTTATAACTTTTATAACAAACTTCAGTAGTTTATTTTTAAGCTCATTTGTTAAATTACTATCTTTGTACATGCAACTAAAACTTTTGATTACATGTGACCGGTGACCGGACCAGTCAATGACCGGTGACCTGTGCCCGGACCGGTCCCAAGTGTGACCAGTGACCGGACCAGCCAATGACCAGTGCCCGGTCCCCAAAGGCCAGTGCCATGGATGTACCCGGTGCGGTCCCTGGTGACCTGACCGATCACCGGTGACAGGACTGATCCCCGGTGACGTCGATCGATGCAGAGCCAAAGCTCTGTGATCAACGTCCTCGGGCAATGACCGACGTATGGCGGGCGCCATATGGTCCGACGTCGACCGACTGACAGCATTAAGCCCGTTTCGATCAACGTCTCGGCCAATATTCGATTGTAAACAGCATCTTCTCAACTCTTGTATCTGCGACCATCATGTAGTCGATATATGAAAAAAGAGCAAAACTTATTCAACAAGAAACTGATCATAGACCAGATTGTCATACGGCACATTGAATCATTATTTGATCATAATGAAAATATTTAACATTCTCTCAATTATTTAAAGAGAGAGTCAATTGTACGTTTAATACCACTGGTGTACAGCAAAAGTTTAATTCAAAACAGATGAAAAATAAAATGACCAACAATATTGTCATATGGAACGTTAAAATCATTATGGCACACAATGGACAATGATAAAAACTCTATCAATGTATTCGAAGAAAACCTTTGCATGTTCAAGCAATGTTTTAGAAGAACACGTTTTTGCACGTACTCTTTCGCGCCTGACAACACCCAGCATGGAAAAAAAACATTGTTCAATAAAAGCAAGCATGGCTAACCTTTACAAATGAAACAGAAGTCCATTAAATCCACATAAATTAATCCGAATGAATAGTAGAAAGATAAATAACACAATTTATCTATTCAAAACTCCATTCAACCAAGTGAAATAGATCGAAAAATAATTTTCAATTCAAGGCCATAAAAAGACATGTATACACCTGGTCGATCCGGAGGGATTATATTGAAGACTGGTTACTGGTTTTTGCCTGGATTGCATTGCACTATGTTTAACCTTGTCTATTATATCAGCATGGAGGTGGCCGGTTCCCAGCTTGATTAAACTTCCGGATGAGTTAACCCTCTTGGACATGTAAGGAAAAAATGCCCTGCCCCTCAGGCTTATTGAAATGCTCTTGAGTCTGTTTCCTGGGCCTAGAACCAGTATTTGGTGTCTTATGGAGAGATCTTTAGAACGCTCCCTTAATGGCGAACGAACCCATGATCTCCCGGTTGCTAGGCAGACACCATATCCATAACACCAAGGCGACTTTTTAACAAGGTTTTACTATAGCCATTTAAGGAAAAATGCACTGCCCATTTGCAGCTATGTTTTTCAAGCAAACGTACCTATTTTCGAACTAAGCCAATATATCATTTAGAACAATGTTCTGACCAAATGTCATGAAGATAAAACAATAAATGTGGCCTCTATAGTGTCATCAAGGCAAATGTTGACGCCGCACGACGCGCAACTAAGGACTGACAGAGGCGATCATATAAGTTCAACGCATATTGTGCTCAGGTGAGCTAACAAACTGAATGTGGAGCTATATCTCACCTAGTGAGGTTTTGTCTGACATCCTTATGATCCTTGCCAGCTTCTGTCGCTCTGAGCGCCGTACCGTGCCCGAACCCCCGCCAGGCGTCTTCTGGGTCGTCAAGAGGGAGGACGACTCGTAGCTGATGCTGCCACGCTTTCGTTTCGTTGTCTTCTTGTCTGAAAAGAGTCAGGGATGGGGAATACAAGATATAGTCATAAATGAGTACGGTTAAGAATAGTGTTTATGTCTCATTGATTAAGGGCCTTCCGATCAGTTTAATATAACAATATAAAGAAGTGAAACTCCAGCTGCTGGAGCAGTATTGAATTTTCATTAAAAACAATTAGTTGGTCCTTTATTTAAGGCAAGTGACCGATTGCCCAAACAGTACAAAACAGCACAATACAGCACAATACAAACCAACATAAACACAAAATATGAATAAAGCTGGGGTCACCGCCTTGGAACGGTCAATGCAAAGCATTGGGGGTTTAAACCTGGTTATAGAGCGCTCAACCACACACTTGGCCCAGCAAGACGGCCTGAAAGTCGCTCACCTGAGATTCAAAGGAACTAACCTGTTCTGTGCAGCCCAAGATGTCATTAGTACAAACTTTCATGAATAGTGAACACCCTGAGGCCACGTTTTACAACAGAACAGTTACATTTTAGTACACATACAAAATTTCATTAAAACAAATATTCTGACCAAGTTTCATGAAGATTGGACAATAAATGTGACATTATATTATTAAGTTTTTACAATAGCCACATTAGGAAAAATGCCCCAACCCCTGGTGGCCATATTTTTCAACCAACTGGAACAATTTTTACCTCTTCCAAGACATCATTTGGAAAATTCTTGTGACCAAGTTTCATTAACATCAGACAATAAATGTGGCCTCTAGAATATTAACAAGGTTTTATTATAGCCATTTAAGGAAAAAGCACCGACTTCTAGTGCCCATGTCAGTGGGGGTTTTTTTCATTCGAAATCGGGTCTGGTAACCGGACCAATTCTCAATGGAAAAAGTATATATTTCTCCCAAATGAGAACTAAAAATTCCCAATGGATGGTTTCCAAAGAAAATGTTTTTTTTTATCTCAATATTGTGTTCATAAGACCAATCTTAGTAAATATAATACTGGACACACTTGAATCCTCAATTTTGAAGCAATTGTTAGCAAAACAACAGCAACACTAATTTCCTAATTTTGGTCAAAACGCAGCGAATTTTCCCAATCCAAAGGGACCACGCCCCATTCCCAAAATGGTAAAAAAATGCATGTTTTTCAACCAACCGGATCTATTTGTCAAAACATCTAAGATATCATTGGGACAATCTTCTGACCAAGTTTCATGATGATCAGACGATAAATGTCACCTCCAGAGTGTAAACAAGGTTTTTTTATAGCCATATAAGGAAAAATGCCCAGCCCCCTGGTAGCCATATTTTTTAACCAACCCAAACCATTTTCAAACTCGTCCAAGATATAATTAGGATAAATAATCTGTCCAAGTTTCATGAAGATGGAACAATAAATGTGGCCATTAGTGTTAAAAAGATTTTACAAAAGCCATAAATAGCCATATAAGGAAATATGCCCCGACCCCTGGTGGCCATGTTTTTCAAGCAACCAAAACCATTTTGTAACTTGTCCAAGATATCATTGGAATACATCTTCTGACAAAGTTTCAAGATGATCGGACAATAAATGTGGCCTCTAGAGTGTTACAAGGTTTTAGAATGGCGATATATTGCCATTTAAGGAAAAATGCACGCCCCTTGGCAGTAATGTTTTTCAAGCACACGTACCCATTTCCGAACTCATCCAAGATGTCATTTAGAACAAACTTCTGACCAAATTTCATGAAGATTGTACATTAAATGTGGCCTCTATAGTGTTATCAAGGCAAATGTTAACGCAGCACAACTGACGATGGACAAAAGGCGACCACAAAAGCTCACCATGAGAACATTGTGCTCAGGTTAGCTAAAAAACTGAATATGGAGCTATATCACACCTAGCGAGGTTTTGTCTAACATCCTCATGATCCTTGCCAGCTTCGGTCGCTCTGAGCGCCGTACCGTGCCCGAACCTCACCAGGCGTCTTCTGGGTCGTCAAGAGGGGGGGACGACTCGTAGCTGATGCTGCCACGCTTTCGTTTCTGCGTCTTCTTGTCTGACATGAGTCAGGGGTGGGAAATACAATATATAGTCATAAATGAGTACGGTTGAGAATATAGTTTATGTCTCATTGATTAAGGGCCTTCTCATCAGTTTAATGTAACAAGAGGACCTGAAAGGCCCAAAGTCCCTCACCTGAGATCCAAAGGAACTGACCTGTTCTGTGCAGCCCAAGATGTCATTAGAACAAATGTTCTAAGCAACTTTCATAAATAGTGAATAACCTGGGGCCACGTTTTTCAACAGACCAGATACATTTTCGTACATATCCATAATATCATTAACACAAATATTCTGACCAAGTTTCATGAAGATTAGACAATAAATGTGACATAAAGAGTGTTAACAAGTTAGTATTTACTATAGTCACATAAGGAAAAATGCCCCAACTACCGGTGGCAATATTTTTCAACCAACTAAAACAATTTTTGAACTCGTCCAAGATATCATTTGGAAATTTCTTGTGACAAAGTTTCATGAAGATCAGACAATAAATGTGGCTTCTAGAATGTTAACAAGGTTTTAAAATAGCAATTTAAGGAAAAATGCACCGCCTCCTGATGCCCATTTTTTCAACCAACTGGAACTATTTGTCAACTCATTTAAGATATCATTGGTACAAATCTTTTGACCAAGTTTCATGATGATCGGACCATAAATGTGGCCTCTAGAGAGTAATCATGATTTTACTATAGCCATATAATGAAAAATGCCCCGCCCCCTAATGGCCATGTTTTCTAACCAACCCAAATCATTTTCGAACTCGTCCAAGATTATAATTAGGATAAATCCTCTGATCAAGTTTCATGATTATCGAATTATAAATGTGGCCATTAGAGTGTAAACAAGATTTTACAAACGCCATAAATAGTAGGGATGGCAACGAATACTGAAAATGAAATTTGAATATTCGGTTGTCATTTTTCGAATATATTTAAGTATTCGATTTAAACCCTTAAATTAAAATGTCCAAACTTACGCCTGTCCGGAGCAAATTAATGATCCTGGTTGCAACGCATACCACCTATAATCGTTTTGTATGTGCAGCTTTGGCACATGCTGATAAAAATAATACCGTTATTCTGATTTAAGTTCATACAATGTTGGGTTACCACCCTAAGATAATATTGGTAAGTTGGTGTTCGCTTTTGTTTTAATGTCAGACTCCAGAACTATGACGATGTCAAAACTTGGATAGACTTTTTAAAATATATAATTATGTATTCCGCCCTTGTACTTTAAAATAATTACAAGCAATAACCTTACTGCACACGTTGTTATCAGGGGTCTCCTAGGATTTTAAATCAGGAGTCCTTGGACTCCTTACTTGGAAAAAGTAGGAGTCCAAAAGGAAAAAAATAGGAGTCCCAATAAATATTACACATGTCTTTAAATTTTTAGAACAAAAATCCATTTAAATGAAGAATGAATATAAAATAATAAAAAATATAATTGTTGGTTTCATTATTAAAAACCCAAGTACAAAATTTACATGAGGAATCCCACTCACTATGTTTTCTTTATTGTTACTTAAATAAAAAATAATGTAGAAAAAAATCCAATTATCAACTCTTTTAAGGCAAGTGTGCATAAAAGTTTTTAATATATTTACATACACACCCCATTTAAATACATTTACTTTTTTTGTAAACAAAAACATAGTCATTACCCTGCAATGATATTTCCATTTGAAACAACAATAAAACCAGTTAAATACAAGAGTCTTTTACAAAGAGTGCTACCAGATGACATCAATTAAACCTATGCCTAAACAAACTGCAAGTTGTGAACGGTGTTGGAAGACATCAAAGGTCTTTTATGTGAATGCCCAGCTGGGGCAAGTTTCTAGGAAGTTAAAACTGTAAATATGTAACACATTGATCAGCAAGTGGCCATTTCAAACAGCAGTTATCAATGCTGCATTACTGGAAGCATGTCAATACTGTCAGAAAAAGCATTAGGGCTTAGCTCCATAGTGGATGGGATGTAGGAAAGCTTTCAGACAATTTAGAAGCATTACTGCACTTGATTAATTCGATTTTATACAGGTGCGAGGAAAAAAATTGTGTTGGCTTGAGTTTAAATAGGAGGCTGCTTTCCTGGTTTTGTTTGTTAATGGTCGGAATGACTTGAAGAACCCAGTTATTCAAAAAGATGCGTCCAGGGGGCTCTCAATTGGTTTCTGATAAGTGTCATTTTTCAAATTTATGGGTACAAATACGCTTGATTAAGCATTTCCGAGAGCCCTGGTTATTTGTATTTATACGAAGAAAACATAGTAACAACATACCGATACAACATTCAGGCAACATGTATATATGAACAAGCAATCAATTAAGTATTATTTACATGTACATGCAGTGGGTACAAACAAAAACGTATAACGCTATTAATGACATTAACATGCATTTCATCTCTTCATCAATAAATACAGATCATTACATTCATTTATGCCTCATCCTCGTCAACGTCAATAAAGTTAATACGATTTGTGTTGCGGAATAGCATTTAGCCTATGTCTTATCAATTGAGCGCGTACAATAATTCCAAACACGAGAGGGTGTCATTGTGAATTGCTTAACCAAATAGTGTTTTTCAATATATATTGTAGACGCATCTGGAAAATATGGCGAGTCAGAATGAACGCTCTCGACCGTACATAAATTGGTGAGTATTTCGAACAAATTTAATTGATTTTTTTAGCAATTAAATTTTGATTAGATAATCATGGATTTAATGTATGGGTATAACAATTAAATTGGTTGGTCATTTGAAGTTAACGCAAGTCAGGTTGTCTTAATTGCGAAAGGCCGAACTGTGAATAACATGTCAATTGTCTTTGACAATAGATAAAACAGGGTGTATTAACGCCAGTGCAAACTGCCAGAAGAGATAAAATCAATAAAGACACTACCCCTCTCCTTAAACCCTCCAGTATGTCGATCATCATCTCATTAATTGATGGCAGATATAATGAAAACAAAGACGGATGCACTAAAAGAGTCTACAATGAACAAAAAGATGCAACTGCACATCTTCTTTTTTCATAATTTCTTTGCTTAAAAAAAATAGATCGAATATTTAAACATGAATTTTATATTCGATTATTTGGCCGATTTTCGAATATTCGAATATTCGTTGGCATCCCTAATAAATAGCCATATTAGGAAAAATGTCCCGCCCCCTGGTGGCCATGTTTTTCACGCAACCGGAACCATTTTCGAACTTGTCCAAGATATCATTGGAAAAAATCTTCTGACCAAGTGTCATGATGATCGGACAATAAATGTGGCCTCTAAAGTGTTAACAAGGTTTAACTATAGCCATATATAGACATATTAGGAAAAATGCCCTGCCCCTTGGCAGCCATGTTTTTCAAGCAAACGTACCCATTTTCAAACTCATCCAAGATATTATTGAGACCAATCTTTTGACCAAATTTCATAAAGATTGGACTATAAATGTGGCCTCTAGAGTATTTGCAAGGCAAATTTTGACACCGCACGACGCACAAAGGACGACAACAAAAGGCGATCACAAAAGCTCACCATAAGCATATTGTGCTCAGGTGAGCTAAAAACTGAATGTGGAGCTATATCCCACCTAGCGAGGTCTTGTCTGACATCCTCTTGTTCATTGCCAGCTTCTGTCGCTCCAAGAGCGGTACCGCGCGCGAATCTCCACAGGCGTCTTATTGGTCGTCTTCAGGGGGGACGACTCGCAGCTGATACTGTCACGCTTTCGTTTTGGCGTCTTTTTGTCTGAAATAAGTCAGCGGTGGGGAATACAATATAGTAATCAATTAGTATGGTTGAGAATATAGTTTATGTCTCATTGATTAAGGGCCTTCACATCAGTTTAATGTAACAAGAGGGCCTGAAAGACCAAAAGGCCCTCACCTGAGAATCAAAGGAACTGACCTGTTCTGTGCAGCCCAAGATGTCATCAGAACAAATGTTCTAAGCAACTTTCATGAATAGTGAACAATCTGGGGCCACGTTTTTCAACAGATCAGATACATTTTCGTACACATCCAAAATATCATTATAACATATATTCTGACCAAGTTTCATGCAGATTGGACAATAAATGTCACATAAAGAGTGTTAACAAGTTTTTTACAATAGCCATATAAGAAAAAATGACCCATCCCATGGTGGCGATATTTTTCATCCAACTGGAACAATTTTTGAACTTGTCCAAGATATCATTGGGACAATTCTTGTGATTAAGTTTCATGAAGATCAGACAATACATGTGTCATCTAAAATGTTAACAAGGTTTTACAACAGCCATATAAGGAACAAGAGATTGCCAAGCAATATGGTCCCCTACCGGTGGAACTCCACCATTGTCAGATTTAACAAAAGATTTGTTGCCATAGCAACAAGAATTCTTGACGTAGGAACAAAATGAAATGATGTGCATAATCTCCATATTGCCATCTATCCATTTCAAGTTTCATATTTTTAGTATAAGAGACGTGGCCTTGGAAGAAAAGGTCGTGCTTAATCCGTAAAGTGTCATTTATGAGTATACCAAGTTTCACCCAAGCGTCATAAGTCCTTTATGTTCAATTTCAGGAACATTTTTTTTCAGATGGACAGACTGGAAGTTGGACAGAGAGACAGCAATAACAGATGGACAGGAGACCTATGGTCCCTTCCTGTGAAATTGGTAGGGTTACACTTACATTGTTGTACTATGGCTTTTTCACAAAAATGACTCAAAAATGCAACATTATTGTGTCAACTATGTTCCATAAATTTGAAATTTGTTGATCACTATGGTGAACAAAGTATCCAGGACATCAGTCATATTTCATTTTGATAACATTTGGCACTTCATTCTATAGCATGTTTGAAGAATCAAATTAATTGCTTGAGAAACGAGGAATAAATATGATACACAAAATGGAAAACATTTTATGCGGTCTTTTAAGTTCATGTTTGACAGCATTTTTAAATTATAAAGTGCTGCTCTAATGTCTTCTTACAATGAAGACCATGTTTAGTTAATATCCCTCCACATGCATATTAAACTTGCAAAAATCTATAGATTCTTACTGTATATAAACCATTTATTTTAATCATAACCTCTTTAAGAGTATTAATGTAATTCAGTATTTTTAAATTAATATCATATGGGGAAAACATTAACAAATATTAACAACCACGCTTTAGCGTTCTTGTTGTGCTAATGATGTATTAAATAGAGTTAAAATAGTATATTTAATGTGTTTACCTTTCAATATCTTGCACTAGAAAACCTATTTCAGTAAACTGTACAGCGTGACAAACACAATAAAGCAGAATATGCATATGAGTCTGAGTATACACATATCCACTAACATATAAATCAAAACATGTTTGTCTCTTTCCATTTTCGAACAATACTCATCTTACATGCTTTAACTTTGTGAGTACACTGAACTCCAATTTTCCAAGAATCGTTTCCGTGACGTACATTCACTGTGCAGATTGCTAATAAATATTTGTTGTTTTTTATCTCAAACATAGTATTTTGCGTTAATTGACACACTCATTAAATTATATCCTTATACATGTAATGATTTGATATCCGTTGTTAATTTGAATGTTATTTATCATTTCCGCCGTTTATCGCAATTTTTCATCTGCTTGCCGCCATCTTGGACGTGTGTAAAAAGGCGTGCTCAATCGGGATACGTCGGTATCCTCCGAAATATAGAGAGAGATGCGTGGATACTGGATAGCGATGTAAAATCGTATATATTCGGCTACATTCGCGAACCAAAACGCAAGTCAGTTGTCGTTCGGCGACGACTCGACAAGCTTGATCGGCATATGAAATTCTAACCATCGGAGTGACCTAGATCTGACAGGGGCGTTAAGAATGGACAGGGATAATACGCGCACAAATAAATATTGCAGTCGGCTCTTTTATGATCGGCGAAAAAATTGAGTTCGGGGGGGGGGGTAAAAAGTGAGTCGGACGGTAAAGGCCAAACAAACTTAATTTTAATTTAGGCCTCACCCGTTTATCATTCAAATAAATTGGTACTGAATTTTGTGTATTTTTTACTTCTAATCAATGGTTGGTCTAAATCCAGCTATAAACTGTGGTGACTTACATGTATGATATTGTCTGTCAAATTTACATCAAACGCCTGGTAATCAACTTCGCTTTGATAAAGATTTATATCGGCTATTGTTTTGGGTTTGCCTTTATGCCTTTAATTTATCACTTAATCTAATTAAAAAAAGTTGTTCAGTGTTTTCCTGGAAAATCATGCAACCAGTGCTTTTCACCCTTATATAACAGAGGCCGAAATTCAGCTACTTCCCAATTGAAAATAAGGTCAGTTTTTCCCAAAATTGATAGAGGAATTCCCAAATTTAAAAAAAAAAATTTTATTTTTTTTAATTAGACATATTGGGCAACTCCAAAATTGAACGCAATGAGCTCTAATATGATTAAGACTGCACCACAATATGTCTTTTAATACTTCAGCACAATGAAAAAGATCCTGTTTCAAAAACACGGTCTTTTCAAAATGAGCAGTTATTGCGCATGAAATTCCCTTTAGCCAGATGAGCCTCTTCCCAATTTCCTGATGAAAAGCCCTGGCAACAATACACATTCACATTTTCAGCATTGATTTTCTTAGAAAGCAATAGGTTATAAAGATACCTTGTGTGGAAATGAATGTGGTCAGTATTTGTGCTCTGAAATGAATAGAAAATGATGAACAATGAAATGCATGTGTTCCATTTAATACGATTGTTGAATCGAAATCAAATTTTGCGCAAATAACATGCGTTTAAAATTGCTACGTTTTTTCTTGTTCACGTGTAAATCTGTATGTATATTTTTATAAAATTGTTTTTAAAACTTTGATATTCATATAATTGAAGGACTTATTTAAATCAGATGTAACACTTAGGTTTGCAAAACTGTTTGGCATAAATGAGAATAACAAACAAGACATAAACAGGACATTTGTCTATAGGGCACAGATGCCCCTTATCTCAAATCTCTGCTTGTGTCAAAAACAAACAATTTCGGAAATAAATCCAGGAAAAGTGTTATTTTAAAGAAAATTCCTAAGTTCAAGGCCAATTACTTTGTCAGAAATCAATGGACCAGAACGAAACTCAAACTTGATTTATCATGTAGGTAGACTCACACACTAAAAAATCAGATAAATATCTCAAAGCCTTTAGGAAAAAATAATCCAAATTTGTATAGGATTTTACGCTACAAAAAGATTTCGGGATTTCTTGAATTCGAAAACCAACAATTGAAACAAAAGATTTCTGATTTAGAAAACAATAACATACAGGCAATATCTGAGCTGCAAATACAAATTAATAAAAACTTTGAAACAAGCAGAGAAGCACTGAAGATGGCGAATTACAATGAGCAATATTCGCGCAAGAACAACGTCAAAATTATGAACATTAGAGAAACATCAGAGGAATCAGAAAACATGCTTATTCAAACCGTTTCAAACATCCTGAAAACCACGGCAGGCGTTGAACTCAAGCCAGAAGACATTATAGCCATACATAGAATACCATCGAAGAAGGGAACAACAAGACCCATTATTCTGAAACTTAAAAACAACAATGCTAAGTCGACAATCATGAAAAAACGGACCCCGATGAAGGCAAAAGGTTACAAACTTGTAGATGATGTAACTAAGAGAAATCAAGGACTCATTAGCAGATTACTTCTACACCCAGATATAAAGAACGCTTGGTTCTTCAACGGTGCAGTTTTCGGACAAACGACATCCGAGGAAAGGATTAAATTTGACATATTTGACAAAATCAATAACACAATAAGTGATTTCCGGAACCGAAGCAAGAAGTTTCAGACGGGAGCCAGTGTCTAGAGTGGTTTACAGCGCTCTCAAGGAGTACCCTGCAAATTGTGGAATTAAATTTGTATACCTTTTATCGGTTTGAAATTTTCTTTCTATTACAACATTACAATTAAATTTGTGTATATCTTTTATCGGTACGAAATTTACTTTCTATTCCAACATCACAATTAAAGTAACCCTTGTTTTTGCCGTTCTTTTGTATAAATAAGAACTAATTTGACAGTTGTATACAATTTGGGGGGTATCGCATTATCTAAATCAACTTATAGTAAACAGTTAGTTTGCCCCTGATGTAAAATACCATTACTCTGTGTTCACCGTTATATTGTATGTATTTAATCAATCTATTGGAAATACATTATAACTTTCCCTTAAAAACCTAATATGTACAAAACAAACATTCAGTATATTCCGTTAAAGCGCGTCTTGTGTGTCGCATAATATAAAATATGCAAAACGTTCGTAAAATAGAGATCTGAATCAGCATTTCATTCGTTACCCTGTATCATATCTTACACTTTTCTATATATTTTGTTTTATGCAATATCAAATATGACAACTGATGAAAACATGTTTCATTCACGACACGCAGCAGTTTTTGCACGATCCTTCCTTTTTATGTACTGTATGATTTTTAGATGTTAATCCCAAATGGTATAAAGGAAAGAAATTGTGATTCTTGTCCAGATATAGGACAATTCAGCGTGGTCCTCGAGAAAAACTGTACACGTGGTAGTAACATCAAAGTTAGGTCGTTTTAAAGTTGACTGAACCTACTCTAATAGTTAAAAGGTACCAAATCATTATAACAGCATAGACCGATGACAGATAATTAATTGATCAGCATTTTACTGCATTGTTAAATTCAGAATGGCCTTTTCTTGATTGTCATGAAATGTGTGCCAGGTATAATACAGTCCTACTCGGTTACTCCTTTCTCCATAGATTCAACAAGATCAGGGCTTATCTATTTAACTGTTCAGGGGTCATTATCAAAGTGGTGTGAAGGGCTGATCACTGTTGGAAGTGATAACATGAGGGGATTTATTGGCCATATCTAATTACAAGATACTGGTGTAGAATGCTGAGAATTCAGAGGGTTTTAAACATTGCTCACACACTAAATGAATAATTTGATTGTAGAAAAATACAGGGGCATGCATTTTAATAGGTATCAAAGAGTTAATTAATATTAATTAACTAAAGCACATTTTAATAAAGAGCATCGTGCTTGTATTTAAATGATGGATTTTAAAATATATAAAAAAAGATCAAAACTTGTACATAGTTTATTATTGAATTGAACAACATGTTTATTAACTATGTTATGTAAAGTATATGAATATGCGAAGAGTATGTAATGATCTCAGAGCATAATTATAATTATGTTATATAAAATTATAATGCAGATATTTTTTATTACACATAATTATCAAATTATTCAGAAGTAAGCAATTGAATATTCCTTATTTTTTCAATGTGCATCTATTAATGTTCATATAAACAAGTTGAAATAGCATTAATAGTATGCCACATAAACTTTATAGAATTCTTGTCAATTTATAATAATAGAATGATAAGCTGCTGTATACATTTATATTTAGTACTGTCATGATTGAAACCCAAACTTTTCTAGCAAGGACATTTCATGGAAAAAAAACATTAATTTATACACCAAATACCAACTTCACCTTTGTAATTCACATAACAAATGTTCACATAATATACATAACGGGTAACCATGTTACTAATCAGTAAGTTAAAAAACAAATTTTTTAATAAACAACTTTACAGGACTATCAACATGAGTATCCAGCATGATATTTGCTAGTGGAGTGTTGAACTTAAATTATATAATTAAATGAATTAATTAGATGTAGTATCCTGTGGTTGATAAATATTAAATACCAAAATGTCCCAACTTAAAGTCTTATCAACATGAATTTTGCATTGATCTACTTCAAACATATTTTCCATCTGTGCACTGGTTCATCAAACATCATGTTTCTTTCTGAAAAACAAGAACAATACTTTATTGTTTGAAATTCTTCTCTGTAAAATAACAGCATGCTTGTATTTGTGTACACTTATTTTTTCGGCGTAAGCTGTATTAAGCCAGCTTTTCACCCTGACTTGACCTTTGTAAGTGTCCAATAATATTCAAATAAAATTTCCCGCGGCTAGGTACGAATGAATACACTTCATTTATTCCATTGGCTGATTTGAGTATAACACCAGAACATTGGAAACATATCCGCGTCTTTGTAACACTGTTTTACTGCATGAAACAATTTTATCTCTAATAAAAAGGCTCAATAGATCGAACAGTTTTACAATCAATTTTCGACATAAATACAGTTTGTGCGTTCACCTTTTATTTTCAGAGAATAACCAGCGCAAAAGCGTTTATACTAAAGGCTATATTCTCATATTTAGTACTTACTTGCATTGCATTTCAACCCGCGAGGTTTCGGGTCAATTCGCGGCCAGTGTGTGAAAGTCAGAGTTTATATACAGTTCATCACCGGAGTTCGCAGAAGGGGTTGCGATCTTTTCATTGAAGGAAAAAATTGGAATCTATGCTATTTTTGTCTGATGGAGTAAATAGTTCGTTTAGTCGCTTTGTCGATATATCAATATTTTAGGCACAGCTGTTGCCTTGGTCGTGTACAGTTGGCGTAAACAAGCCGTCGTTTCAGCAGCAGAATTGTTACCTAACTTTAATGCATTGCATTCCAATCCGCAATGTATCAAGGTCAGTTTGCGGTCAGTTGCAGAAATCTTTATAAAAACGCCGTCTCGTAAACTTTGTGCACTTGAAGTCTGTTTTGATCAGAAAGATACTAAATAAAGATATTCGGCGATATTATTGTGGTATGTCAATCATCGATTTTTAATATGTTTTCAACATTTGCATGATAAGGACCAATTTTGATGAAATTAATTAGAAATATTTATCCATTTTGACCAGTTTATTAAGCATGAGCATAATAATTCACTATACTATAATTATGCAATTAAATAAGATTCGAGTATTGCCGGCTGACCTATATGCACTCGTTTATTTTCATGTTTCTTGTGTTTTTCTATTCTGTAACTATAGATATCTGAGTAATAATATCACATAAAGCAAAATAAGCCACGAAATCTGGCGCAACACCCCGTAATTGATTTGCTTGTGATGTAGCTAAGAACTGCGCAGAAAAAAGGCATCCGCTACTTTTTATCTCATAGAGATAACTTTTGATCGTTCATAAACATCGACCACAATCAACGCCGTATATCTTTTTAAAAGATATTTCTTGTTTAATATGTAACCACTTACACAAATTGTACATCAATTCAGATTCAAGACATACATTCCAACACTATGTAGGCTAGCTTACATTAAGTCAGTCGAAAGGTTGCGCCGTTATATGGTACCCGATCAATTAGATTTTAATAATGATTAATACTAACGATAACTAACATTATGTATAAACTTATCGATATCATGTGTTCGAACCCTTACAACTTCCTACACAATCAAAATAAAACATAATGTATATCAGAATTAAAGTAAAATGTAATTATGCAGCATAAGGCTACACAATTTGAAAGCAACATTTTTGCTATTGTCGGCATATATGGTATCTCCTTCTCTCATAAAATGCATTTCAAAGAAACATATTTTCCTCCAGCTTTCTTCAGTAAACTCATTTTTGTAAAATGAATTTAATGTTGTAATGCCACTTTCCTCAATTTTAAGTTCCGACAAAAGGACTTTAGATAGAAAATCAGCATTAACTATATGTTTGTATATCTCTTTTGTAGATGTAATGGGGGTTTCCTCTGTCTGTTTAACTAATATCTCCTTAATTCCTTCGTAACCTGTCTACGCACTTCATGTGTGTCGCGATATGACATACAGTATTGCACTATATGCTCTCCAGTTTAAATGAAGGTTTTCCTTCAACACTTTTTACACTGTGATCTTTTCCTTTCAACCAACTGAAAATGTTGCCACTTTTAATTGCTGGTTCATCTCCACACTTATTGTTTTTTAGAAATGCTTTGAACTCATCAAAGATAATAATTATATTCTGAATCAGTTTCGTCAAAAACTATTCTAAGTTACCTCAGTGATGGAATATGAAAAGTCATTTTGGTTGTCAATCTGAAAGAGTAAAGAAAACTATCTTTTAAAATCATATAACTTCTATTAGTTTTAATTTCAATCATTTCATATTACATGTTCGGTGCTTGTTACATGTCAAATTTAAAATCTAACAAAGGTGAACATAAAATTATTTTACGAACAAATTTCAAGCTTACCTGTTTTATAAATATAAAAAATCAAAATAAATGTTGTATTGGCTATGAATATTTGGCACAACTGATAATTACACTGGTCAATAACTCTCTGAAACATGTTGCAGCATATTCAGATTTGGCCAGATATAACACCTGGGTTCATTTATTATCGCCAAGAAGGCTGTTGTCAGCCTGACAGGGGAGTGTGCTTTATGACCACAGAACAGTTAACACTTATTAGTTCTGCTGATAAGCCGATGGCTAAAATCTAGCCGTCCTGGGAGTAACTGAGTAGGACTGAATATGTATCTTTCATTCAGAATCATAAAACACATAAAATACATGTTCAACTCTTGCATATAGACTATTTTTACGAGCTAAAATTAAGTATACATATATATCTGTATCACTTCGGATGATAAAACACACTCAACTCGTTGTTTTTTTTGTTTTGTTTCTGCAAGTCAAAATCAATAGTACATATTTTTCTGTCTCAAAACATTGCTGCTCTTGTTTTACACAGCTAATTTGTACTTGTTGTTAGTTTTAAATTGATTAAAGGAGTGCTACTTTATATTCACAGCTATTAAAGCAATGGTAAAAAGTTTTTTGTTTTTGTGCTGGTAAAATTTTTATACTAATATTTGCATTCTGTTGTTATTCAATAACCTCTGAAAGTAAAATTGTTTTAAAAGCCTTATGAATAAAACTTTCTTTACACAGACAAGTGGAAATGATCACTACTACACTTGCTTATTTTTTATAATTATATATTTCTTTTTTTACATATTAAATTGCTAAGCAACCACACCATATTGTCTAATATGAAGGGCAATTTATCGTTCTTAATTTGACCTGCTGTTATGTTTTTGTTAAAATATATGTAAAATATATGTTTTAATGTTCTTGTTTACATTGTATGTTTGTGTTAAATTTTCAATGCCTGTTTGTTTGGAAGAATATCAAATGAATTGTGTATTGACTGCAGTAAATGAGAATACTATTGTATATATATATATATATATATATGGTGTTTTAAATGTTGTTGTTTACATTGTATGTTTGTGTTAAATTTTCAATGCCTGAATCTCTTTGCAACATTATTGACACATGTAACATAAAACCAGGATTTATGACTGACCACTCTCTAGTTGAACTTAAACTGCACAATACTGCACAACTGTACAACCTGAAAGAGGCCCAGGATACTTTAAAATTAACAACAGCGTCTTATTAGATACACAATATCAAATACAAATAAAACAGGAAATATTAAATACAGTTCAAAATAATAAAGATGCAAACCCAAACACCTTATGGGAAGTAATTAAAGGAAATATACGTAACGAAACAATTAGATACACATCATTTAAACAAAAAGAAACACACAAACTTGAAACTGAAACCATCAAAACCATTGAAACACTTGAAAAACAATTGCATCAAACAAACACAAATGATACCACCGACATTGAAAATAAAATAACATTAAAAAAACAAATATTAGATGGAATCTATCATACACATTTCAATGGAATAATACTTAGAGCGCGTGCTCATCATGTTGAACACAATGAAAAAAACACAAAATATTTCGCAAACATTGAAAAACGTAGAAGTGAACAAAAAACCGTACACAAATTAGTAGTCAATGGCAAAGATATAACAAACAGAACTCAAATACTAGAAGAACAACGTTTATTTTTCGAAACCCTCTTTAAACGAAAAAATGTTGAAAATAACACCCTCTTTAAAAATACACATCACGCTTTAAACCAGGAGGAAAAACAACTGTGCGACGGATTACTTAATGAATATGAATGTGGATTAGCCCTAAAAGAAATGCAAAATAACAAAAGCCCAGGATCAGATGGCATCACAATCGAATTTTATAAAATATTCTGGAATGATATAAAAACACATCTAATTAATTCACTTAACTATTCATTTAACAACGAAAACTTAACTACGCTACAAAAACAAGGTATTATATCACTTATTCCAAAACCTGGAAAAAACTTAGAATCCTTATCAAACTGGCGCCCGATTAGTTTACTTAACAATGATTATAAAATTGCAACTAAAAGTATAGCAAACAGAATTAAAAAAATATTACCATCAATTATTTCAAAATCTCAATCTGGTTTCATAAAAGGACGCTACATTGGTGAAAACGTTCGTCTTATCCAAGAATGCATAAACTATTTCAACAATTCAAATAGTCCTGGTCTAATATTCTTTGCAGACTTTGAAAAGGCATTCGATTCGCTTGATCATTCATTTATGTTCTCCTGCTTAGAAAATATGAACTTTGGTGAAAGTCTCATTCAATGGGTCAAACTATTCTATACTGATATTAATAGTATAATCATTAACAATGGCTTCTTTTCAAACAGTTTTAACATCGAACGAGGGGTTCGACAAGGATGTCCACTCTCATCATCGCTATTTATTATTTGCATCGAGTATCTATCACATCACATCCAATTAAATAAACACATAAAAGGCATATCACTAGAACCTGACGAAGAAATAAAACAATCCCTATTTGCTGACGACGCAACCTACTTTTTAAACGACAATTACGATTCTTTTCATAACCTAATAGAGTCGCTAACCCTTTACGGAATGACATCGGGTCTTAAACTAAACAAAAGTAAATGTACTGTGCTACGAGTAGGTAAATTAAAACAAAGTAATGTTCTATATAAAAAAGAAATGAAATTTAATTGGACATCCGATGAAGCCACAACGTTAGGAATTACTTTCACAAATAATAAAAAGGATACAGTTCTTAAAAACATACTACCTAAATTACAGAAATTTAAAAACTGCTTAAAATCATGGCATCATCGTAAACTTACACTAATCGGAAAAAAACACAGTATTAAAAACGTTTGCACTTCCTAAATTAATATATGTATTAACAGTTCTCCCAAATCCACCAAATGATGTTATTAACGATATAAAATCAGCAATATTTAATTTCATATGGGACGGTAAGCCTGATAAAATAAAAAGAACTCAGTTAATTCAATCTGTAGAAAATGGAGGTATCCAATTAACGAACATTGTCTCATTCTTGAATGCAATCAAATGCAGCTGGGTTAAAAGATACCTTGATAATACCAATACGAGTAAATGGAAATTATTCTACCAGAAAATCCTAAAAAAATATGGTGACTCCTTACTCTTTGAATGTAACATCAGCAATACTATCTTACATGAAATTGCAAACGAAAACATATTTCTGTCTGATGTTCTATCAGCGTGGAGTGATGTCACTCATAACTTAGAAACCCAAACCAGCACTAAAACAATTTTATGGAACAATAAAGACATAACTTCAAACAATAAGACGTTTTTCTTTAAAGATTGGTTTGAACGAAGCATTAAATATGTCGACCAATTATATGACTACAAAATTAAGGATTTCTACTCTTTTGATAATATATGCTACATATACGGAATACCTTCAAATAATTTTCTGAAGTACTACACACTAATCAAAAGCATACCCATACATATTAAATCTGAAATCAATACAAATAATACACCATGTACTCAAACAACATTTGTAGAAAACATACTTGGAAGAAAAAACAAAACAAATAAAATATTTTACAAACAACAAATTAAAAACCCTACGGAAAAATCCAAAATCCAAAATAAATGGCAAGTCCTTTTTGGAGAAAATGAACTTAATTGGAAACACATATTTACCATGCCATATAAAGCAACTATTGAAAGCACACTGAGAAATTTTCAATATTAATACATCCATAGAATTATAGCTACAAATAAATATCTCTATAAATGCAAATTATCTAACTCAAATCTGTGTGATTTCTGCAGTGAAAACATTGAAACTATAGAACATCTTTTTTGGATGTGCAAACACATCCAACCTATTTGGAATCAATTAACATCTTTTCTTGAACAACAGCAACTAAACGTTAAACTATCTTTCTTAAATGTAAGTTTCGGAATTAACTCATTGAAATCAATAGACGGTAATAATATTGTGAATTGTATGGTTATATTGATGATAAATTTTATCTTAAACATGAAGTACAAAAAACAAGTACCAAATTTTAATTGTTTTGTCCATAGTCTTAAACTAAAAATCCAGATTGAGAAAGAAATAGCCCTCAGTAATGACACATTACAAATCTTTGAACAAAAATGGAATCGGATTAAATTCTCATAATGTTTTGTCCACTTATATACATTTTCACTCTGATGTTAGTTTATATTTCTAAAATAGTTTTGTTTATGTCTATATATATTTTTTTTTCAATTTGACAAGATCATTGTGAAGATACAACAAAACACACAAATACAGTATGCTTTCTTCCGACTTTTTACAACTCATCATTTTTCATAACTATTCCTTTGTTGTTCTTTTCTTTTCTCTCTAAAAAAATTAAATAATATATATATATATATATATATATATATATATATATATATATATATTAGCATATCTTGTATAACATGTCTGAACTTTATTGCTTTATACAATCACTGTGTTGTGTGATCATATACATGTTTACATTATATGTATGATATTGAATAAAATATAAAAAATAAATAAAAAAATAAAATTTGGGATTGTATCTATCTATTTATAGTAAGCCACGCCGATTAATTTCTGTTAATAGAAGCTTCTCCCATTTTGGATTATATCCCTTTCAAACGTATTACTTCCCTTAGCAAACATTTAGAGAAAGTCCCATACCTTCGCCAAAAATAATGGACTGGAACGAATTCAAACTAGATCCGTAAGTCACGGAGGTAGACTTACACAGCAAAAATCAGGTAAATTAATTTAAAATAAACACTGACTCCAGAAAATAGACCTGGAAACTGGGTCTAATCAATGGAGGGACGAAACGCTTAACGCTTAGAAAGTAGCAAGCCTCGAATTGCAAAAACAATGATAAATGGAGACGGTACTCGCCTAATTTCAGATGGAAATACACATCTACACGGCATGCATTCGATGAAATACGCATTATAAAACACGCACAAAAACTTACTTCGATTTCCAGGAAATTGTGCCGGCAACCACAGGGAAAATGTTCGATTTTTTACTATATACTATATATACTAACAAGGGATACAGTCAACTCGCCAATAGGGGGTCACACCAATAGGGGGTCACTATCGTGTATTTCATGAAAAAGTATAACCAAATAAAAAAACAATTGTTGCATAGTGTGTCCCTTAGATAAATGTACAATTTTACAAATTTGTGAAAAGATGCTCCAACTGTTGATCTGACAGGGGAGTTAATGCTGTAAACAGTGATCCTTTATTGGCGATAGTGATTGCTTTTGTATACATCATTTTATTATAGGTAATGTTTATTTATTTTCAATGAAATATTTTTTAATCTGAAATTTGGTTAAATGACAGCGTTATAAACTGTTTATTTTATAGTTTTTCTGATCATATGATATTTTTTCATTGTCGTACTTTCATTGGTCATTTTTGCAAAAAAATCAGAAGTGTACTGCGGCAAAATAATAATACAGAAAAATGATATGATGGCATTTATTTTTACATCTTGTCATATATACACAAAAGCCAAAAGGACACAATTCGAATGGAAGTATTTAACGTTTTTTTGGCATGTGATTCTCTATTGGCAAGTTGAATAACAACTAGCCACAATTTCAGTCGACCGAAGATTGCGTGCGATGTCCGATGGTATTTGAAAAAAAAACATTAAATTATTTCGCTGGCGTATTACTTTATATTATCATTAACAATGATTTAGCCTGGTTTTAAAACATATTGTTTTCTCGTTTATTTTGCACAGCTACAATCGCCATTGTTGTAAAAACCGCCACCGAACGATATTGCTTCCCGGCTTTACGTATGACAACTACATACCAGCCGGGTATAGGAGATCATTGTAAACGACAATAACAGCAATGGCCGGCTTTGAAAAGTTAACTGAAGTTGATGGGAAATTATTTAAAATATAAAGTTTAAATCAATTAGTCATGAATAACACGCACACGATCTGTTCACAAGGCTGCTACTTTGTAAGTGCATATGGTATAAATGATACAAAATAGCCGCCTATCGATGTTTTACAGGGGTATTACTTGTTTACCTTGTTTTGCAACCCCGTGTCGATTTTGATAGCTTTTGCCTTTTTCGCAAAATGTCAGTCTATTTATGAAAAAAAAAAAAATATTACGTTACAGTTCGTATTTTTTCGGTGATTGAAATAACATTAACAAAAAAACAAATCGTTTTTATATTTTAATTGCTTTATTAGAAAGTTGAAAAAACTAGTCGTATCACTTGTTAGTATATATAGTATATAGTAAAAAATCGAGACTTTTCCCTGTGCCGGCAACGTATCGATTTTCATGAAATTGTGTCGGCAACGTATCGGTGCAAAGTGCGACATTACCCGGTAAATTTTATCCACTAATGACGAAACCGCTCAATATAAGGATGGTTTGACATAATAAATGACACATGAGCCCAATATAATGACAGATTGACGTAATATAAGGATGGTTTCACATGAAGTTCTTCTTGAATGCTCTGAGATTTTATAAGTACATACGTACAGCCAGCACGGACTGTAGATGCAATATACGCTCCGTGCAGCCAGGGACTTATACAACCGATAGGTCCCTGGTACAGCTCATAGTTCTTCTCGTTAACCCATTTTTTTATGTCAAAAAATTATGTCTCACGTATGTCTATAAATTTGAGTTCAATCAACCGAATACATCGTTACAAACACAATACCTGTTATTACCGATACCAATTTGCAAGTGAATTGTTCAGAAATACTCAAAACAAAAACTGTATACAATCAACGCGCTGAAGGCACTGGAGTTGTTCGCTATTGCATAATCTTAGACGCACTTCAGTTTTCAAATATAGCTTTTTATATCGCAAGTTTGAAATAAACACAACCCATTCAAATTTATAAAGAGTGAGTCTTAAAGCACAGGTCGAGATGTGTGTGCACTGTTTATCTTCATATTTATTATATAGAGATAACTTATCCAAAATTACAACAATATGCCTCTTTTTTCACAATTGGTTACTGCACTGGCAACCATCTTTAGAATTTTGTTTCCTTGCTAAAAATAACAAGACTGTAATCATGTACATGTTGTGTTATGTGTATCTAATACCGTATCTATTTTCTTCAAATTATTGAGCAACAATTTTGCGGACATGACAGACTTTTAATGCAGCATTAAGCCCCGTTTTCCTTGAACGCAGCCAATATGTACAGATTTCAATGATAAACTGGCAAATTTTGTCGCACAAGCTGTTATGAACTTTAGACTGGCCAATATCGTTGAACATACTCTTAAACCTTATACATGCTGTCTGCTACAGTGTACCAGTGGTTTTAAAGTATAAACAGGCAGTGGTTATCGTTACTAGCTGCAGGTGTCGTCCCTATCGTAGTTAAAGCAGACTGATTTGCAAAACTGCCTCTCTATTTTATTGTGAGCTAACGCTCACACTAAAAACCGTTATCAAATCGAAAGCCTAAGTTTTGAATTGACGATACGATCTATCTCACGGACGTTCCGGAGAGAGTCGGTATATTACGATTGGTAGATTAGCCACGATATATCAATCATGATACATCGGCTATCTCGGAGTTCTCGCCGATTTAAGCAGTAAATCGTCTGCTGATCCAGAGTGACGATATCTATCTCGCCGAGGATTCCGGAGATGGTCTATAGCGTGTTTTCGAATTCGGAATTACTCGGAATACTCGTTTTTGTCAATTGCAAAAACATATACATTTAAATGAACCGTTGACGTGTTTGAAACTTTGGATTAATATCAATATTATGCGAGCATAACATATCATGTAAGTTGTTTTAATTTGCGCATTATGGATATATTTACTATCTATTTGTGTTTATTTATGCCAGAAAATAGTTTATGTGGCTAATATTTCGGGCGGGGTACTTGACATGGAAAATGCTGTAAGCAGTTGCAACTCCCAGCGACCCGGAGGGTCAATAGCTGGGAGTTGGATTATTGCAACTGGTTTCACATGATATATTTACAAAAGCACCCAATATAATGACAGATTGACTTAATCTGAAGAGGACGCCTCAGCTCTTCAAACAGATCGGGAAGGCTTACAAAGATGGGGAAAAGATTTGCTCATGGAATTGCACCCGCAGAAATGCCAAGTTTCCATATAACTAAGAAGCGAAAAGCTATCACAAGACCATATAATATTCATGGACACACACAAGAGGAAGTTGAAGTAGCTAAATATCTTAGACTAAACATCCATAAATCCCTGAGCTGGATTCAACACAAAAATGAATTCACCAAAAAGGCCAATAACACTCGCTCATTTTTGCAACGCAACCTTCACCATGGCCCACAAAAGACCAAGGCACTCTGCTACACCACCCTGGTTAGCTATGATGTTCCGCATCGTCCGCAATCTGATGGATGTCCCAACAATTCATATGCCGCATACCCATAAGTTCTGCACGAGGCCATGGGACTTGCTACCTGGTCCCTTTGCTAGGACCCAGAGCTACTAGATGTCGTTTTTCCCAGATACCATCCGGCTTTGGAATAGTCTAGCTGGACACCAAACCATTGTAAGCTACTCATCAGTGAACAGCTTTAATGAGGAAGTCCAGACCATCTCCCTCAAGTAACTGATAAAATGGGCGTTTTTACATGCACCACAAAATTGTATTTTTTTTAATAATCTCTTGTTTCGTTGAGTAAATTTTAAGTCTCACTGTAAAAACTTTCTCACTGTCATGCGCATCTACGAGGTTACGCCAGTTGGTGTCAGTACAATAAGGAAGAAAAAGAAGAACGGAGTATGCACGGTTTTGTCAAATATTTATGAATAAAATGTGTAAAAAAAAATTATCATACATATATTTCAAAATAAATTAAAGTAAAAGTTAAGAAGAACATGTGTCGAAAATGCGAAATAATCAAGATATTTAATTCTGAAATCGAAAATGTCTGTACAGTCAAATTTGTCAACATGTAAATCGTGCATGCATGTACGATGTAAATCTAAATTTAGTTTTAGTGCAGATTCGTTCATACGACACAATGGCACAATTTTGTTTCCTAACAAATACGAGTAAAAGTGTCGGCATTGGGGCAGATACTAAAACGCGGACCCAGTCTGCGGACGATATAGAGTACATAGTAATCTGCGAAAGATATGAACAAAGAAGGAAACTGCGGACATGATACACAAAGAAGGAAATATACTATAATACACTGAATGGTGTGACTGGCTAACAAGAATTCATAAATATGTTTAGATTTGATCCAATGAAGAAAGGATGATTAGATTACATATTTTTGTTAAACCAAG
The DNA here is from genome assembly GCF_020536995.1 of Dreissena polymorpha. Classification (NCBI taxonomy): domain Eukaryota; kingdom Metazoa; phylum Mollusca; class Bivalvia; order Myida; family Dreissenidae; genus Dreissena; species Dreissena polymorpha. Next base: position 18,691,228 of record NC_068360.1, read on the forward strand.
TTTTAATCCAATTTTAATAGCAGACATTACGTACTTTATGGATAACTAACATATCAGAAATGTCACGCTGGGTATGCGTATACTTTGATAACAGATGGCACTTCGATACCAGATAACAACAAAAGCCACGCGCGAGAGTTGAGTTCTTCAGCTTTTTTGCATTTATGTTTTGTTCATTTGGTTTTCAGACACGTAACATTGATTGGTCGATTAATGGTATAGTACTTCGTATTGCGGAGCAAAAAAGTCGTGAAAAAAACAGTGGATTATAAAAAAAAAGAGATAAAATTTCTTCGATAATCGTCACGTTGGGTATGCGGATACTTTAATAACAGATGGCACTCCGATACCAGATAACAACAAAAGCCACGCGCGAGAGGTAAGTTCATCAGGATTTTTTTAAGTTATATCATAAAGATTAGTTTTTTTATACAAGGCGCATGGTCGAGTTTATAAATGGTGTATCCGTTTCTATTGCAAAGGAAAAAAAAAAACATAAGAATGGTAGATTTTTCCTCAAAAAAAAAGAAAATTCGGTCGCAAAACAGCATTTACTGGATGAACAGTAAATATTTCAACAAAATAAAACGACGTAGAAATATTGCAAGAAATTGTTTGATATTCCAGCATGGAGAGTAATCACTGTACTTCAAATACTGAAATTTTTATAGTATTCAATGAAATATAAACGAAGATAGAGCATTTTTTAATAGGTGGTATACATGAAGGTGCGGATACTTTGATTCCCGATATAGGGCACTTCGGATAACAGAGACTTTCAACAATTTGGGCACTCTGATAACCGAGTTTTATCTTCTACCTGAAATGCATTTATGTATGATATGGCTATTCTTACCAAGCATTTTGAAGTACGAATCAATTTGCATAGCAAGCCCGACACATTGGGAATCTATGCATAACGTTATTACATACACATGTAAAATATAACCAATGGCGTTGTTCGTTTTCAAAAATATTATTACTATTAATTTATATAATTGATATTATAAGTGCACATTTTAAATAAGATTCAAATTCTTATTTCTGAAGTAATATATTTCAAGTGACGACCGAAAATAATTGTATAAGTAATCAACTTGTTGTTGAGTGGTAAAATGTTACAACATGTTAAATTTTAGTTGAATAACGTATTTGAGGAAATTCAAATGTTTTAAGAGTCGGATGTCAAATTTTCATGGACACTTCTTTTACCGATCATCTCAAAGACAATGGCACTTTGATTCCAGATAACTCGACACTTTTTACCAGATATAACACACTCTATATAGTGAATCAGAAATACAGAATTCGCTGTGAAATACTGCTATAGTAAGCAGGCAATAAATAGAAATGTATGTACTGACGTTCATAAAAACGAATTATCGAAACATGTTCGTATCCCTTTGGAATATGGTAATAAAAGGGAAAGGGAAGAGTAAAGGGAAGTGCTTCCTATAAGTAGAGCTCAATATAAAGGGAGTTTTCCAATCTCTTTTAAATTTTGTGGCTACGCATTAGTATCGTCTTCATGATGCGATTCTAATTAGCACCAATGACAAAGGATTTTATGAGGTGTATTGGCCGCTTTAAGACCCCTTGCTCCTCTTGTCTAGAGTCCTGCTACTAGTTCAATTAAACACAGTCGTGTTGATCCACATGATCCGTTGCATTTTCAATTCTCTCAATCTCAATTTACCACTTAAAAACAAGTTTATTATTAAGAGAATTATTTTCGGTCGTCACTTGAAATAAATTACTTCAGAAATGAGCATTTGAATCTTATTTAAAATTTGCACTTATAATATAATTAAATAAATTAATAGTTATACTATTTATGAAAACGAACAACGCCATTGGTTATATTTTACATGTGTATGTAATTACGTTATGCATAGATGTGTCGGGCTTGACAATGCAAATTGATTCGTATTTCAAAATGTTTGGTAAGAATAGCCATAATATGCATACATGCATTTCAGGTAGAAGATAAAACTCGGTTATCATATTGCCCTATTTGTTGAAAGTCTTTGTTATCCGAAGTGCCCTATATCGGGAATCAAAGTATCCGCATCTTTACAAATATGAAATACACTTCGAAGTTTATATTTGTACGTCGAAGTTCATTTTGTACTTAGACGTACATGTTTGTACTTCGACGTACAAATTTTCTGAACAGCCAATCAAAACACTCGTCTCTTGAGCAGCTTTTCCTTCAGATTTATTCATAATAAATGTTTAAAATCTCTTTTTTAATTGAGGACAAAATGAATAAAAATATAAAGATTGAAAAAACAGAAGTTTGAAGCATTTAATGCATTGAAATATATTATATACCAATTTGAAGAAGATTCTAGGTTACCTTTTTAAAAATTAAAATTATCAAGCATGTTGTGAGTATTTATTGACTATGCGGGGCGGAGTATCACGGTCCAGCGCATTACTGTGTAGGAAATTTCCAACGGTAATCAAACAGTTACCAAACGATTACGGGATTAAAAATGTATAATAACCTCCCTGGTTTTGGGTGTATTTTGTGATAACCATTATTTGCATCAGTCAGAGGTTAATTCCTTCACGCCAGGTCAATAAATAGTCACAATATCTATGAGTTAGCGGTCGAATGTCGCATAATTTGTTATAAATAATAATAATAATAATGTTCAATAAATACGCACAATATCTATGAGCTAGCGGTCGATAGTCGCATAATTTATAAATAATAATAATAATAATAATGTTCAAGGTCAAATTTCTCTAAAAGCAACAGATGTAAGGCGTCTTCTGATTGGCTAACACTCAAGGGTCGGTAAAAACTGTACGTCGAAGTACAATTGTGTACATCGAAGTACAAAAAATGTACGTCGATGTACATATTGTACGTCGAAGTACATTTCTCTTTTTACTTAGTAGGTCTTGTTGACTTTCGACACAAATGGTACGCCATTATTTAGCGCATTATCGATTATCGATTGCTCCAAGTACACAAGAAATTGGCATGTTATTTTTAACTAATTGGTGATAAGCTGATAATAATCTTGAGAACAAGTCATCCAGATTATTAAGGCGTAGTCTAACGGTTTTTACCAATATATGAATGAAATAACGTAAATATAAAACTTAACAAATTTCAAAAGCAATATTGTCTAATGACATCTTTCAAATCGTATCACATGCAACTAAAAGTACATTTACGCAGTATTTATTTTGTGCAGCCAATACGAATATGTAAACTTCATTAAATGAAAAAAGTATTATATATGTGTTGTTGTTTTATTTATTTTTTGTTTCACTTCTAATTAAGTCAGAAAACCGATATTCACAATGTGCTGATGTATTGCAATTCAAATGTACATTTCTAACTGAAATTATGAATTCGATGTTTTTCTCACAGTTCCATCAAAATGCATGGCTTATTGATAATTTAGTTTGATCATCCAAGTCTTACAACCTACCAGTTAATAAGTAAGAACAATTAATTTGTTTAGAAGCAACTGTTGACAAACACACAAAATATCAACTTTAATCAAGTTGTTAAGGTAACTGCTTAAAGCTTACCTATAGTTTTGCTGCTAGCACAAGTTCTACAGCACGCTACCTTAAGTTAACCGTTGAATCAATAGCAGAACGAACAAGGAACAACGAACAACGAAATGTCTAAATGCATACGATATTTTCCACACATTAAAATCCATATGTCAGGTATAATTAGCATTCTTTTGACTTGTTTTTATTTATTCGAAAGAATACCATTACACAATTTCACGTACTGTAATTTACTAATCTAAAATCTTAATGATTTTGTATTGCTACGTTCGGCAGTTGAATGCGTAGGAATTCATAAGATTTAAATTAAAGGCATTGTAAAGAAATGGTGTCAAATTTCAACGACCTAAAAACAGTTCATTTGCGGCACAAAACTAAATTATTCGATCTTGGCAGCTTATCGAATGTGCGCAATTTTGTCAGTCGATAACTTATTCAGTATACGAAATGATCACTCAAGAATGATAACGAAAAAGCAAAAGTAAACACCGCTTTAAGTTTCTCATAACTGAGATAACCAGTCGTTTATCCTCATTAATCTGGAATTCATGTTCATTTGTTCCCAAATATCCCCTTTATTAAAAAGATGTATTGTTAAATGTGTTTACATTATAATTTTGGTAAGCAAGTGTATTGAAAGATATATTTGTGTGCGCGCGTGTGTGTGTGTGCAGAAATAGTGTGATTATGGCTAAGATGTTGGACATTCACAGACTAAGTATTTTGAGTTGAGCACTTTGTGCCCAGTGTTCCCATACCCTTAATTTAAAGTGAAAGATTTCACGCGCAGTCAACTGGAATTTTACAAGCAATTGTGCCAGAAATCGGTAAGTGCATTTCTATAGTGATATTTTTGTACACATTGTCCGCAGCTTCCTTCTTTATTTTCATCTGATCCTTATAACGTCCGCAGATTTATTATTTATTCTAATGGTCCGCAGATCCCTTCTTTGTATATATCGTCCGCAGATTTCTACTTTATTCATATCGTCCGCAGATCCATCTTTGTATATAGCGTCCGCAGTTTTATTCTTTACTCATATGGTCCGCATTTTCCTACTTTCTATATAGCGTCCGCTGATTCCTTCTTTATATATATCGTCCGCAGATTTATTAATTATTCATATTGTCCGAAAATTTATTCTTTATTTATATGGTCCGCAAATCTCTTCTGTGTATATATCGTCCGCAGATTCCTTCTTTGTATATATCGTCCGCAGTTTCCCTCTGTATTAATATGGTCCACAGATTCCTACTTTCTATATAGCGTCCGCAGATTCCTTATGTATTCATATCGTCCGCAGATTTATTATTTCTTCATATGGTCCGCAGATTCCTTCTTTGTATATATCGTCCGCAGATTCCTTCTTTATCCATATCGTCCGCAGATACATTCGTTGTATATATCGTCCGCAGATTCCTTCTGTATTCATATAGTCCGCAGATTTATTTTTTATTTAATGGTCCGCATATTTCTTCTTTATTCATATCGTCCGCAGATACCTACTTTCTATATAGTGTCCGCAGATTTCTTCTGTATTCATATCGTCCGTAGATTTATTATTTATTCATATGGTCCGCAGATTCCTTCTGTATTCATATGGTCCGCTGATTTTGTATTTATTTAATGGTCCGCAGATCAAGACCATTGCTCTCGTCGTTGGTGCTAACGACATAGGACGAAGCTCGGCAATTCATATCGCAGAAGAAGTGAAGGATCTCTGCTTCCGACTTTATTCCCTGTCATCACAGTCGTGTATTCTTGTATCTGAGATATTACCACGAGGGTGCGATCTCTTTAATGAACAGACACCAAGTTGAATTCCAGCGGAGTTCATATTCCTTAAGGGAATGGAATGCAGTTGCGGCGGAAGTAAACTGCCGTCTTCACGAGCTGGCGGGGTCTATTGATTTGTTACACATAATCAGTCAGTGGCAGTTCCACTCCATGTTCGGTGATTGTAATTCTGTACTGTATTGTTAGCACAAATTGCAACATGCAATAACTTGTGAATGTGTTAAAGTACCTTTTCGTATCTATTACACATTATTTATCATGGTCAAACGTTCTTTTATGTATGCATTAATATTCTATAGTAATACATACATGTTTGTCATTGTGTACATTATAATTCTTTAATGATGTATATGATTGTAATTCTTTAATGTATTGTTAATAACCATGAAACCTACTTGTGTTTGTGTTCATGAAAAATGTAAATTGTCTAAAATAATAGCAAAATAACTTAATATTTACTTTAAAATATTCCAGTACCAAACATTACGCGTGAACAATTACAAAACAATTGTTCAATAACAAACCATATCGTCCCCCATTTCCTTCTTTGTTCATATCGTCCGCAGATTCCGATAACCCTTCTTTGTTAAGACAATCCCCAAATCGATAAATTGACCGCAGCCATATTGGCTATCACGTGACCCGCTGATCCTGACGGTACTGAAGAATTTGGCAGATTACAGCGTAATCATAGTGTACACCCGCTTTCTTCCAATAAACAGTTCTTAATGACTTCGCACAGTAGGATTGAAAACAATTGAAACATTAAACCAAGTGTCGATTTGTTTAACATCATTAATCAATATAAGTTAAATAAGAAATATACACGATAGATTTATAAAATATGTGTCTCTGAAACAAACATCAGTGACAACACGTAAGGCCAAATTTGCTTTTTAAAGCATATCTTTCAGTTATGCCTTTGTATAAAATTTCATGATTTCTTTATGGAATAAAATTATTCAATGAAAATTATAAAGTTTATAGAAATATTTAAAGTCTGAAGTAAACGTTGTGATTTTAGCGTAAATAGTGCCGAAAATATTAATTGGCGAAACTTTGAAATATTTCAGACCGAGGTAGAAAAATTTATTGAAAAGTAGATATCTGCCTTTGTTTAAGTCTGTATTCGTTCTTATAAAATGCCGTACTTCTATAATTCCGGAGATACTCAATAAGAAACCGTGTAAGATTAAAGACCAAGGCCGACTTTTTTTATTGAATAGTATATATTTTTGTTTGTCTAAACATTTTCCATTTCGTTATTAATATTTCCTTTGTAAGTGTCATTTTAAAGGTAATATTAAAATCTATAGCCGAAAGGAAGTTTGTGATTCTAAAATTGGCCCGGAAGTATTTATTAGCGAACCTCTGTAAGATTTCAGGTAGAGGCAAACTTTTTTTGAGTCTTAAACTAAAGTGATTTTTAGCAATTTCTTTTATTTAAAAATCGCTCTCAAGCTAATACGAAAATCACTAGCCGGATATAAATTGTGTGATTCTTACTGAACAAGTACCGGAAATATTTATTTGCAAAACTGTGTAAGATTTCAGAACACGGCATACTTTTTTTATTGAAAAGGACATTTCAGCTTTTCCCTATAACTTGTAACCTAAGCTATTTTCTAAACTGATTTCATTATTTATTAAATTTTCTTAATAACATCTAAATTCACGATAAATATGTTCAACATGAAAAATATGGAGCCTTAAATAATCCTGAATAGTTCCAATTGTGTTCTCTAGATTTCCTAAACTTGTGTCTTTATTTAATTTTCGTAATAAAGTCTAAATTAACGATTAAAAAATAAAAACACGAAAAAAAAGTGATTTTGCTTCGTTTATTACGGATGATTAATTTCAGTATGATAAAGGTCTTAAAAGAAAACATCAGCCATAAAGGGGCGAACGAATCCGCTCAATGGGAGGCGATGTACCAAGTGTGGATTAAAAGCGTTTATGGATATGCCCGTTACACCACATTCTGCACATGTGTAGATACCGTAATTTAGATAACATATCGCGTGTCGCCTTTAAATAACATGTTAAATGACAATCAAGACCTTATTCTTGCCAGGGACCTTTACAAATAGGTCCCTGTTCATGCTGAGTTTTATTACTCTTAAATGAATGCAGATGAACCTTATTTCTACTAATTACGTGATAACTGATCTTAAAAAAACACGAACTTTATTTCATTATCAGATCGATAACAGAAACTATTTAAATCTTCAAATATATTCGATAAAATCATGTCGCCTTCTTGTTTTGTTCAGGGACCTATACAAGCAGTTTACAGTCAACTCGTACCTAAGTCAACTCGCACGGTAGTCAACTCGCACGTTTTTTTGGTCAACTCGCACGGAAGTCAATTCGTACCTAAGTCAACTCGCACGGTAGTTAAGCTATTGATGTGTTAATGGGTTCTTAATGAGTAATTTATGCATAAACACAAATGAGAAACACTTTCAGATTTTTGTTTGATACTTTCTATAACATTTTTTCACAAAATAACACATAATTTTTGTTTTTCACAAAATATTGTTGACACGATAGTTACATTATCGGCACATTATAACAGACCGTAAAAGTACTATTAAAAATATTTGTTTAACTATTATTTTAATTTTTATTACAATATTAACACACATTATGAAAGCTTTATATATGTACAAAAGTATACATACATCTATATACTTTTATTTTAATTTTTTTTAATATTTACACACATTATCAACTATTATACGCATATAACTTATTGCACACACAATAATAGGAAAAAACGTATAACAATACACATAGGAGGTTTTGGCGTGACGTCACAAGAGGGGTTTTCCGTTACTCACAATAGATTGGCCGTCAGACCTCTCGATCGCGGCCATTTACATTATATTAGAGTAAAGGTCGTCGGAAGACTTAATACTGACAATTTCACAAAACAAAACTATAAATACCCGTAATATTTTCTTAAAGTACGACTTAAATAAATTATAATTCAAAAGTATAAAAAATATAATAATTCGATTATAATTATAAGTGGTGTGAATGCGATAGTGTTATTTTTCATCAGCGATAGAGTATTGTAAGAGGTGCTTTGAGTCAGTTATAAAACAAAGGCCTAAAAAAGCGTAATACATTACAATCTTGAAATGTAGTTTAAATATTCTTTTTCATTAAATGAATTTTCGTTTCGTATCACATTGAATGAAAATATCAATAAATTTTAGCATTCAAATGGAAAAAAACACCTGCATTTTTTAAAAATGAACTGTCTTTACATGTACATGTATATTGAAAACACTTTACTAGTGATAATGAGCGATACAAATCTAGTATTTTATGATACCATAAATCTATATATTTAATTTATTTTACGCAAGTATTTTATATCCCTACGATGATCAAACGTGATTGCTTGTTTTTATGATGATGTTTCGAACACTGCAGTGATTTTTTCGTTCAAATGTTTAAATCTATAATATAAAGCATTTAAAGCAGTTAATGACAAGCTTTAATACATGCCAAAATCTGTTGGACGGCCCAGGGACCTATACAATGTTTGTATAGGTCCCTGGACGGCCCCTTTAAAATATTTTTTAAGTATTCCATAATACAGCCTTATCTCTAGACAACCCCTTTCAGAAATAGCCTTATCTACCGCTCGATAATCAGTACCCTCATCATCTTTGAATGACTGACAGATTAGCTGTTTATTGTTATTTTAAAGGTGAGAAATAGGATATGGTGTTTTCAGGTATTGTTACTTTGTTGACTGATTTGGTGACAGATGTTTTATTATTACATTTCCAATTTAACAATTAACAAAGTAACGTATGAAAATTTATATTAGTTAAAAATACTTGGATCAAGTGATAACAGTATCACAAAAACAAAAATTCATCTACAATACAATTAAACAACGTTTATTAAATAACTTCAAGCAAAGCTGGTATATTGAGATAACTACTTGACATATGATCAATTATAAATAAGAAATACAAAACATCACTAACACGATTAATAGGAACTGGCATTTTCTAACTTAAACATCGATGAAATTGATCCAAAGTTAACCCAAATTAATGAACATCATTATATATAGGTTGTATATTTAAAATATTAATTGCAATACATTTCCACTTAGTTTTAAGTAATGATAATACAGCTCTTTATTCAGTTTGAATAAGGAATAAGGAACGGGTTCCTTATTCAAATCGAATAAGGAACTGGCATGTTCTTTCTATAATTTATAAATCAAAATGAACCAACGAGACGAATAAATCAACGAAAATTAAGGTAACTGTAGGACGGGTATAACAATATATAATGCAGTACATTTCTGGTTTGTTGTATTTAATTATAACATAGTGATTCCTTATTCCTTATTTAAATCAAATAAGGAACTACAAAATTGTAGATAAATGCTTCGAAATTTATAAAACTCGAACGCGTTTCACGCACTCACCTTATGATGCAAGTTTGATTGTTAATTATTACCCTTTTTATAATTGCTTTATCATGAACGATGAAAACAAGTAAGCGTTCTCTACAAAATACGATAGTGAACACATTGCCGTATCGTTTACTCATTTGCTATCTGGTTACGTTTATCATGTTACTTATAACGAAATCATAGCATAATGTTTTCCTTAGCTTACTGTGTACCAACAATGAGCACATGTATTAGACAGTCTTATCACAAAATCTGAGCGCAAGAAGCAACCATTTCACAAATCTTCGTTAAAAGATAATTTTCTTTTTCGACGTAGCTGTTTAACGTCACTTTTGACCTAAGGTGACCTTTAATCATGACCGATAACATTCAAATAAAAGTTCCCGCGGCTAGATCAGAATGAATACACTTTATTTATTCCATTGGCTGATTTGAGCATAATTCCCCAGAACATCGGCAACACGACCGCGTCTTTGTAACTAAGTTAAATGCGTGTTCAGCATGGATCAATTTTATCTCTTATACAAAGGCTCGAGAGATAGAACAGTTTCACACTTAACTCACGACATCAATACAGTTTGTGCGTGCCCCTTTAGATTTAGAAGATTGTCAGTGCCATAGCGTTTATACTTAAAGGCTGTGCTTTCATATTTAGTTATTACTACCGATTTGCATTCTGTGATCACGTATATTTTGATCATATAAATATTGTTGTTCCCTATCCTGATATTCTTTTTGACCAACATATGTTAAATTGTTTTCGAAACAATGAAAAAAACATGTAAATGTATAAAGCTTTAAACAAACAGTCGTTCCAGCAGTGGAATTGTGACCTGTCTTTAATGCATTGCATTCCATCTCGCAAGGTATAAAGTTCAGTTCGCGGGCAGTTCAAGACTCGTTATATAAACTCTATCGCGTTCACCAGGGGCAGGTCGGGCTACTCTAACCTCGTGAAGAGGCCAGTAGGACCTGTAGATAAACTCTGAAATACACACCCGGTGAACATGACCAGAAATATCTTTATTCAGTCCTACTCGGTAACTCCTTTCTCAGTAGTCTCCACAAGATCAGGGCTAATCTATTTAACTGTTCAGGGGTCATTATCAAGGTGGTGTGAAACGCTGGTCACTATGGCGTACCATTTTGTCGAAAGTCAACAATACCTACTAGGTAAAAAGAAAAATGTACTTCGACGCACAATATGTGCATCGAAGTACAACAATTGTACGTCGACGTACAAATATGAAATACACTTCGAAGTATATATTAATACGTCGAAGTACAATTTGTACTTCGACGTACATATTTGTACTTCGACGTACAATTTTTCTGAACAGCCAATCAAAACACTCGTCTCTTGAGCCGCTTTTCCTTCAGATTTATTCATAATAAATGTTTAAAATCTCTTTTTTAATTGAAGACAAAATGAATTAAAATATCAAGATTGATTCAAGATTGAAAAACCAAACAAACTAAGAAGTTTCAAGTATTGTATGCATTGAAATAAATTATATACCAGTTTGAAGAAGATTCAAGGTTACCTTTTTCAAATTAAAATTATCAAGCATATTGTGAGTATTTATTTACCATGCAGGGCGGAGTATCACGGTTAAGCGCGTTACTGTGTAGAAAATTCCCAACGGTAACCAAACAGTTACCAAACGATTACGTGATTAGAAATGTATAATAACCTCCCTGGCTTGGTCGTATTTTGTGATAACCATTATTTGCATATGTCAGAGGTCAATTCCGCCACGCCAGGTTAATAAATACGCACAATATCTATGAGTTAGCGGTCGAAAATCGCATAATTTGGTATAAATAATAATAATAATAATGTTCAGTGCCAAATATCTCTAAAAGCACAAGATGTAAGGCGTCTTCTGGCTAACACTCAAGGGTCGGTAAAAACTGTACGTCGAAGTACAATTTTGTACGTCGACGTACGATTTGTCTACGTCGACGTACGTATTGTACGTCGAAGTACATTTCTCTTTTTACCTAGTAGGTCTTGTTGACTTTCGACCCAAATGGTACGCCATAGTAACATAAGGGGATTTATTGGCCATTCTAATTCCAAGATACTGATGTAGAATGCTGATAAGTCAGAGGGTTAAACATCGCTCACACACTAAATGAATAATTTGATTGTAGAAAATAAACTGGGGCATGCATGTTAATAGGTATCAAAGAGATAATATTAATTATCTAAAGCACATTTAAATAAAGAGCATCGTGCTTGTATTTGAATGATGGATTAAAATATACAGAACAGAACATGTACATAGTTTATTATTGAATTGAACAATATAATTAATGTTAATTAAACTATGTAATGGAAAGTATATATATGCGAAGAGTATGTAATGGTATAAATGCGAAGAGTATGTCATGATCTCTGAGCATAATTATAATTATGTTATATAAAATTATAATGAAGATAATTTATTTTCCATTCCACATATCACATTATTCAGAAGTAAACAATTACTCACTTGTTCAATGTACATCTGTTAATGTCCATATAAAAAAGTTGAGATAGCATAAATAGTATGCCACATAAACTTTATAGAATTCTTGTTAATTTATAATAATATAATTATAGGCTGCTATATACAAATGCACCTGCATATTTAGTACTGTCATGATTGTAACCCAAACTTTTCTTGCAAGGCAATTTCATGGAAAAAACATGAACTTTTACACCAAATACTAGCTTCATCTTTGTAAATCACATAACAAATGTTCACATAATATACATAACTATGTTACTAATCAGTTAGTTACAAAAATCTTTTAACAATCAACTTTACAGCAATTATCCACATGAGTACCCAGAATGATATTTGGTAGTGGAGTGTTGAACTGGACTTATGAGTACCCAGCATGATATTTGGTAGTGAAGTGTTGAACTGCACTTATGAGTATCCATCATGATATGTGGTAGTGGAGTGTTGAACTTCACTTATAAGTGTCCATCATGATATGTGATAGTGTAGTGTTGAACTGCACTTATGAGTATCCAGCATGATATGTGGTAGTGGAGTGTTGAACTTCACTTATGAATATCCAGCATGATATGTGGTAGTGTATTGTTGAACTGGACTTATGAGTATCCAGCATGATATGTGGTAGTGTAGTGTTGAACTGCACTTATGAATATCCAGCATGATATGTGGTAGTGTAGTGTTGAACTGCACTTATGAGTATCCAGCATGATATGTGGTAGTGTAGTGTTGAACTGCACTTATGAGTATCCAGCATGATATGTGGTAGTGTAGTGTTGAACTGCACTTATGAGTATCCAGCATGATATGTGGTAGTAGTGTTGAGCTGCACTTATGAGTATCCAGCATGATATGTGGTAGTGTAGTGTTGAACTGCACTTATGAGTATCCAGCATGATATGTGGTAGTGTAGTGTTGAACTGGACTTATGAGTATCCAGCATGATATGTGGTAGTGTAGTGTTGAACTGCACTTATGAGTATCCAGCATGATATGTGGTAGTGTAGTGTTGAACTGCACTTATGAGTATCCAGCATGATATGTGGTAGTGTAGTGTTGAACTGCACTTATGAGTATCCAGCATGATATGTGATAGTGTAGTGTTGAACTGCACTTATGAGTATCCAGCATGATATGTGGTAGTGTAGTGTTGAACTGCACTTATGAATATCCAGCATGATATGTGGTAGTGTAGTGTTGAACTGGACGTATGAGTATCCAGCATGATATGTGATAGTGTAGTGTTGAACTGCACTTATGAGTATCCAGCATGATATGTGGTAGTGTAGTGTTGAACTGCACTTATGAGTATCCAGCATGATATGTGGTAGTGTAGTGTTGAACTGCACTTATGAGTATCCAGCATGATATGTGGTAGTGTAGTGTTGAACTGCACTTATGAGTACCCAGCATGATATGTGGTAGTGTAGTGTTGAACTGCACTTATGAGTATCCAGCATGATATGTGGTAGTGTAGTGTTGAACTGCACTTATGAGTATCCAGCATGATATGTGGTAGTGTAGTGTTGAACTGCACTTATGAGTATCCAGCATGATATGTGGTAGTGTAGTGTTGAACTGCACTTATGAGTACCCAGCATGATATGTGGTAGTGTAGTGTTGAACTGGACTTATGAGTACCCAGCATGATATGTGGTAGTGTAGTGTTGAACTGCACTTATGAGTACCCAGCATGATATGTGGTAGTGTAGTGTTGAACTGCACTTATGAGTATCCAGCATGATATGTGGTAGTGTAGTGTTGAACTGCACTTATGAGTATCCAGCATGATATGTGGTAGTGGAGTGTTGAACTGCACTTATGAGTATCCAGCATGATATGTGGTAGTGGAGTGTTGAACTGCACTTATGAGTATCCAGCATGATATGTGGTAGTGTAGTGTTGAACTGCACTTATGAGTATCCAGCATGATATGTGGTAGTGTAGTGTTGAACTGGACTTATGAGTATACAGCATGATATGTGGTAGTGTAGTGTTGAACTGCACTTATGAGTATCCAGCATGATATGTGGTAGTGTAGTGTTGAACTGCACTTATGAGTATCCAGCATGATATGTGGTAGTGTAGTGTTGAACTGCACTTATGAGTACCCAGCATGATATGTGGTAGTGTAGTGTTGAACTGGACTTATGAGTACCCAGCATGATATGTGGTAGTGTAGTGTTGAACTGCACTTATGAGTACCCAGCATGATATGTGGTAGTGTAGTGTTGAACTGCACTTATGAGTATCCAGCATGATTTGTGGTAGTGTAGTGTTGAACTGCACTTATGAGTATCCAGCATGATATGTGGTAGTGGAGTGTTGAACTGCACTTATGAGTATCCAGCATGATATGTGGTAGTGGAGTGTTGAACTGCACTTATGAGTATCCAGCATGATATGTGGTAGTGTAGTGTTGAACTGCACTTATGAGTATCCAGCATGATATGTGGTAGTGGAGTGTTGAACTGCACTTATGAGTATCCAGCATGATATGTGGTAGTGGAGTGTTGAACTGCACTTATGAGTACCCAGCATGATATGTGGTAGTGGAGTGTTGAACTGCACTTATGAGTATCCAGCATGATATGTGATAGTGTAGTGTTGAACTGCACTTATGAGTATCCAGCATGATATGTGGTAGTGTAGTGTTGAACTGCACTTATGAGTATCCAGCATGATATGTGATAGTGTAGTGTTGAACTGCACTTATGAGTATCCAGCATGATATGTGATAGTGGAGTGTTGAGCTGCCCTTATGAGTATCCAGCATGATATGTGGTAGTGGAGTGTTGAACAGGACTTAAATTATATAATTAAATGAATTAATTAGATGTACGGTTGATTCGTGTGTGGTCATTGACTCGTATATATTCATTTAATTTCCATTTTTCTTGTGTATTTCTGTTCTATATCTATAGATATATGGTCAATAATATCTCATAATGCGAAATAAGCCACGAAATCTGGCGCAACGTTATTGATTTGCATGTGACGCTGCTAAGAACTGCGCACAAAAAGGTATTTGCTGTCTTATTGATTTAACTCTTTATCTTTCATCAACCACAACCACAATCAACGCCGTATATCTTTTTTAAAAGATATTTCTTGTTTTAAATATCATATACAACAGCCACCGATATATTTATTTTACTCAAACGTAAAAGATAGTGTTAAACACAATGTGTGTAATAAATAAGATTGTTCAGATGATTTTCTTTGAGTTGTGCGACTTTTAAAATAAACTAAAAACATGTGGTTTATATTCGCATTATGTCCCGCTTTTTCACATTCTTGACATCGAAGATAACGAAATAGCTTGGCTTTTATTAAATCCTTAAATGCCGATGCGTCGAGCAATAACCAAATTGGGTTGCTCTTACTATAACATAAACTTTATACAAGCAACCCTCGTAATGTGAAAAATATAACGATACCAACAGAACTCTCAAAATTATTCAATCGTTTCGCGATTGTAACGCTTCATGATTTTCAGGTTTTTTAATAGTAAAGAGATGCATATAATGGATATTTTAGAGCATGGTAAATGTCAAGTATTACTGTTTCCTCACAAATACCAACGAACATAAAATTATGCGAATATGAAACATTTTTTTTACTTTTTCAATTATCCAAACCGTGAAAAAGCCCCATTAATCATTTGAGGCAAGTTTTATGAAAATCTTTTTAAATGTTTAGGAGGTATTTAGCGGACACAAACATTTAGGCATATACCTTTGACCTTGAAAAAGGTTCTTGACCTCGTGTCAGCGTAACTAACTCCTGCCTGCTACAAAACACCGTAAAACATTAAAATTGTACAGTCCAGTTTCATGAGAATTCTTCAGAGGTTACGAATTTATGGAGCAATCACAACAATGAGGCTCAAACTTTTGACATTTAAGAACGACCTTAAGCATGAGCGATTATTGTTGACACATGCCTCATACACATACTCTGAATGTCCTCAACATTTGAGGCAAGATTTATGAAAATCCGTCGAAAAGTATAGCAGATAAGGAACGGAAGCGATAGTTTTATGAAAGACTGGGTTACGGACAGACAAAATGAATTTCATCTTGTATAGGGTGATTAAAACACTATCATTAAAGAATACTCTATATGACTGTTGCGTTCCATTCAAAACAATCACGACAACGAGAGCATTAAAACGTTCATATTTCATTGTTGCGCCTCTTGTGAAATAGAACTAGAAACAACCAACAACTTTACTATTTTGTCCTAGAACACTACATTACCATACTGCTATCATATTAGTTGGTAATTATTAAGGCGTAGTCTAGCGGTTTTTACCAATATATGAATGAAATAACGTAAATATAAAACTTAACAAATTTCAAAGGCAATATTGTCTAATGACATCTTTCAAATCGTATCACATGCAACTAAAAGTACATTAATGCAGTATTTATTTTGTGCAGCAAATACGAATATGTAAACTTCATTAAATAAAAAAGTATTATATATGTGTTGTTGTTTTATTTATTTTTTGTTTCACTTCCAATTAAGTCAGGAAACCGATATTCACAATGTGCTGATATATTGCAATTCAAATGTACATTTCTAAATGAAATTATGAATTCGATGTGTTTCTCACAGTTCCATCAAAATGCATGGCTTATTGATAATTTAGTTTGATCATCCAAGTCTTACAACCTACCAGTTAATAAGTAAGAACAATTAATTTGTTTAGAAGCAACTGTTGACAAACACACAACATATCAACTTTAATCAAGTTATTAAGGTAACTGCTTAAAGCTTACCTATAGTTTTGCTGCTAGCACAAGTTCTACAGCACGCTACGTTAAGTTAACCGTTGAATCATTAGCACAACGAACAAGGAACAACGATCAACGAAATGTCTAAATGCCTACGATATTTTCCACACATTAAAATCCATATGTCAGGTATAATTAGCATTCTTTTGACTTGTTTTTATATATTCGAAAGAATACCCTTACACAATTTCACGTACTGTAATTTACTTATCTAAAATCTTAATGATTTTGTATTGCTACGTTCGGCAGTTGAATGCGTAGGAATTCATAAGATTTAAATTAAAGGCATTGTAAAGAAATGGTGTCAAATTTCAACGACCTAAAAACAGTTCATTTGCGGCACAAAACAAAATTATTCGATCTTGGCAGCTTATCGAATGTGCGCAATTTTGTCAGTCGATAACTTATTCAGTATACGAAATGATCACTCAAGAATGATAACGAAAAAGCAAAAGTAAACACCGCTTTAAGTTTCTCATAACTGAGATAACCAGTCGTTTATCCTCATTAATCTTGTATTCATGTTCATTTGTTCCCAAATATCCCCTTTATTTAAAAGATGTATTGTTAAATGTGTTTACATTATAATTTTGGTAATCAAGTGTATTGAAAGATATATATTTGTGTGCGCGCGTGTGTGTGTGTGCAGAAATAGTGTGATTATGGCCATGATGTTGGACATTCACAGACTAAGTATCTTGAGTTGAGCACTTTGTGCCCAGTGTTCCCATACCCTTAATTTAAAGTGAAAGATTTCACGCGCAGTCAACTGGAATTTTACAAGCAATTGTGCCAGAAATCGGTAAGTGCATTTCTATAGTGATATTTTTGTACACATTGTCCGCAGCTTCCTTCTTTATTTTCATCTGATCCTTATAACGTCCGCAGATTTATTATTTATTCTAATGGTCCGCAGATCCCTTCTTTGTATATATCGTCCGCAGATTTCTACTTTATTCATATCGTCCGCAGATCCATCTTTGTATATAGCGTCCGCAGTTTTATTCTTTACTCATATGGTCCGCATTTTCCTACTTTCTATATAGCGTCCGCTGATTCCTTCTTTATATATATCGTCCGCAGATTTATTAATTATTCATATTGTCCGAAAATTTATTCTTTATTTATATGGTCCGCAAATCTCTTCTTTGTATATATCGTCCGCAGATTCCTTCTTTGTATATATCGTCCGCAGTTTCCCTCTGTATTAATATGGTCCACAGATTCCTACTTTCTATATAGCGTCCGCAGATTCCTTATGTATTCATATCGTCCGCAGATTTATTATTTCTTCATATGGTCCGCAGATTCCTTCGTTGTATATATCGTCCGCAGATTCCTTCTTTATCAATATCGTCCGCAGATACATTCGATGTATATATCGTCCGCAGATTCCTTCTGTATTCATATAGTCCGCAGATTTATTTTTTATTTAATGGTCCGCATATTTCTTCTTTATTCATATCGTCCGCAGATACCTACTTTCTATATAGTGTCCGCAGATTTCTTCTGTATTCATATCGTCCGTAGATTTATTATTTATTCATATGGTCCGCAGATTCCTTCTGTATTCATATGGTTCGCTGATTTTGTATTTATTTAATGGTCCGCAGATCAAGACCATTGCTCTCGTCGTTGGTGCTAACGACAGAGGACGAAGCTCGGCAATTCATATCGCAGAAGAAGTGAAGGATCTCTGCTTCCGACTTTATTCACTGTCATCACAGTCGTGTATTCTTGTATCTGAGATATTACCACGAGGGCGCGATCTCTTTAATGAACAGACACCAAGTTGAATTGCAGCGGAGTTCATATTCCTTAAGGGAATGGAATGCAGTTGCGGCGGAAGTAAACTGCCGTCTTCACGAGCTGGCGGGGTCTATTGATTTGTTACACATAATCAGTCAGTGGCAGTTCCACTCCATGTTCGGTGATTGTAATTCTGTACTGTATTGTTTGCACAAATTGCAACATGCAATAACTTGTGAATGTGTTAAAGTACCTTTTCGTATCTATTACACATTATTTATCATGGTCAAACGTTCTTTTATGTATGCATTAATATTCTATAGTAATACATACATGTTTGTCATTGTGTACATTATAATTCTTTAATGATGTATATGATTGTAATTCTTTAATGTATTGTTAATAACCATGAAACCTACTTGTGTTTGTGTTCATGAAAAATGTAAATTGTCTAAAATAATAGCAAAATAACTTAATATTTACTTTAAAATATTCCAGTACCAAACATTACGCGTGAACAATTACAAAACAATTGTTCAATAACAAACCATATCGTCCCCCATTTCCTTCTTTGTTCATATCGTCCGCAGATTCCGATAACCCTTCTTTGTTAAGACAATCCCCAAATCGATAAATTGACCGCAGCCATATTGGCTATCACGTGACCCGCTGATCCTGACGGTACTGAAGAATTTGGCAGATTACAGCGTAATCATAGTGTACACCCGCTTTCTTCCAATAAACAGTTCTTAATGACTTCGCACAGTAGGATTGAAAACAATTGAAACATTAAACCAAGTGTCGATTTGTTTAACATCATTAATCAATATAAGTTAAATAAGAAATATACACGATAGATTTATAAAATATGTGTCTCTGAAACAAACATCAGTGACAACACGTAAGGCCAAATTTGCTTTTTAAAGCATATCTTTCAGTTATGCCTTTGTATAAAATTTCATGATTTCTTTATGGAATAAAATTATTCAATGAAAATTATAAAGTTTATAGAAATATTT
Source organism: Dreissena polymorpha (assembly GCF_020536995.1). Lineage (NCBI taxonomy): Eukaryota > Metazoa > Mollusca > Bivalvia > Myida > Dreissenidae > Dreissena > Dreissena polymorpha. Next base: position 18,711,102 of record NC_068360.1, read on the forward strand.
AAAGTCTGAAGTAAACGTTGTGATTTTAGCGTAAATAGTGCCGAAAATATTAATTGGCGAAACTTTGAAATATTTCAGACCGAGGTAGAAAAATTTATTGAAAAGTAGATATCTGCCTTTGTTTAAGTCTGTATTCGTTCTTATAAAATGCCGTACTTCTATAATTCCGGAGATACTCAATAAGAAACCGTGTAAGATTAAAGACCGAGGCCGACTTTTTTTATTGAATAGTATATATTTTTGTTTGTCTAAACATTTTCCATTTCGTTATTAATATTTCCTTTGTAAGTGTCATTTTAAAGGTAATATAAAAATCTATAGCCGAAAGGAAGTTTGTGATTCTAAAATTGGCCCGGAAGTATTTATTAGCGAACCTCTGTAAGATTTCAGGTAGAGGCAAACTTTTTTTTTTACTAAATGTATGTATCTGGTTGAGTCTTAAACTAAAGTGATTTTTAGCAATTTCTTTTATTTAAAAATCGCTCTCAAGCTAATACGAAAATCACTAGCCGGATATAAATTGTGTGATTCTTACTGAACAAGTACCGGAAATATTTATTTGCAAAACTGTGTAAGATTTCAGAACACGGCATACTTTTTTTATTGAAAAGGACATTTCAGCTTTTCCCTATAACTTATAACCTAAGCTATTTTCTAAACTGATTTCATTATTTATTAAATTTTCTTAATAACATCTAAATTCACGATAAATATGTTCAACATGAAAAATATGGAGCCTTAAATAATCCTGAATAGTTCCAGTTGTGTTCTCTAGATTTCCTAAACTTGTGTCTTTATTTAATTTTCGTAATAAAGTCTAAATTAACGATTTAAAAATAAAAACACGAAAAAAAAGTGATTTTGCTTCGTTTATTACGGATGATTAATTTCAGTATGATAAAGGTCTTAAAAGAAAACATCAGCCATAAAGGGGCGAACGAATCCGCTCAATGGGAGGCGATGTACCAAGTGTGGATTAAAAGCGTTTATGGATATGCCCGTTACACCACATTCTGCACATGTGTAGATACCGTAATTTAGATAACATATCGCGTGTCGCCTTTAAATAACATGTTAAATGACAATCAAGACCTTATTCTTGCCAGGGACCTTTACAAATAGGTCCCTGTTCATGCTGAGTTTTATTACTCTTAAATGAATGCAGATGAACCTTATTTCTACTAATTACGTGATAACTGATCTTAAAAAAACACGAACTTTATTTCATTATCAGATCGATAACAGAAACTATTTAAATCTTCAAATATATTCGATAAAATCATGTCGCCTTCTTGTTTTGTTCAGGGACCTATACAAGCAGTTTACAGTCAACTCGTACCTAAGTCAACTCGCACGGTAGTCAACTCGCACGTTTTTTGGTCAACTCGCACGGAAGTCAATTCGTACCTAAGTCAACTCGCACGGTAGTAAAGCTATTGATGTGTTAATGGGTTCTTAATGAGTAATTTATGCATAAACACAAATGAGAAACACTTTCAGATTTTTGTTTGATACTTTCTATTACATTTTTTCACAAAATAACACATAATTTTTGTTTTTCACAAAATATTGTTGACACGATAGTTACATTATCGGCACATTATAACAGACCGTAAAAGTACTATTAAAAATATTTGTTTAACTATTATTTTAATTTTTATTACAATATTAACACACATTATGAAAGCTTTATATATGTACACAAGTATACATACATCTATATACTTTTATTTTAATGTTTTTAAATATTTACACACATTATCAACTATTATACGCATATAACTTATTGCACACACAATAATAGGAAAAAACGTATAACAATACACATAGGAGGTTTTGGCGTGACGTCACAAGAGGGGTTTTCCGTTACTCACAATAGATTGGCCGTCAGACCTCTCGATCGCGGCCATTTACATTATATTAGAGTTAAGGTCGTCGGAAGACTTAATACTGACAATTTCACAAAACAAAACTATAAATACCCGTAATATTTTCTTAAAGTAAGACTTAAATAAATTATAATTCAAAAGTATAAAAATATAATAATTCGATTATAATTATAAGTGGTGTGAATGCGATAGTGTTATTTTTCATCAGCGATAGAGTATTGTAAGAGGTGCTTTGAGTCAGTTATAAAACAAAGGCCTAAAAAAGCGTAATACTCTACAATCTTGAAATGTAGTTTTGATATTCTTTTTCATTCAATGAATTTTCGTTTCGTATCACATTGAATGAAAATATATCAATAAATTTTAGCATTCAAATGGAAAAAACACCTGCATTTTTTAAAAATGAACTGTCTTTACATGTACATGTATATTGAAAACACTTTACTAGTGATAATGAGCGATACATATCTAGCCTTTATGATACCATAAATCTATATATTTAATTTATTTTACGCAAGTATTTTATATCCCTACGATGATCAAACGTGATTGCTTGTTTTCATGATGATGTTTCGAACACTGCAGTGATCTTTTCGTTCAAATGTTTAAATCTATAATATAAAGCATTTAAAGCAGTTAATGAAAAGCTTTAATACATGCCAAAATCTGTTGGACGGCCCAGGGACCTATACAATGTTTGTATAGGTCCCTGGACGGCCCCTTTAAAATATTTCTTTAAGTATTCCAATAATACAGCCTTATCTCTAGACAACCCCTATCAGAAATAGCCTTATCTACCGCTCGATAATCAGTACCCTCATCATCTTTGAATGACTGACAGATTAGCTGTTTATTGTTATTTTAAAGGTGAGAAATAGGATATGGTGTTTTCAGGTATTGTTACTTTGTTGACTGATTTGGTGACAGATGTTTTATTATTACATTTCCAGTTTAACAATTAACAAAGTAACGTATGAAATATTATATTAGTTAAAAATACTTGGATCAAGTGATAACAGTATCACAAAAACAAAAATTCATCTACAATACAATTAAACAACGTTTATTAAATAACTTCAAGCAAAGCTGGTATATTGAGATAACTACTTGACATATGAATAATTATAAATAAGAAATACAAAACATCACTAACACGATTAATAGGAACTGGCATTTTCTAACTTAAACATCGATGAAATTGATCCAAAGTTAACCCAAATTAATGAACATCATTATATATAGGTTGTATATTTAAAATATTAATTGCAATACATTTCCACTTAGTTTTAAGTAATGATAATACAGCTCTTTATTCAGTTTGAATAAGGAATAAGGAACGGGTTCCTTATTCAAATCGAATAAGGAACTGGCATGTTCTTTCTATAATTTATAAATCAAAATGAACCAACGAGACGAATAAATCAACGAAAATTAAGGTAACTGTAGGACGGGTATAACAATATATAATGCAGTACATTTCTGGTTTGTTGTATTTAATTATAACATATTGATTCCTTATTCCTTATTTAAATCAAATAAGGAACTACAAAATTGTAGATAAATGCTTCGAAATTTATAAAACTCGAACGCGTTTCACGCACTCACCTTATGATGCAAGTTTGATTGTTAATTATTACCCTTTTTAATATTGCTTTATCATGAACGATGAAAACAAGTAAGCGTTCTCTACAAAATTCGATAGTGAACACATTGCCGTATCGTTTACTCATTTGCTATCTGGTTACGTTTATCATGTTACTTATAACGAAATCATAGCATTATGTTTTCCTTAGCTTACTGTGTACCAACAATGTGCACATGTATTAGACAGTCTTATCACAAAATCCGAGCGCAAGAAGCAACCATTTCACAAATCTTCGTTAAAAGATAATTTTCTTTTTCGACGTAGCTGTTTAACGTCACTTTTGACCTTAGGTGACCTTTAATCATGACCGATAACATTCAAATAAATGTTCCCGCGGCTAGATCAGAATGAATACACTTTATTTATTCCATTGGCTGATTTGAGCATAATTCCCCAGAACATCGGCAACACGACCGCGTCTTTGTAACTAAGTTAAATGCGTGTTCAGCATGAATCAATTTTATCTCTTATACAAAGGCTCGAGAGATAGAACAGTTTCACACTTAACTCACGACATCAATACAGTGTGTGCGTGCCCCTTTAGATTTAGAAGATTGTCAGTGCCATAGCGTTTATACTCAAAGGCTGTGCTTTCATATTTAGTTATTACTACCGATTTGCATTCTGTGATCACGTATATTTTGATCATATAAATATTGTTGTTCCCTATCCTGATATTCTTTTTGACCAACATATGTTAAATTGTTTTCGAAACAATGAAAAAAACATGTGAAAGTATAAAGCTTTAAACAAACAGTCGTTCCAGCAGTGGAATTGTGACCTGTCTTTAATGCATTGCATTCCATCTCGCAAGGTATAAAGTTCAGTTCGCGGAGAGTTCAAGACTCGTTATATAAACTTTATCGCGTTCACCCGGTGAACATGACCAGAAATATCTTTATTCAGTCCTACTCGGTAACTCCTTTCTCAGTAGTCTCCACAAGATCAGGGCTAATCTATTTAACTGTTCAGGGGTCATTATCAAGGTGGTGTGAAACGCTGGTCACTATGGCGTACCATTTGGTCGAAAGTCAACAATACCTACTAGGTAAAAAGAAAAATGTACTTCGACGCACAATAACGCATCGAAGTACAACAATTGTACGTCGACGTACAAATATGAAATACACTTCGAAGTATATATTTGTACGTCGAAGTACAATTTGTACTTCGACGTACATATTTGTACTTCGACGTACAATTTTTCTGAACAGCCAATCAAAACACTCGTCTCTTGAGCCGCTTTTCCTTCAGATTTATTCATAATAAATGTTTAAAATCTCTTTTTTAATTGAAGACAAAATGAATTAAAATATCAAGATTGATTCAAGATTGAAAAACCAAACAAACTAAGAAGTTTCAAGTATTGTATGCATTGAAATAAAATTATATACCAGTTTGAAGAAGATTCAAGGTTACCTTTTTCAAATTAAAATTATCAAGCATATTGTGAGTATTTATTTACCATGCAGGGCGGAGTATCACGGTTAAGCGCGTTACTGTGTAGAAAATTCCCAACGGTAACCAAACAGTTACCAAACGATTACGTGATTAGAAATGTATAATAACCTCCCTGGCTTGGTCGTATTTTGTGATAACCATTATTTGCATAAGTCAGAGGTTAATTCCGCCACGCCAGGTTAATAAATACGCACAATATCTATGAGTTAGCGGTCGAAAATCGCATAATTTGGTATAAATAATAATAATAATAATGTTCAATAAATACGCACAATATCGATGAGTTAGCGGTCGATAGTCGCATAATTTGGTAATAATAATAATAATAATAATAATAATAATAATAATAATAAGAATAATAATAATAATAATGTTCAATGCCAAATATCTCTAAAAGCACAAGATGTAAGGCGTCTTCTGGCTAACACTCAAGGGTCGGTAAAAACTGTACGTCGAAGTACAATTTTGTACGTCGACGTACGATTTGTCTACGTCGACGTACGTATTGTACGTCGAAGTACATTTCTCTTTTTACCTAGAAGGTCTTGTTGACTTTCGACCCAAATGGTACGCCATAGTAACATAAGGGGATTTATTGGCCATTCTAATTCCAAGATACTGATGTAGAATGCTGATAAGTCAGAGGGTTAAACATCGCTCACACACTAAATGAATAATTTGATTGTAGAAAAAAAACTGGGGCATGCATTTTAATAGGTAACAAAGAGATAATATTAATTATCTAAAGCACATTTTAATAAAGAGCATCGTGCTTGTATTTGAATGATGGATTAAAATATACAGAACAGAACATGTACATAGTTTATTATTGAATTGAACAATATAATTAATGTTAATTAAACTATGTAATGGAAAGTATATATATGCGAAGAGTATGTAATGATATAAATGCGAAGAGTATGTCATGAACTCTGAGCATAATTATAATTATGTTATATAAAATTATAATGAAGATAATTTATTTTTCATTCCACATATCACATTATTCAGAAGTAAACAATTACTCACTTGTTCAATGTACATCTGTTAATGTCCATATAAAAAAGTTGAGATAGCATAAATAGTATGCCACATAAACTTTATAGAATTCTTGTTAATTTATAATAATATAATTATAGGCTGCTATATACAAATGTACCTGCATATTTAGTACTGTCATGAGTGTAACCCAAACTTTTCTTGCAAGGAAATTTCATGGAAAAAACATGAATTTTTACACCAAATACTAGCTTCATCTTTGTAAATCACATAACAAATGTTCACATAATATACATAACTATGTTACTAATCAGTTAGTTACAAAAATCTTTTAACAATCAACTTTACAGCAATTATCCACATGAGTACCCATAATGATATTTGGTAGTGGAGTGTTGAACTGGACTTATGAGTACCCAGCATGATATGTGGTAGTGTAGTGTTGAACTGCACTTATGAATATCCAGCATGATATGTGGTAGTGTAGTGTTGAACTGCACTTATGAGTATCCAGCATGATATGTGGTAGTGGAGTGTTGAACTGGACTTATGAGTATCCAGCATGATATTTGGTAGTGGAGTATTGAACTGCACTTATGAGTATCCATCATGATATGTGGTAGTGGAGTGTTGAACTTCACTTATGAGTATCCAGCATGATATGTGGTAGTGGAGTGTTGAACTTCACTTATGAGTATCCAGCATGATATGTGGTAGTGTAGTGTTGAACTGCACTTATGAGTATCCAGCATGATATGTGGTAGTGGAGTGTTGAACTTCACTTATGAGTGTCCATCATGCTATGTGGTAGTGTAGTGTTGAACTGCACTTATGAGTATCCAGCATGATATGTGGTAGTGTAGTGTTGAACTGCACTTATGAGTGTCCAGCATGATATGTGGTAGTGGAGTGTTTAACTGCACTTATGAGTGTCCATCATGATATGTGGTAGTGGAGTGTTGAGCTGCCCTTATGAGTATCCAGCATGATATGTGGTAGTGGAGTGTTGAGCTGGACGTATGAGTATCCAGCATGATATGTGGTAGTGGAGTGTTGAACTGCACTTATGAGTGTCCAGCATGATATGTGGTAGTGGAGTGTTGAGCTGCCCTTATGAGTATCCAGCATGATATGTGGTAGTGGAGTGTTGAGCTGGACTTATGAGTATCCAGCATGATATGTGGTAGTGGAGTGTTGAGCTGCCCTTATGAGTATCCATCATGATATGTGGTAGTGGAGTGTTGAACTTCATTTATGAGTATCCAGCATGATATGTGGTAGTGTAGTGTTGAACTGCACTTGTGAATATCCAGCATGATATGTGGTAGTGGAGTGTTGAACTGCACTTGTGAATATCCAGCATGATATGTGGTAGTGGAGTGTTGAACTGCACTTATGAGTATCCAGCATGATATGTGGTAGTGTAGTGTTGAACTGCACTTGTGAATATCCAGCATGATATGTGGTAGTGGAGTGTTGAACTGCACTTATGAATATCCAGCATGATATGTGGTAGTGTAGTGTTGAACTGCACTTATGAGTACCCAGCATGATATTTGGTAGTGTAGTGTTGAACTGCACTTATGAGTATCCAGCATGATATTTGGTAGTGGAGTGTTGAACTGGACGTATGAGTATCCAGCATGATATGTGGTAGTGTAGTGTTGAACTGCACTTATGAGTACCCAGCATGATATTTGGTAGTGTAGTGTTGAACTGCACTTATGAGTATCCAGCATGATACTTGGTAGTGGAGTGTTGAACTGGACTTATGAGTATCCAGCATGATATGTGGTTGTGGAGTGTTGAACTTCACTTATGAGTGTCCAGCATGATATGTGGTAGTGTAGTGCTGAACTGCACTTATGAGTATCCAGCATGATATGTGGTAGTGGAGTGTTGAACTGCACTTATGAGTATCCAGCATGATATGTGGTAGTGGAGTGTTGAACTGCACTTATGAGTATCCAGCATGATATGTGGTAGTGTAGTGTTGAACTGCACTTGTGAGTATCCAGCATGATATGTGGTAGTGGAGTGTTGAACTGCACTTATGAATATCCAGCATGATATGTGGTAGTGTAGTGTTGAACTGCACTTGTGAGTATCCAGCATGATATGTGGTAGTGGAGTGTTGAACTGCACTTATGAGTATCCAGCATGATATGTGGTAGTGTAGTGTTGAACTTCACTTATGAGTATCCAGCATGATATTTGGTAGTAGAGTGTTGAACTGCACTTATGAGTATCCAGCATGATATGTGGTAGTGTAGTGTTGAACTGCACTTATGAGTATCCAGCATGATATGTGGTAGTGTAGTGTTGAACTGCACTTATGAGTGTCCAGCATGATATGTGGTAGTGGAGTGTTGAACTGCACTTATGAGTATCCAGCATGATATGTGGTAGTGTAGTGTTGAACTGCATTTATGAGTATCCAGCATGATATGTGGTAGTGTAGTGTTGAACTGCACTTATGAGTATCCAGCATGATATGTGGTAGTGTAGTGTTGAACTGTACTTATGAGTATCCAGCATGATATGTGGTAGTGGAGTGTTGAACTGCACTTATGAGTATCCAGCATGATATGTGGTAGTGTAGTGTTGAACTGCACTTATGAGTATCCAGCATGATATGTGGTAGGGGAGTGTTGAACTGCACTTGTGAGTATCCAGCATGATATGTGGTAGTGTAGTGTTGAACTGCACTTATGAGTATCCAGCATGATATGTGGTAGTGGAGTGTTGAACTGCACTTGTGAGTATCCAGCATGATATGTGGTAGTGTAGTGTTGAACTGCACTTTTGAATATCCAGCATGATATGTGGTAGTGTAGTGTTGAACTGCACTTATGAGTATCCAGCATGATATGTGGTAGTAGAGTGTTGAACTGCACTTATGAGTATCCAGCATGATATGTGGTAGTGTAGTGTTGAACTGCACTTATGAGTATCCAGCATGATATGTGGTAGTAGAGTGTTGAACTGCACTTATGAGTATCCAGCATGATATGTGGTAGTAGAGTGTTGAGCTGCACTTATGAGTATCCAGCATGATATGTGGTAGTAGAGTGTTGAACTGCACTTATGAGTATCCAGCATGATATGTGGTAGTAGAGTGTTGAGCTGCACTTATGAGTATCCAGCATGATATGTGGTAGTGGAGTGTTGAACAGGACTTAAATTATATCATTAAATGAATTAATTAGATGTACGGTTGATTCGTGTGTGGTCATTGACTCGTATTTATTCATTTAATTTCCATTTTTCTTGTGTATTTCTGTTCTATATCTATAGATATATGGTCAATAATATCTAATAATGCGAAATAAGCCACGAAATCTGGCGCAACGTTATTGATTTGCATGTGACGCTGCTAAGAACTGCGCACAAAAAGGCATTTGCTGTCTCATTGATTTAACTCTTTATCTTTCATCAACCACAACCACAATCAACGCCGTATATCTTTTTAAAAAGATATTTCTTGTTTTAAATATCATTTACAACAGCCACCGATATATTTATTTTACTCAAACGTAAAAGATAGTGTTAAACACAATGTGTGTAATAAATAAGATTGTTCAGATGATTTTCTTTGAGTTGTGCGACTTTTAAAATAAACTAAAAACATGTGGTTTATATTCGCATTATGTCCCGCTTTTTCACATTCTTGACATCGAAGATAACGAAATAGCTTGGCTTTTATAAAATCCTTAAATGCCGATGCGTCGAGCAATAACCAAATTGGGTTGCTCTTACTATAACATAAACTTTATACAAGCAACCCTCGTAATGTGAAAAATATAACGATACCAACAGAACTCTCAAAATTATTCAATCGTTTCGCGATTGTAACGCTTCATGATTTTCAGGTTTTTTAATAGTAAAGAGATGCATATAATGGATATTTTAGAGCATGGTAAATGTTAAGTATTACTGTTTCCTCACAAATACCAACGAACATAAAATTATGCGAATATGAAACTTTTTTTTTTTACTTTTTCAATTATCCAAACCGTGAAAAAGCCCCATTAATCATTTGAGGCAAGTTTTATGAAATTCTTTTAAAATGTTTAGGAGGTATTTAGCGGACACAAACATTTAGGCATATACCTTTGACCTTGAAAAAGGTTCTTGACCTCGTGTCAGCGTAACTAACTCCTGCCTGCTACAAAACACCGTAAAAACATTAAAGTTGTACAGTCCAGTTTCATGAGAATTCTTCAGAGGTTAAGAATTTATGGAGCAATCACAACAATGAGGCTCAAACTTTTGACATTTAAGAACGACCTTAAGCATGAGCGATTGTTGTTGACACATGCCTCATACACATGCTCTGAATGTCCTCAACATTTGAGGCAAGATTTATGAAAATCCGTCGAAAAGTATAGCAGATAAGGAACGGAAGCGATAGTTTTATGAAAGACTGGGTTACGGACAGACAAAATGAATTTCATCTTGTATAGGGTGATTAAAACACTATCATTAAAGAATACTCTATATGACTGTTGCGTTCCATTAAAAACCATCACGACAACGAGAGCATTAAAACGTTCATATTTCATTGTTGCGCCTCTTGTGAAATAGAACTAGAAACAACCAACAACTTTACTATTTTGTCCTAGAACACTACATTACCATACTGCTATCATATTAGTTGGTAATACTCATTACACAGTATATAATAAAGGTCAAGTAGTATGTGGGGCAGTTACATCAGAACAAATACAAGTAAAACAAATCTTTTGCATCGTAATGTTTATTTTCTATTCTAAATTAAATGTACAATACACAGAATATTATTAACTGACTTCTTAAAATTACAAACAAATGTCCGTCAGTACTGATACTTTCAAACTAAAGAATGACAAACAAATTCAAGTAACAAACAGTCACTTCATTCAACGTGTTATCATTGAACATATTAAAACTAGTGACAGTCTATCTGCATACACAACAATTGGAATGCAAGACTTTAAAAGGTATGTCTTATATGACTATTCAGCACCAATGACCTTTATGGTCAAAACTAAATGCACACACTGGACTCAAATATGTAAAGTTGGCAATTGGTTTAACAATAACTGACATCTTTTCAATAATAATTGTAGGCTTAACTTTCATAAAACAAGACCATCCTACGGTACAAGGCGTTGGAATCTGCAACATTATGACACAAACATATTATGTTGATAATTTCTGATAAGATAGTGTCAATCTAAAGGAAAATTCCAACTCCCTTTGATTCATTCTTCACACAGTGGTTTTATACAATATTTTACAAAGCTATCCTGAAAAGAATCTCTGATCAACTGATAGCAACGGCTATATAATATAGAGATTTCAAAATGAAATTACTAAATCTATCTTGAGACAGCATTTGGCAAGTGAAGTAATACTAATTGTTACAAATATACAAAAAAAAATTGGCTTTATTTTTGTTATACTGTCCCGGCTTCTCATGTTCAACTTAAAAATCACAATTCAATCATATGAACAACACCTCGTCACTGTTACTCAATGTTCTGGCACAAAAATACCATTTTCATTGAATGACTCACTGTCACCAACATACAAAATATTGAAAATTAAAGTACAAACAAAGGGTTTCATTATCATAAATTCCATTCATAGATCTAAAAAAACTATTATTTCGCCACACTTAACAAATTCGGATAGAGAAACATCACCCTTTCATTGGTTCCCCCATCACAAATCAAATCTTCCAATTTCACATAGTACTTGTGAGCCTTTAGGTGGGCATTTAGACTTTCCTGATCCATTTCTTCACAGCACTCCATACACGTGTAGTTCCCATGGGTCTCCCTATGTTTAAAATACTCCGTTTCATTCGAGAAGTCCTGGAAACAAACTCCGCACTGATAGAAGTTCTGATGCTCGCGTCGATGTAAAAACATCTTCTCATCGGATCGGAAATCCCTTCTGCACACGTCGCAAAAGTACATTCGCAAGTTGGTGTTTTTTGAGAGCAGCGTAGAACAGATGTGCGATTTCAGCTCTACAGGATCGGCAACATACCTCGTACAAAACTGGCACTTAAGTGATGTTTTTATGATGTGAACCTCACGATGCCTTCGCAAGTCACTAAAGCTGGAAAAGCTTCGAGAGCAAAGGTCACACTTTCGTAATTTCTCCATCATATGAAGGTACTGATGTTCGGCTAACAGTGTTTTACTGGAGAAGCAAGTCTTACACTCCACACATTGGTATTGGACTATGAACTCGGAGGCATGCGCTTCCTTCTTGTGCTGATTCAGCGATATTCGCGAGCTAAAAACCCTGGAACACTTTGGAACATTGCATGCGAACAGCTCTGCATTCATATGCTGACTTTGTACATGCACATCTAACTGTTGTCTCGTAGGTGCCTTGAAGCTACATCCTTTATACACACAATTCGCCGACTGCTTGGTAGCAGATTGATCCGCATTATGAACCTTGATTCGATGTTCGCCGAGCTCCACCCAAGAGTTAAAATTAGCACCGCACAATGTGCATGATGGAGCGGTACAGGAAAGCAGGTGAACCTTCAATTCAGCCTCTGTCTGGAAAGATGACCTACATGTTTTACAGTTAAATACACAGGAAAGCAGGTGAACCTTCAATTCAGCCTGGGACTTGAAAGAAGACTTACACGTTTTACATGTAAATACGCAGGTAAGCTGATGAACCTGAAACTCAGCCTGGGTCTGGAAAGAAGACTTACATGTGTTACAGTTAAATAAAACACCCTTGTTATGCTTCATCTTTTTATGCTCCAGATACGCAAAGCGGTTGGTGAGAACGAACCCGCATATCTCACATCGGAATGTCTCCATGGGTGACAGTCCAGTCTTTCGATCTGCCGAGTGCTTGCTCTCCTGATGCTGCAGGAACTGGGTGGCAGTGCTAAAGAACAATCCACACACCCCACACTCAAACAGCCCCTTGATAGCTTGATAGACAGACCCCCGGGCAGGAGAAGGAAGCCTGGGGGCTACTGGGGACACTTGCTTAAGGCCCTGTTTTGGCTGAGCCTGAGCAATGGGCTTGTTATTCAGATACTGAAGGTTCATCCCCGGCAACAGCTTCTGCAGCGCCATGGCGTAGGTCAGTGGCATCTGGGCGGGCGTAACCCCGCCTGCTTGGCCTGGCGACCGACTGTTTGTCCGGGAACGTTTGCGTTTTGGGGAGTCCAGGTCTATCATGTGGTCTTCAGCCTCTTCTGAGCTGTTTTCAGCATCGTAGTCCTCATCCTCAGTATCCTCCACCTCTTCCACGTAACTCACCTGAAACAAACATGTAACACTGCAGAAGTTTTTCACCACTTTAGGAATGGATTCGGCTCTCTTGGACTTGGACAAATCGCGTTATCAGTAAAATTTGGGAAATACGTGTGCAATGAAGTAGTTCTTATTACTTTCCCACTCAGATAAACATTTTGACGCGCTTGTAGTCCCTTATAATAAATTAAATTACTTTTAGACCTTTCTAAATAAATTCAAATTTTAAAGGCTTAGTTTTGAAACCCTAAGATACTGATGAGCAACAAACAGCATGAGTTGCTTGCAGGCTGTTCTGGTATCATGCTGGTTGCATATAGCCTTTTTCACTTTATGTTTGAGTGGGAAAGGCTTTAAAAGCCAAATTCTGGTCTGTTATAGGGCCCATTCCTGCTGCAATACAGTGCCCCTTATCACAACTTCTGTTATCACGAACATTTTTTGTTGTTATTATCATAGATTCCATTAAGACCGTTTCAAAGCTTCATGTTAAAAGACAATAAGTAAACAGAAAACAACTGTTCCAAAAAAATATCAAATGTTGATACAATGTTTATTTTAAGTCAAAAAGCACTGATTCCTAACAGGGTTTCCCCAAAATAGGGGCCACAATTAACCCTATTTGAGCGATGTGGTCTTTCATCAAGGTACCTTTAATCAATCTGCATATTGCTAAATCATATTCATAAACTTTTAAGTCATCATGAGTAATACTTCTAGCAAATCATGCCAATATGAATATCTATTATATTTAGCATCCATAAACTTAAGAATTACATGTATAGAGTGAAAACTTTTGTAAATCAAAAAAAATATGATGATCTGTTTAAAACAAGCAGGATGTAATCGGCTAGTGTTAAAAAGTTTTAATAATTTGCTTATTTAAGGTTTTAATCAATTATGATGAGTGTTTAGTGTACAGAATATTTACATTTGACATTGAACATTTGCACAAATATATGGAATTTCTATAGATATTACAAGATCAGGGTGCAGGTTCACGTGACATTGTGGGGTTCACAATTAAACTTTAATGGCTGTAAACATGGTGTGCTTACATTCTTTCCAGGCCATGTATAAACCCCTGATAACTCCGTTGATCCTGCACCCATTTCTTTCTTGGCCAGTCCAGAGGAACATGTGGGTGCAGCAACCCTGCTTTTCTACTCTAAATATTTACCTAATAGATATATAATTATGTAAAGCATATAACTCCAATCATTGCTGGCATTATATTGGCATTAAAATACCTTTTTTCTTGTGCGAAGACGTTTCCTGGAGTAGAACTCTTCCTCTAATTTGGCTTCCACCACTTTCTCAGTGCTTTCCAACGGTTTAGACATTCCTGGAGATAAATTCAGGATTGCCGTATTACAGACAGTAACACTGCATGCATATTGTCAGGTTTCGAGTAAGTCAACATAAGCTAACTCAATACTAACACAGATAAGTAAGCTTTATGCCCTCGGCTGAACATAAATGCATTCCAAACAACCACATGGAACACACATAAATATACAAAAACAGGTGAAATAGCCAATGGATATGTAATCATATACATGCGCCACGTAAAAGCAGTTTAAAAATACTGAACATACACATGAGCTATTTATTTGTGCAAACTTAACATAAACATTTGAATGTATTAAAAGATGTGCCGGAAAGCAGATGAACTAAGTAGTTCCAAATAAGCATTGCCCTCTCAATTTAACTGAAACACAGAACAACACAAGGCTAAACATTTCTGTGGACTAGGGCTGTAACGATACATTCGAATTACTCGAATACGGCTGTGGACGAATTGTATTTGTTATTCGCCACCTCCCGAACCGAATATTTGGCGAATACAAACAACGTGGTTTTGAGTTTGAAAGTTGAATCATCTTATCTTACCTTTCAAATGAAGGTTCATACAATAAACCCCTATATTTAAATGTTGTTCTCCTTATTCCGGCATTTTTCATCATGTTTTCCCCACCCACTATGTTACACAGTGAGATTATCAACAATAATGGTGGGCACCGGTTGAATATTTACTACATTGAATTGAAAAATCTTTCGATGATTGTTTAATGTTTATTTAGGCAAATACGAGTGCTTTGATGCTCAAACACACACACAAAAGATTGGCAGATGGAATTTTTTTGTTGTTTATCTTTACGCCAATGATGGTGCAACTTATCAACAAACATGGAGCCTAGTCACAAAGGGAATGCTATTGATATTGTTGACCTGCCTGCCAAATACACGTCGTTTGTCTGGCGCTGTGTTCAAAGTTTAAGCAGTTCTAGTCAGTGTTTTGTTATTTCAAAGAGTTATATTTCATATTTTCAGTATTCAATGATACTCAATTAATCAAATTGACAAATACCCATAGTTTCATACTATATAATGTCATGTCAAGTTGTCAGTATTACTTTTGTTCATTGAAATTCATATTCATGAATAAATATTTGTATTCGCCAACCTGTATTCGTTTTCATTACCTAATGTATTCGTTACAGCCCTACTGTAAACAGTAGCTATATCAATCGCTAAAAAATAATTCATTTTCTTAAAAGAAGCACTCTTAATCAGGCTTAGATATGTGTAACTTTTTAACACCTATAACAACTTTGCTATAGGATGGGTGATTACAAAAACACTTTCCTGGACACAAGAACACGCCCCCTTGAAACGGAATAGCCTAGTTTAGGGAAAGGGCTCAGCCTTCAATTTTGGAGAATAATTTATATCAACAAAACCGACAAAGAGTTTTCTAGGTAAACTTCGTTCAAATGTGAAATATTGCAAAAGTATTCATAAAATTAGAGATTTGGGCCACATATATTTGACCTCTGACCTTGAAGTATGACATTGACCTTGACCTTTAACCACTGAAAATGTGCAGCTCCAAGAGATACACATGCATGCCAAATATCAAGTTGCTATCTTCAATAGTGCAAAAGAACTCATAAAATGAGCGATTTTGGCCACATATATTTGACATCTGACCTTGAAGGATGACCTTGACCTTGACCTTTCACCACTCAAAATGTGCAGCTCCATGAGATACACATGCATGCCAAATATCAAGTTGCTATCTTGAATATTGAAATACTGCAAAAGTGTACATTAAATGAGCGATTTTGACCCACATATTTGACCTTTGACCTTGGAGGATGACCTTGACCTTGACTTTTCACCACTCAAAATGAGATACATATGCATGCCAAATATCAAGTTGCTATCTTCAATATTGCAAAAGTTATTGCAAATGTTAAAGTTGGCGCAAACCAACCAACCAACCAACAGACAGGGCAAAAACAATATGTCCCCCACTACTATAGTGGGGGACATAAAAACATGCATCCTTAAAACAATGTGTCTTTTTTTGCCTATGATAAAGAAGGAAAAAAGCCTCACAATATAGTGGGTAATTAGCACTTTTCTCAGACCAGTGTTTTGTGTCCTCTTTAAAGAAAGACACAATTTTGAAAAGTTTGCGACTCAAATATTCACAATTTTGAGAAGATTGTAACTTAAACTTTTTTCACAATTTTGAAAAGTTTGTGACTCATGTTTTGACAAATTGAAGGGCTAAAGGCCATTTCACAAAGATAAGAAAAAAGGCCAACAGACTGTTCTTATGCCTACCAGGTTTGAGGTTGAGGAAGGAAAGGAAGGACTGCTGATGAGGATCCTCCTCCTCCTCCTCCTGGGGCCCTCGCTCCTCACTGCCCTTCATGGATGACCTTGAGTGACCGTCACCCTCACTGCAATCCTCGCCATTCTCCAACATTGGACTGTTGTCTTCGTCACCTTGAGTTGGGCTGGATAAATATACAGAAATTTGTCTATGAGAATACTTGGTAAATTATGAGTATGCGAGACTTCTAGACAAGTCTCATTATCATTTATATGCCTTTGGACAATGTCTGGTTAAGCCCCTTGTCAAGAACGCTTGTAATTATTTATACAAGCTGTACAAGCTATACAACCTTCAATTCTGCACAAAAGGACTTCAAAGTAACGCACCTTCGCAACATGGAGAACAATTGTGATAAATTATTAAACAATTTAATGATTGATGATGAAGTTACTGTTTGGACAAGCAGTACATAAATTATGGCAAAATTTGGTTATTGACGTTTGTGTGTGACATTGACATCTCAGCAACTGAGACAGGCCTTACATGAAACATGCTGTTTGTAGAAGATAAACATATTTGGAACACTTGATTAGTCCAACCCGTAGCACATGATTAAGCTACGGGTTGGACAAGATGCATGATTGCTGGACATAAGTGTGATATTGACTTTTGTGATAGGGAGACAGGTGCTAAATGTGACAAGCCATCTCCTTTGGGTGGACATTTTTATCAAGATTTCTAAAGTTGTTTTGCTATATTTGCATATTAAAATGCGATCCCTGGGGTGGTCATCTTTGACCCAAGCAGAATGATTTGAATAAACTTGTAGAGAACATTCAGATGATTTTACATACCAAAATATGAAAGCACTGAATGCACCCTTCTGTTTCAGGCAATAACAATTGTTTAAGCATTCCTTATATAAATCTATGTAAAACTTGTAACTTCCGGGGAGGGGCCTGTTTTGAACCCAGAGACATTATTTTACTTAATTTGTAGAATACCTCTACACAATGCTTACACAAAATATGAGAGCATGTGATTTGCCATTTCGAACAAGAATATTGTTAAAAGGTTTCCCTAAAATTTCGATCTAAAACTGGTGACACCTGGGGTGGGGCTAGTTTTCACCACAGTGGAATAGTTTAAACAAACCTTGTGCAGGACCACAATACAATGCCAATAACAAATATTTAACCTCTGGGTTTGCGATTTTAAAGGAAACTTCTTTTAACAGTATTCCTTTTAAATACCCTTGTTTGGGCTCCTTGATCTATTTATCATATACAGGGTTTTTTTTCCACTTTTTGGGAAGATAGCCCATGGCTTTGGAATTGGGAATTTTATCAGCATTTTCATGAAATTGGGAAAATAAATTCATTAGCCATTTTTTCCACATGAAAAGTCCACTGATTAGGGAAATACTAAATTTGATATAACTCTTTATAATCATTTAAATTAAAAGAACAAAATCATATAATACTTTGTTAGATGTAATTGAATTGAAATTGAGATAAAATACGCATAAGACTTCTTTCTAAAAAAAAAAAAAAAAAAAAATTTTTTTTTTTTTTTTTTTTTTTGGAAATTGGGAATTTTTTGCCACATTTTGGGAAAACAGTATACTTTTTGGGATTGGGAACATAGCCGAATTTCGGCTATAAAATCGGGCCAAAAAATACCCTGATATAGGACCATGCAAGGAACATTCCTGTTAATTTTTGTAAAACTCGGCTATGCAGTTCATAAGCAGATGTCATTTTAAGAAAAATTTGATGTGCTGACACATGTCACAAATGTAAAACACAGAACAATGACGGACATCACTGTCTCCAAATAGTCACCATGAGTATGTTGAGCTTACATGTAGGTGAGCATATAACGCTATTCTTTAAAAAAACTCAAAACATGAATGTCTAAATGTATATAAAATCCTTTTACATGGATCATCTTTTACCATATTACTTGTAGTTCTAAAAGTGTCATACCTATCTTTACTGTCTTCATTGCTGTTAGACTTGCCTGACCACATCCTCATCTTAGGTCTCGGTAAACTTTTATACTTGTTTTTGGTTTCTGAAGATTTTGGTGGTCCCGTTTTCTTCAAAAAATAATTTACATGTCATACACATGCAAAATGCAGACTGTTTAAAGAGGTTGTACATATATAATTGTTATTTACAGGTGACATGACATAAAATACCTATATGTAAATAGGTGTGCATGGGCATGGTGGTAAAATACAATTAAGACTGATCTTACACACATATATGATTTACTATGATTGTCTTTGTGTTAAGCTTATCATAAAGTGGAATGTATGAACGTTAATGCAGTACTTGACAGATTTGTTTTTTACCTTCATGTCATGTACATGTGAAAAATTCATGAAATGTTTCACAGGCTTTACCCTAGGGAAGTATGGTTATATGTATAAATAACTCAGTATACTACCATAGTTGCTGGACATGACAATAATTCAGCATAAAAATAATCAGAGTTGTTTGGGCCCCATCCCAATCTAAAAAATACAAATTTTTCGCAAATGAAAGGCCTATTAATCAAAACCAAATGTTTACACAAATTGTTTTAAATACCAAACATCATCTCCATGTCCATGTACATCTCAATAACAATGACCCCAGCCCTGTTCCCAAAATGGTGAAAAAAATACAAGGGTATTTACATACCTCTGTCATTGCCATCTCACTACTCTCTTCTCCGGCTGCATCAGCAGAACTTTCAACTGCATCATCAGCGCATTCCATCTTCAACTCCACTGCTTTCACATCCTCCGTAACAGTGTATTCAGCTTCACTATTGTTCCCTTCATCATCACCTGTCTTACTGTAACTATCATCTTCACTTTGCCCGGTTTTACTATTACAGTGATCATATCCACTTTCAATTTTACTATCTGTTCTATCAAAATCATCTACCCTGCTGTTACTGTCTTCAAAATTTTCTCCCATGCTTTTCTTATCAGCTTCATTAAGTCTTTCATCAGGGTAAGTTGTATGGCTTTCAGTTTTGGTTTGGTTTTCACCTCCATTTACCAATTTGCTCTTCTCCTGAAAACATGACATATCAATTAGATTCTTTATTTATACTCTCATTTTATTATTATTCATTATTTGCTACAATATCAGGGAAAGATACAGGATAACAAATGGTACAGTAGGAAGTTAAATAAATGAGTCGCGTTCTGAGAAAACTGGGCATAACGCAAGTGCGTAAAGTGACGTCTCAGATTAGCCTGTGCAGTGTGCACAGGCTAATCAGGGACGACACTTTGCTTTTAAGACATTTTTCGTTTAAATGAAGTCTCTTCTTAGAAAAGAATCCAATTTAAGCGGAAGTTGACGTCCCTGATTAGCCTGTGCGGACTGCACAGGCTAATCTGGGCCAACACTTTATGCACATGCATTATGCCCAGTTTTTTCAGAACACGACTCAAATAATAACAGGCTGGAAAGCTTTACAACTGCAATGACATTTTTTTATGATTCCATAAATTCTAAGAATTGATATTTCCCTAAAGATCGCTAGGCCGCTGGCTACTAGGGTGTTTTTTTCTAAACGCGTGGAAAAGTATAAAAACTTTGTTTTTCATTAAATCTTAACCAATCTTGCTGATATTTTGTATAGCAATACAGTCTGATACATCATTCAAAATGATATATATTTTAAAAGGTTTTAATTTACATTTATTGCCCCTTTTTCTTGAAAAAAAAGAACACAATTTAAATGAAGGAGTCAGGATACTAGGGTCTTTGATTCCACAACCAAAGGTAATTTGTGGTACATGTTCCTTGCGTTTTCACATGTTTGCCAAATATTTTGCAGGTTTGCAACACAGGGTTTGTTATTTGGTCAGAAACGTAATTTCTATGAAGGTTATCCTCAAAATATAAGGTGTCAATACTTTTGCTGTGGGTATGAAAGACAATAACTTTTCAATGAAATGTTGAGTAAGTGCCTTTTTTGCCAAAATAGAAGGCAAAGTTGACTTGTAATCTTTGAACAACAGGGTCTTTGCGTCAACCTTAATTGCTTATTTTTGGAACATGTTTTGTTGTAAAGTTTCTGAAAGAAACATTTTTTTCTGCGTACCATATTTTGCAACTTGGCTCCACAAAATGTGTTTGTTATATGATTATGTTTCTTTTCCAAACGGTTGCACGAAATTAATATGCCATCTAAAGTGTCAGTACTTGAGTGTGTTGATTTAATATTAACTTAAAATTTTTCATTGCATATAGCCATACAATCTTAGAAACCATAGTTATATGCCTCATATATATTGTTTAGGCCCCATTTGACCATGTGCATTTGAGTAATTGCCCTTATTTCTTCCACAAAAGCTGGTCACTCAGTGCATTTGATCATCACCATAGAAATTATTAAAGCATATTGTTCTATAAGTTAACTGTTTTCATAAAAAAATATGAGTAACATTAGAGCAAAGTTGTTTTTATATTTCTCATTGTCTGGAAAATTAATAGATCGGAAAATAAACACTATTTTTAGGATTAAGTTTTTATTTTAAACCTCAAAATATAGCAAAATGTTTATTGTGTTAAACACAGTCTCATTAAGGTAAGAATGAATGGCAATGTATTTTAAAATCAATGGTTGTGTTTTTTAACCATTTTTGAAATGGGGCCAGGTCCCTTTGGATTGGGAAAAATCATGGCACTTCGACTTAAATTGGGACATTATAGTGTTTTTGTTATATTGCTAACAAATGCTTCAATATAATATTTACTAAGGTTCCAGTTATAAAGCTGGATGGGAGTTTTGACACCTTAAATTTGGAATTTTTAGGTCCCAACACAGGGCCCTCAATCTATCAAATCTGCCGCCGAAATTCCCCCACCTAAAAAGTATGCTTTTTTCCCCTTTTGGGGGGAAAAATTTCCCTAAAAAAAAAAAGAAAAAAAAAATTCTTTTTTTTTAATAGAAAGATGTGTCTCATGATTATTATATCTCAATTCTATTTCAATTTAATCTTTTCAAACATACTAAATTATGAAAAATGCAATGAATATAGTGCAAACATGTACACATGTAATAATGGGAGAGTAAGTAAAAAAAATCCCCCTACTAAGGGCTGCGGACCCCTTCCCCCAATGTAGTGTGAGGGCGCTGCAACAGGGAGAAAAATATGTATATCATTCCACAGGGAATGTTGGGCAGTTTACCGGCTCTGAATTTGAACAAAAAATAATCTGATCTAGTTTTACCTTTGATCTTAATGCTTTACCTTGTACAGACATATATCTGGTAGTATGTGTATCGCATCATCTGATATTGTTTAAAATTTATGCCAAATTATTTCAAAATCCGTTCAAAGTATTGAGGAAAGTCTGGACAAGCTCTATTTTACCATCGAAATACTCTTTTTCAACTTTTTATCATGAAATATTACCTTGACCTTAAAGTCAGCTATCTGGTATTTGTAACACATCATCTAACATTGAGTATTTTTTAAGCCAAGTTATTTAAATTTATTTAAAATATGACATTAACTGTAGAAATTTGTCTTGAGTGTTTAACTTGCATGATGTATCAGAGAAATATACTCTAACCCTTAACATGGGATCACCAAAACTCTTCAATTTTAAACTGATCAAGAAAACTTCAAAACTATTTGCAAAAGTGTCTTGGCAATGAAAAGGATTCGTTTTCCTAAAAGGAGAAAAAAATCATCACCCATTATTTATGTAATGGCTGCACAATTTGGCTAAATTTGCCCCAGGCTCTGGTAGTTGATAGACTTACAGAGACGGCAGAACTGTTGTCCTCATCTCCAATAGACTTGTGACTAGGTGTGAGTTCAAAGTCATCGGTCTGTTCATGCTCTGGGGTGCGCAGCACACCATCCTCATCATTACCTAGAGGTGAAATTGAAAGCATTTAAATATAGATACAGTGTCACAGATTTGTTTTCCAGCATCTATTATTTTAACAAGCAAATTCGTTGAATTGATATCCCCCGGCAATATGCTCCTAACACAAAAGTTTTCTGAACGGATGGGCAATGCCCTTTGACCTCAATGTGTGACCTTGACCTTAGCCCCTAAGATTATGGGTGTTGAATGTGTAGCACCCCCAGATGATTGAGAACAACTATGGCAAGTTTCATGGCTCTGGCTCACGTGTTAATGGAGATAAAGCTCTAAGATTATATTAAAAAGCATTGTTTCAAGATACAAAGGGCCATAACTCAGTTATTAACAGATGGAGTACAATGCCATTTGGCGTGAATCATCCTCATATCAATATATATACTTCCAAGATATGGCTCCGAACGGATGGACGGAAAGACGGACAATGCCAAAACAATATCCCTACGCCTCTGGTGGGGGATAATTAACCTATAGGTGTGACATTGTAATGATTTTTTGCCCAAAATTACAGCCTCGAACAGGATGTTTCCAAATTGCAAAAAGTTTTTAAAAAGGCCGTTTCTCAATGGCAAAAAGTAACATTTTTCCCTAAAATTTGACCAAAATTTCCCCAAAATATGCTTTACTTTTCCAATAAACTCAAAATTTGGTTCATTGAGTATATTATACAGCAATTAAATTAATAGCACTTTATAATATAAATTTTAGAAAACAGATGATCATGCACTTAAAAACAACTGGTATAATGTTATTTATAATAATATTAATAATGATTCATTTTTCCCTATGTCATGGTCGCACTTTTTTTGCCGATCAAAAAGGCACCAGTGATTTTTTTGCCTTTTTTTTGTTACAGCCTGTGGCTTTTGGATTGGGAAAATTAACGCGCAAAACCATGAAATTGGGAAAAATAGCGCGATAAACCATGAAATTGGGAAACATTATAAATATGATTATAAAAACAGAATAAAAATTGCTAAGTTCATGTTTGACAGCATTTTTATATTATAAAGTGTTGCTTTCATGTCTTCTTACAACGTTTATTTAATATCCTTCCACATGCATATTAAACTTGCAATAATCTATAGATTCTTCAATATACATGTACCATTATGATTTAATCATAATCTCTTTAAGAGTATGAATTTAATTCAGGATGTTTTTTATGAAAAATATGATATTAGTGAAAAATTAACAAATATTAACAAACGCGCTTTTGTGTTCTTGCTGTGTTAATGTTGTATTAAATCGAGCTAAAATAATACATTTCATTTGTTTACCTTTTAATATCTTGCACAATTGACATCCTCACTTCAATGCTATTTCACCAAACTATACCGCGTGACAAACATAATAAAGCAGAATATGCATATGAATCTGAATATACACAGATCCACTAACATATAAATCAAATCATGTTTGTCTCTTTCCATTTTCGAGCGGTTCTCGTCTTAAATGATTTAACTTTGTGAACTCCAATTTCCCAACACAGATTTCCGTGACGCACATTCACTGTGAACATTTCTGATAAATATTTGTTGTTGTTCATCTCAAACATAGTATTTTGTGTTAATTGACACACAAATTGAATAATCTGCTAATAACCATGTGATATCCGCTGTTAATTTTAGTGTTATTTATCATTTTCGCTGCTCATCGCAAACTTCTCGTCTGCTTGCCGCCATCTTGGACGTGTGTAAAAACAGGCGTTAACAATCGGGATACAATGACTATCGTCGGTATCCTCCGCAATATAGAGAGAGATGTGAGGATAGCAACGTAAAATCGTATTCGGCTACATTCGCGAACATTCGTTAGTCAGTTTTCATTCGGCGAAGACTCGACAAGCTCGATCGGCACTCGTTTTACGAAATTAACGCTAGGCCTAAATGACATTGAAATGTTATTGGCTTAATTGGGAAAATTTGGTCATTTTTGGGGAAATTTTGGTCAGATTTTTGGGAAAAAACGTCATATTTTGCAATTGGGAAGCAGCCGAATATCGGCGGTAATTTTGGGCAAAAAAATCACTGGGCACAGGCTATATGAGATAGGAAGACAGGTGTTTAACACGGCATGTGATCTTATGATGGTTTATATTTTTACCTCCTTGACATTCAGCGTGTCCTTAACCTTGAGCCACATTAGAAGCAACGTTAAAATGGCTTTTGCAACCAGCATAAAACAAGAACAGCCTGCGATTAACTCGCAGTCTGCTCATGTTTTGTGCTGTTTGCTGCTCATCAGTATGGATGGGTTAGAAATGAAGCCTTTAAAACTTGAATCTAGTAAGAAAGGTCTTTAAAGGGGCCTTTTCACAGATTTTGGCATTTTTTTAACTTATTCATTTAATGCTTTATATTGATAAATGTAAACATTGGATCGTAAAAGCTCCAGTAAAAAAAATCAAGAAAAAAAATTAAAAAAGGAAAAGAACAATGCCCGGAGCAGGTTTCGAACCAGTGACCCCTAGAGTCCTGCCAGAGTCCTGAAGTAAAAACGCTTTAGCCTACTGAGCTATTCTGCCGAGAACACATTCGTGCCGTATTTTTTACGTTATATAAGCAATCTTCGTAGTTTCACAAAATTTAACGACAAAAACAGAACTCTCCAAATTATTCAATCGTTTCGCGTTGCAACGCTTTATAATTTTTAGGTTTTAAAATCGTCAAAAGATGCATATAATGGCTATATTAGAGCATGGTTAATGTTCAGAATTACTGTTTCCTCACAAATATCATAACTAAAACGAAAACTTACGAATCTGAAACAACTTCTTTCAATTTTGTCAATTTACCAAAGCGTGAAAAGATCCCTTTAATTAAATTTAAAGTTTTTTGGCAAATTTAGGTCGGAAATGAGGCCCCATTTCCAATATCAATTTTTTTTTTCCCAAATGACTTCCTAAATTTCCAAATTGAAGATAAAAAAACAACATGTTTAATAAATTGCAACATTTGAATTTGTTTCCCTATGCAGCTCTATAAGTTGAAGCTTAGTAAATATAATATAGAAAATACTTATATAATGCATTATTAAGAATTTGTTCATAAAAAAACAACAGTATTTTCCAAATTTTAGTAAAAACGATGCTATCTTCCCAATCCAAAGTGCCTGTGCAGAAATGCAGAACATTTGGGTGGTGTTCTGAAAAAACTGGGCATAATGCATGTGCATAAAGTGTCGTCCCCAGTGATTTTTTTTGCTTTAATTTGTTACAGCCTGTGCCATTTGAATTGGGAAAATTAGCGTGATAAACCGTGAACTTGGGAAAAATGTCTCGATAAACCATGAAATTGGGAAAAATTAAGCATTATAAATAGGATTATAAGTAATAGAATTGATATTGTTTTTAAAGGGACGGTCAACCACGACAATGAAGAAAAGAAAAGTTGTAAAATACCATATTTATTTACAATTATTAGTTTATATTGATTAAAATATCACGACTAGTATATTACAATACTTAAAAAAAGTTGTTACGTTTTCATATTTTCAGTATGTTCAGTAAGAAATTTTACTGGGTATGTCTACCAGGTAACAACCAGTTAACTATAAATAACCCCAGTAGATTGATCATCATCGTCACGTGGTAAACCCAGGAATGCAAATTGTGCATGCGTAGTGAATTGTATTTATTTTATATATAAAATGATCAAACTACTTGCGTTATTTATAGTGTGTATATCGTTATGTCACCTATTTTTCGCGATGTACTTTCGATTTCACATCGGGAAATTTAATTACCGAATAAACAGAAAATATGAACTTTTTTCAAGAAACTGAATATACCAGTAGTGAAATTTTAATCAATGCAAACTAATAATTGTAAACAAATACGGTCAAATAGGGATTTTTTAAATCAATAAAAGTGGCAAATTTAGGAATGATTTATGGACAAAAAGGACTAAATTAAAGTTATATATTTTGTAGGATGTTTAAAAAATAAAGTTGAGATCTAGAGTTAAGACTTCTTTCTTTAAAAAAAAAAAAATTAAATTGGGGGGGGGAATTGGGCTTCTTTTTGGGAAATTTTGGTCAGATTTATGGGAAAAAACGTGGATTTTCGGGATTGGGAAGCAGCCAAAAATCGGCTGTAATTTTGAGCAACAAAAAAAATTGTTCCCAGATTAGCCTGTGAAGTCCGCACAGGCTAATCAGGGACGACACTTTCCGCTTTTATGACATTTTTCGTTTAAATGAAGTCTCTTCTTAGCAAATACCCAATTTAGGCGGAAAGTGTTGTCCCTGATTAGCCTGTGCGGACTACACAGGCTAATCTGGGACGACACTTTACACACATGAATTAAGCCCAGTTTTCTCAGAACAAGGCTCATTTGGTTTGCCTACCGTTCCCATTGGCTGGAGTGAACTTGGCAATACTGAACCCTGGGTAGTCATCGCCCGTGTCCATCAAATCATTGAAGTCTAGCAAGCCACTCTCCATTATTGAGGTCTTGTCTGCATAACACTGGACTCCGTCACTAAAATGAACAGTTCCAAACATTTTGCATATAATTCATTATTATGATACAGACCAATTCTTCATGAATGAAATTTCTGTGAATTTGAATATTTTTACTTCTAGAAATCTGACTTTCAGGGTGCAATTTCAATAGAAAAGTTGATTTATAAGTTAATGTCAAGCCTTGAGGTGTAAGTGTTAATATCATATTGATGAAATGTCCAAATCATGCAAGCTGGTGTCCAAGAAAAATAACAATGGTTTGGTGTGACGGTCAACACAGGCAAATCACATGAGGAAAAAGAATATAAGAATTCTGAAATGACTCAAGAGTTGACACAAATTTTAAATTACAACTGTAATTTCCAGCTGTTTGATTTTTGTGAAATGTATTTTTTTGCAAGGTCATGTGCTGCGTGTGTGTGTGTGGGGGGGGTGGGGGGATGAATCGGAGTAAACCCCATATGCCTTTTATGGTGACCACCAACCAAACTCACATTCTGTCAAAAACTAGGATTGAACCGCGGTCGCCAATGTGAGAAATGCAATCTAGTAAAATAAGGTCGCTTCAAACAGACTAGCTGTTGGGCTAGCTCTTTAACAACGCAGTTAGAGTGTCTGACTACCACTCTGGAGACCCAGGTTTTAACCCCCGTTGGAGCTCACGATTGTTCACTTTAACGGCGCGGAGGTTAAGATGAACAGCAAATAAGTATATGGGTCTGAGTATAATTTAATGGTTTCCTGCTTGTGTAGCCAATGGTGCTTGTGTAGCGGATGGCGCATTGAAACATTAAGAGAGTGAGGATTGTAGTGACATAAGGTCACTTCCAACAGCCTTGCTGTTGGGCTAGCCCTTTAACCATGGGGTTTGTGGCTGACTATCACTCATGAGGTGGAGGGTTTAATCCCTTTTAGGCTTGATTGGTCATTGTCGGCTCGGCTACTCCTTTTATAAGTGTAACCCGGGTACTCTTTAGTACACTTATATGTACCCCTGGTATGGAAAATATACTGAAACGAACCTGGGAATTCAAACCCCAAATTGGTCATAGCCGGCTTTAAAAAATAAATAATTGTGTTCATATTTTTGTCAATATTATGTAATAGGCCTCAATATTATCAAAACTCCTACTCAACAAAAGAATGTTGAGGCAGGTTTTGTTCAAAGAGATTTTTTTTATATTCTGTAGCGCGTTTTAGGACAGCGGATTTTGGGTGGGAATAAAACTTGGGTACAGTCTAAATTGACCGGGTAGTTATTGGTATATTCTTCTGGGGTACAATTAAGTATACGTAAGAATGCCCGGGGTACAAGTAAGTAGTACCCAAGCCGACAATGACCAATCAAGATCCTGTTGGAGCTCAGGATTTTTCACTTGAGCGTGTACCAACCACTGCGCTACCCGGAGAGCCGTTGGGCTTAGCATTTCTGGTTGTTTGTTTTGCATGGTGTACAAAATGTACAGAGATATTAGAGTATGTGCATAGTTTTCGTAATTAGTTAAAGATGTGTATCGCAAGTCTTAACTCTAGTGAAGACCAGTGCCTATACACTGTGCAATATTATTCTTGCAACTGATAAGTAATACAGTTGGGCTTATGTTTATCTGTTCAATAAAGCATAACATTTCTGACAAAAACTCTAAAGAAATTACCATAGAGACTGATAATTTAAGCCTAAAGTTTAGGAATTTTCACACACAAAAAAACATGTGATTG
This sequence comes from Dreissena polymorpha, assembly GCF_020536995.1. Classification (NCBI taxonomy): domain Eukaryota; kingdom Metazoa; phylum Mollusca; class Bivalvia; order Myida; family Dreissenidae; genus Dreissena; species Dreissena polymorpha. Next base: position 18,740,109 of record NC_068360.1, read on the forward strand.
TGACCAGTTCAGTCCCTGCCACGGTGGGCCGCACTGACTCGGTGCATCTGTCTGAGAATATATTTTTATATTAAAAATAATGAATCTTACATTTAAATGGTAATATTTCAAGCGCTTCAATACAGGGGCCACAAGCATGGGAAACAGCGTCATTTGGCACGCCGAAGCAAGCCAACCGTGAAACGGCAACTGGGTCGAGACTCGAACCTGGTTGCGATTTATCGTAGTGTCGCCGTTATTTTGGGTCCTCTGCCAAAGTTGGAACACGCATACTTATTAATGTATTAGCTATGCAGCTATATCTTCTAAACTTCAAAACTCGCTGTTCACATTTACATTCACAACGTCCAAATATCAAAATAATAAAGCATTAAGCAAGTACCTGCTTTGTTACAATATGGCGGAAAAATCACGATAAAACCAAAAGGTTTCCAAAAGTGGAAATGCGCTTTTTCAATTGGCGCTTTGTTTATAAATGGTCATCCCGCCGGTAAAATCAAGCATCGGTGGTTCAGTGGTAGAATGCTCGCCTGCCACGCGGGCGGCCCGGGTTCGATTCCCGGCCGATGCACGTTTTTTAAATTGTAAATCGGATTTTTAAGTTTAGGCATCAAATTACGTTGCGCGTACTGTAATTTACCTGGCAAAAAGAAATAGTTTACGTTTATTGTTATAAAGCAGCAAGATAATTACTAGAAAGCACTATTTAAACCTCCACCATTTTTAATGTTTTCAAAAATAGTTGCCGTTGTTCATATGTTTATTGCCATTAGCTTGTTTCGTCTTGTATTATACCAGGGACCTATAAAACACACATACATTCAATATTCGTAGTTTAAAATCGGTTTACATAACGTACAACGTTATTAAAGAAGTCAATGTAAACATATTCATTCACCTTGATCACCGGTTATTCAACGTTTGGAATAATCAATATCGATTAATGTTATTGAACACTTCGCAGTATTTAAAGGTGTACACTTGCGTATGTATATAAACATTTACGCAGGCATTTGTGTTAGCTTTAAATGGAGACTAAAAAATTGTTCTTTTTACAGTGAATAAAATGGTCGGTTAGTATTATTTATACAAAATAAATTAATTTTACGCCTGGTGTAAGCAGTTGGGAAATTGTAAGGTTACCGTTCGTAATATGCAACCAAATTTAACTAAAGCCTGATTTTTGTAGTATTTATAAACAAAAAATTATCTGCATGTGTTCTCAGTCGTTGTTCGCTTCAAATGTTAGAAAATGTTGTTTTGTTTACTTCTTTTTTTACATGTATTTTAATTATGTAAAAGGTCAAACAACATCTAGTTTTTAAGAATAAAACGAAAGCGTATCACGCGAAATCTTTTAAAACAGTAAGACAAATATGTGGGTCTTTGACAAACTTTATAGTAAACTTAAAGTGAGTGTACCCTTAATCAATTGTAACATCAGATTCTCCTTTGTTTAATGATAAATGAAATATCACTGAAATGTGTACGAAGCCAGGGACCTTATTGTATGAATAATGTTTTGCTTATTATCATTGAAGAATTCAACATTATTTAATACTATGTACCGGTATAATATTTTCAACATTTGATTTATAGTGTCAAGAGAAACTGTGAATGCATGAACCATTATGGTGTCAAACAGTTTATTTGGAAGTGTGGTGTAGTCTATGAGAATGGTATACCGATCAATACGAATGTATACTTAACAGTGGCGTAGCCAGACGTACCGCTACATTAAAGCTAAGGCAAACTGGGGGGGGGGGGGCGTCACACAATTCTATCACGCCCATAGTGGTCTCATTACAGTGTAAGGCCGCTTGTTTTTTTGTTTAATGTCTGTTTGGTTGATGTTTTGAAGTTCTTTGTATTTTTCTGGTCTTCTATGATACATGTGGTTCTTCTACGTTCACACAGCGCGCAAAGCGCGTATGTAGTCCTGTCATAATTTTCAGTTGCGCGCAGGTTAATACTTTGCAGAGTCCACGCAACAACGTGTACATGACGTGTCATGGTCAGGGTTATTAATCTATCCACATTCGCAGGGCTTTACTTCGGAATCAATCTCCAAGCAGAGTTGTCGTTCCATGCTCCCACATACAAACTCTGCCATCACAAGAAAATCCTATCAGATTTGGGAGGATTTTTTTGTTTAAGTATTATATTATGAAAAGTAGCATCATTTACTTTTATATTTTGAAAATAGTGTTCATTAAAATTACTATTCATAAGATAAGGTTCAAAATAAAAATAAATGACCTAAATTTAAAAAAGAGTAAAAATAGCAACTGAAAATATTTGTACCATGTGGCTCGGCTATCATCACGTGGCTGGTTATAAGGCAGGAATTTGTTCCAGCTATGCTGGTTCCATTCAAATCTCTACGCGGAGGTTGATTCGGAATAATTAAACAACACTTTGCCGTTCTATCGATGTTTTCAAAAACCAAATCACTTGTTCAATAACTGCCATTCCGGAATGACGGTCATAACGCAAACATAGTTGTGCCTCTTGCACTAATTTTATGAACACATGTCAATGCGAAATTATAAAGTCGTGCGTCGTTCGTCTTTGAGCTTATACCCGTTTCAAAATTGTGCAAGATTTTCTTCTTCGTGGGGAATTAAAGCTACGTTTATATTAACGATACGTGATTGCCCCGGTTTAAAACCAAAATGAAAATTGTATTAACTTGTATGTTAATAAAATTGTTTTATCACGTTTCTTTCAGTGTTAGATTGTATAGTAAAGGTGTTAAATTCTTTGCCTTTGACACGTGCTCCGATGTTCGAACTTGTGGTTATATTTGCCTTTATTTCGCTGAATATTAAATAACTGGCATTATTCCGATTACGATTTTCAATTTGAGCTAATGCTACGCGACTGCTTACAATTTTCTATAACTTTCATATGGGTCGGGTATCGTGTTTGATTATGTGGGTATCCACGTTCGAATAGCATGAATAACAACCTCAGTTGTGATTTACTGCCGTATATCTGAGTATCAAAGTGTTCGCGTGTTCAGTTGTTTCTTGTTTGTATATGCCTATGTACGCATGTCCAATTAAATACGCAGGTGAAAAGCTATGTACACAAATGATATTTGAAATTAATATTTAATCTGGCTGTTTCAATCGACCTGCGTGTTTATCAGGAAAGCTTTGATAATGTGAGCGCGAAAATTCATGTATATACATTAAGACTATAATTATTAACACAAGTTAAAATAACATTATTGATAAAAAAATGAACAAAACTTCAGTTCTTTAAAGTTGGTATTGTAACTACATGTTTATTTATTGACTGTTCCGTTTTGTTCCAAAGTCGCCTGTATTGTCTTTCAGAACCATGACTTACTTTTGAGAATATGACTGTCGCTGGGTCCGCCCGCCCCTACCCGGGCTACAAACCACTAACAGCGTCGCCGTCTCCGCGACCTATCGCCCGTGTAAAACCCGAGGCAGCCGAGAACGCCTTTCAAGCGCGCGGCTCATTAGAGCTGACATACGGGATTTCCGGCAATAGAACCCCGAAGCCGGAACCTAAGTGCCAAGGTGCGAGCGCTAGAAGGAACTATGTCGCTGGCCAAGGTTCTGTTGGGAAGCTCATGGGCGGGAGGCCAACGCCAAGGCTGAATCTTGCGCCAACCGCCGTCCCGCGCGTGAAGCCGGAAGCCGCCAATACCGCCGAGTTACACGCTGGCGGAAGGACCAGAGAGTTATTCCTGAAGCAAGGTCAATTGCCTCTGTCCCCACCGCCCGCACCGAGGGTTAAACCGGAAGCAGAACCTATTGCAGAGGAGCACAAGGGTGGCCGCATGGAGAAGCTTATTCACGATCCAGAGAAACTTCCGGAAACTCCCCGTGAGCCACCGAGAGTCAAACCGGAAGCTGCAAAGACTGCAGAACTGGGAGCTGGGCCTCGCATGAACAAATACATTCATAAATACGCTACGCCGCTTTCGTCACGTGCTGTCCCGAGAGTAAAGCCGGAGGCGGAGGAAATCGCGCAAAGCCACGCAGGGAAACCTATGGCAAAGCTAATAAATTCATACGGAAACAACAGTCCTTCGGCGCGTCCAATGCCGAGAATAAAACCGGAAGCAGAAGCCATTGCAGAGCCTCACAAAGGCGATCGTATGAGGTGTATAGTTCACAGCCCCAAGCGTCTGCCCAGCACTGCACGTCCAGAGCCGCGCGTTACTGAGGAGGGTATAACAAATGCAGACCTTAATTCAGGAAAACAAATCCGACGTCTGTTGCACGAAAGTGAATCTCCGGGAACGCCAAGACCCGCATCACGAGTGACGGTAGATGGGGAGGAGAATTACCAGAAAGCACAAGGTACCCTTGGAGTTTTGTTCGCCAGGTACGGCACACTTCCGCTCTCAGCCAGAGGGCCACCACGCGTGACTTCCGCTGGTTCGGACATTGCAAGAAAGAGCATGGGTGGACGTATGTCTTGGTTACTGCACGGGGGTAATCGAGGTTAAAATTTGTTAAAGTTAGATGGACGACGTGTTATACTTAGTAAAATGAATCGTACACCGGAAGTGACCTGTCTACCGTTAGTCCGATGCGTCTGCATATAAATTAAAAAAAAAAATAAGTTTGCAATAACGAGAGTGAAGTTTTAAAGAATGATATATTTTTTAAGAGATTGCACGTTTTATTGTTATAGCTAGTTGAAGATTTAATATGCCGACTTCTGCACATGTTCTTTGCAAGTATACACTAGCCATGTTGCGACAGTTTTTGGGCATTAGAGTGAGTTGCATATAGAGTGTTGTTTAGTATACGTAAACTTGCTGCATACAGATCTTCAGACAAAAAAAGCATATGTATAATTCAACGAATAAATGTATAGTTGTGAATAATTTGTTCAACAGATGTTCAAATTAAAATGTTCAACCAGCACTATATTTTCTTCAAATTGACACATACAAAGGCTTAACTATTTTCATCAGCAGCAGCCTATTGTATAAATCTAGATAACTCTCATCCAGCGGATAACTTCTGGTTATCTTCAATTTAAGGATATCGATTTTGGTTAGAAATTGTATAAATAAATATATTAGATTTGGCAAAGGTATTTGACTTTGGTTATCTTAATCTGAACAAAGGGTAATCTTTGGGATTGGCTTAAGTTATTATATTTACATTTCAACTTGACTTAACGGTCAGCTGAGAACAACGGTCACCTGTCGACAAGGGTCAGTCTGGATTTCCCCCCGACGAAAATAATGTTATATACGTATACAATTGGCTGCTGGTATTCGCCCGATGTTCTAAGAAAATATGTATAACCTGGCATAATTTGTTCAACAGATGTGCAAATTAAAATGTTTTCCAATACATCAAGAATAAGTGAGATCGGTATAGCTATGCATCAAGTGGTCGTCAAATGTTTAAAATCGAAACGTAAAGCGATGCGTACGGTTTTTATCCGATCTCCAAAACAAAAAAATAAAGATATGCACCCGGTTTTCGTCACACACATGTAAAGCAATTCATCAGAATCATCAAATGATCAAAGAACAAGATGTGTCCATTGGGCACAGATGCCCCCTCATTCCACGTTTGTCTCAAAACACCACATACGTAAAAACCTACCCTTGATCTGAACATCATTCAGTTAGACTCACACACCAACAATCAGGGGAATATCTGGAAGCGTTTTGCAAATTTAAAAGAAAATTGTTCAATCAAAGGCTCGTAATTTATTCAAAAATCAATGGACCAGAACACAATTTTATATGCAGCTCATATAGGTAGACTCACACATCAAAAGTTTCTAAAAGCGTTTTATAATAAATAATTCCGGAAAAGTACTATTTTAAAGAAAATTCCTCTTGTCGAAAGCCTGTAACTTCGTCAAAAATCAATGGACCGGAACGAAGCTCAAACTTGATCTGTAAGTCGTGTAGATAGACTCACACATTAAAAATCAGGTAAATATCAGCAAGCGCTTAGCATGAAAGTCAGGAAAACTGTTATTGTAAAGAACTTTTTCCAGTCCAAGGCATTAACTTCGCCATTATCCCATATGACAGTTAAATAAATTGTTTCTGCTTCGTTGTACACAAACGTCATCATCAGCATTCCCTTGACCGGACTGGCCGTTGGGAGGGGGGGGGTTGATGGACGATGATACAGAAATCCACATGTTGTGCGCTGCTGAGAGTAATTCATCAGTGGGAAGGGATGTCCACTCTTTCACATTGTCCATCCAGCTTTTCTTCTGACGGCCTCGACGTCGACCTCCCTCTAGAATGCAATATTGCGTTACTTACTAAATATGAGAACACAGCCTTAACATACAAACGCTCTTGCGCTGACAATCTTTTAAATATAAAGGGGCACACACAAACTGTATTGATGTCGAGAGTTGAGTGTGAAACTGTTGTATTCCTCAAGCCTTTTCATTAGAGATATAATCATTTCATGCTGAACAGTGAACACGCAGTAAACATCGTTGCAAAACGAACTGTAGTATCCCTTTTCATACCCTATACGTAAAAAAGATAGTCAATTACCTATTAATGTCACAATTAACTGTGTGAAGATTGCAGATTTTCTATTTCGAAAAGTGTTTGGCCTACCGGCGTGAAATTTTATATTCAAATTCATTGGCTCTTAAAAAGATCAGCTAAGGTGAAAAGATGGGTTAAACATATACGCCGAAAAACTAAAGTACTAACAGCTTAACTATATTTTGAGAGTGAAAACTTTAAGCGACAACTCCTTGAAAACTACCCGGCTTATTTTAATGGAATGATCATGCACGTACGACCCCACCCCGAACATACTCGAAAACACGAGTAATAATCATATCAAGACCTTCTTCGTAATTTCTGCTGCATAACACGAATGTTTTTGCCCAGTGACAGTTAGTAAGGACATGACATAAAACGTGATACTTGACACGCATTAACAAATAAAAAATACAGATCAAGTTTAGTCAAGTGAACCAGCTCAGCGATATTTGGGCCATCATGGCGCTCATGTTGATAGGAACGTCTTTCTTAATTTTTAAAACTAGACTGTATAATGGCATTGGGTATGTAATCATGCAAAAAACGTTTTACGTTCAGTTTTGTTAAATGTTTTTATTTTCACAAAAATAAGTTATGCTATTGAAAAATACCGTATGTGTTGTATCTTGTGTTTTAAACTTTTGAAGAAAGTTATCAGTGGAATACAAACTTTGCTTGAACCATAACTGTACCGTTCAATAAAACTAATACTATACAAAGCATTAACACACTTTTCATATTAACGTACTTAATTACTGTCAGCATTCCTTGAGTATTTGCATCCGGTACAATGCAAACTTTGAAATAATTCACACGTTTTATCTCAATGATGCGGCCATGCATTACGCGCTTGGAAGAAGTTTTTTGGCAGCATGCTGTGCCACCGTTATTCCTTTATTTAAAAGGGGCTTTAGTAGTCATTTATTTAAAAGTACTTGTATTATTCCTTTATTTAGAAGGATCTTCATTATTCATTTAATTAGAAAGAGATTCATTATTCATTTATTTAAAATTAGCTTTATCATTCCTTAATTTAGAAGGAGAGTCATTACTATTCCTTTATTCAGAAGAGTTTCATTATTCCTTTATTTAGAAGAAGCTTTATTTTTCCTATAGTTAGAAGGAGTATATTATTCCTTGGTTAAGGAGGAGCTATATTTAGAAAATTAAATTTAATGTTAACATCTCACATGATTTCAGTTCATCACCAACAAGTTTTATCTTTAACCAGTTAAGTTCGCAAGCATGGCATCGCTCACTCGAAATAATGTAAATCGGTCAGAAATTTTCAAACACACTTTACGAAGACTTTTGAACGACTATCAGCAACACTATTCAAGTCCACGTATAAAGCAAATACAGCAATACAAAAAATAAACGAATAAATACAAAAAACACGAAGCAACTAGAAGAGAAAACACGAAAGATTCATTCACATTTATGCAGACGGATACAAACCATTCGGTCATAAAAACATTTAAGATCCGATTTTAAATTATAAATAATCTAACTGTATTTCTAATTGCAGTTCGTTTACAGAAAACATAACAAAACCCCGTGTTTCCAGTCCATGCATTAGATACGAAATGGACTGTAACACTCTGAACACATAAGTGTAGTTAGACATCGGAGGTGCGTACACAAGTTGTAAATATCGCCCCAGTTTAACGAGCAAGACGGCTATTGCTGGGACACAAGTTTCGTAATCAAGCTGTGAGTACAATTGCAATTTCTCTGCCATTGTTTCTAGTTTTGTTTTAAGATAATTTCCATAAAGAAAGTGATGTATTATTATCAAGCCAGGATAATCTTGTTAAAACTGTGTATGCTATTTTCTGAAATATTTATGGGAATTATGGTTATATAATCGGAAGTAGAAGTTTAACAACGAAGTAGGAATTGTAAAAGCAATAACGTCATAATGGCGACAGGAGAAAAACGTGGATTTAAACGAGTCTCTGCAGGTGACTTCATTGGAGAATGTTCTGTCACACAATCTTGTGTGCCATGTTTGAAGACCAACGTATCAAAAACTGCAACGGTTTTCTGTAAGGACTGTGATGAGTTCCTGTGTGATGCCTGCAAAAATCCACACACCGTCTATAAAGGTGGAAGCATAATATTGTCAAATGCCAGGATAGGAAATCTGTACCACTGGGAGTCGATATGAAAGGACTTGACATTTGTCAGGAGCACGACAAGGAAATAGAGTTTTTATGTCATGATCACTCCAAGCTTGCAGTAAATGTGTATATATTCACAGGAAATGTGACCATTTGGATGAAATAAACAACGAAATCGGGCAAAAACGACATGAACTTAATGAGTTGAAACAGTTGTTTATAAAATTGCAGTCCGATGCTGATGCCATAATAACGGAGTGTAAGCAGTCTGACTTAAGTTTAGATGGATCCGTTGCAAAGATTTCTTCAGAGATAGACACAATGAGAGATCGCATTATTAATCTATTTGAAGACGCTAAGCAGAAAGTATTATCTGGGGCAATCGATTTCAAAATATCAGAAGTCAGACGCATTGGTGATAAACTTGAGGCCACATCCAAATTAAAGGAAGAAATACACAAAGAATCGGCTATGTTTTGTTACATTTTAGAAAACGGAACGCCTACCCAACAGTACATATATGCAACAAAGTTTAAGGAGAAACTTAACACCGTTGAATCAAATTTAAATAAACAAGGCGCGATTAACATTTTATCTATCGTGACAGTGTCGTTTCCAAAAGAGCTGACAGCACTACTTGAGATTGGAAACAATTTTATACAACTGAACTGCGATGGAAACAAGACAGGTATTTTTATTGCGAAATAATAGTTTCATAATAGTTGGTTTTATTTAATTTACAGTGTAAAGTAATATATTCCAGAAAACATATGATTGGTCTGGCATTGTTCGCAATGTCTTAATGCAAATAAAAGTCGTAAATTATCGTCTGAAACATGTGTAAATTGTTCTCTTTTTATTGCAAAATAATAGCAAGTTTTTCGGAATCAGATCGTACTGTGAACCCTAGCGTTTTTGTGTTTTTACATTCTTTCAATTTAATCATGAATGGATTTGGACGCTCTCTCTACAAGCACGTACAACGGACTTAGGTTAAAACAGGTCATGAATAAAATTATGATCTTAATTGTGGACTTGCGACCAAACTAGATCTTATTAGATTGAGATTAATCATGGCTATTGTGGCAATAGTGAATAGACGTTGTTAAAAAGTTTAAAAGTAAAGTTGGATTTGTTTCGTGTGAATATGGTTATAATGAAAAGCTATTTAAATAATATTTACTCAGATTTTAGTATCGGATGTTATCAGCGATGCGACATACATTTTAGTTGGATATCTCGCTATCGAAAAGATGAAGTGGACTATTTACGCAGGCGGCAATTTATAACAGAACAGAACAGATAGTTTATTTGCGACTTAAGCATATACAGCTCATCGTCAAAAACAATAAATCAATCATAAATACATATACATACACATGCGTCAAACTAACAACAAATGTTTATGCATTTTTACACATAGATGATTTTTGTGAGAATGCAATATGAAAGAGAAAGAGAAGGCTCTTAATTGTTAAACAAAGTTAAGTAAATGATTATGATCCGTTAGTGATTGAGCAAAAATAAAATATAGACATTATGCAGTTATAAATTATTTACAAAATCACAATTTTGGGGAAAAAACTATTCTCTCATAAGACTATAAATTTTCGGCTCTAAGTTTAAATGCTTTTATACAAAAATTAGCTAGACGTATCAATACAGATTTTCCAGTCTCATTCAACAATTGTACAAATTTAAACATAATTGGTCTTCTTTTGTAAAAAACAGGTATACATGTATTTCTAATATTATCATATAAAGGACATATAAGAACAAAATGGTACTCATCTTCAATTTCATTCATTGAACAAAATGTACATGTTCTTTCATTTCTTTGAATATTTTGGTGCCTACCAGTTTCTATAAATAGAACATGGGAAGATAATCTCAATTTTGCGATTATGTTTCTAAATTTCGAATTTTCAATTTTGTCTAAATAAATAGATCTTTCAAACATGGGTTTCAATCCTTTGTACAAATATAGTGATGGAGAGTCATTTACATCAATTCGCCATTTTGAAATAAACAAATCTTTTAATCTATTGCGGAACATTATAATAAAGCTGTTAACATTAACCGATTCTGGATATAACCATACGTCATTAAAACCTGACTCTTGCAAGAGTTTCCGAACGTTTGATATCCATGACTTGGAGTGAGGATTATCACATGATTCTTTAAATTGTTTACGAATAATATTACTTAAAATACAGTTAGAAGATTTTTCGTTGAACAATTTTAAGAAATATTTAACTACTCGCAAATATCGACATATATACATCGGGTATCTCCCTACTTCGGCATACAAAGCATTTGAATTAGTAGAAGCTTTAACACTTAAAAGCCATTTACAGAATTTGCGTTGGACACGCTCAATATTTTCGGCTTTAGTAAACCCCCATACCTCGCTTCCATAATTTAGAATCGAGGCAACATATGCATCAAACAGATTTAACATTATTTTAACAGATACATTCAATGATTTTGTAACAGTAAATAATGCGTTCATCGCTCTAAGCGCTTTGGCTGATAAAGTATTTGTGGCTTGTATAAACGAGCCGCTGCTTGAAACTACTATTCCTAGATAATTAAAATTGTTCACGATTTCAATTGGATTATTATTGTACACCCATCTATAGCCTTTTTTTAATCTGCCTTTATGAAAAATAACAATTTTTGTTTTTTCGACATTCACCGTTATATTCCACTTCGTGCAATAAAGTCAATTTATATTGACTAGTAGAAATTCCGGATATTCTTTATCTGCGTATTTCTTTTTATGCCCCCGGTAGTGTGGCATATAGCAGTCTTACTGTCTTTCCTTTAGTTCGGCATTCCGTCCGGCATTCCGTTTTCCGGAACGATTTCATATATAGAGCTTATTTTTGGTACGTTAGTCTACCTAAATGACCTACAGATGAAGTGTGAGTTGCGTTCCGGTTTATTTAATATTTGGCGAAGTAATGTGCGTTGGACTTTAAAAGATTCCGTTTTTCGCGGTAGTTTTACGAAACGCTTTAAGATATTTAGCTGATTTTTGCCATGTGAATCTACCTACATGAATTACAGATGAAGTGTGAGTTTCATTCCGGTCCATTGTAAAAACTCATAAAATTCCATTAGTTTAATGTGCGAAAATTAACACTCAATATTCAATCACTCTATAAACTGTGTAACTTACTCTATGTTTGCGTCTTAAATGCAGGACGCATAGGTTAAAAATCAGGTGTATAAATTTGTCTATATATTATTCCCCAAAATGTAAGGCTATGGGCTTTCCCCACATAAATAAAAATACATAAATAAAAAAAGCGATGCATAGCTATCCCTTTATTGTTATTATAAGTAACATGTGCAGTGACACATATTTCTTGCAGGTTTCAGTCTCACAGGAAGTGATGATCGAGGATTCGGTAACCTGGATGGCGGTCGCAGTGGGCGCGGGGGATTTGGACACAGGAATGCACGTGGTTAAGTCTTCAGGGGCGACAGAGGCGGCAGAGGAGGGTGTAGAGGAGGTTTTGTGGATCTCGGCGGTTGCCGAGGAGGAGGCCACTGATTGTTTGATGCGTGGCGGTAGAGCAGGTAGGTATGCTGGGTATTAAATGTATCTCTAATGGAATGTATATCTCTGGGACACGTAACTTAGTTAAAAACGAAGACAAAATGCGCTGGATCATTTGGAATACTGGCTTGGATTTTTTTACTCTACCGACGAACAAATCAAACGACTCAGTCGACGGTTGAGTGGGTTACGTCAAAGACTGGTATTGTACCTTAAGGTTGTGCATGCTTTCCTGATGAATGTGTTGAAAAGTCAATACTCGTACACTCCAAATTAGGGAAACCCATTCGAAATGATCGAGTCAGATCGACACCCATCGGGGATTCGTTCAGATAATCAGAATGAAACACGTTGTATCTTATCTGAACAGATGATATCGTGACCAGATCGCAAACCAGCTCAAAGTATCGTATAACGATATTACAAAATGCATTATCATGAAAGTAGGGTTAAAATATCAAAGAAATACCACGATCAGCTACGAGTAGACAATTTAGCGCTCTTTCCGAATCGTACGACGGTGAGAGCATTACGTAAAGACCATTAAGACGTGTGTTATCTAAAGAAATAATACAATCAAGGTTCAATAAAGTTTAAATTTATAATTTGTGAGTCTTGTTATGCTTAAATCGTGGTAAGCATAAACTTAATTCGTGTAAGACATAATGAACCTACTCTTATTATGTTGTACCGGTTATATTAAACAGCTAATTGTGACCAGATTGAAGCTGGGTTCAAAACATGGTATCACAACGTAAAGACTCGAATAACAAAATATAATCCAAGCCCGACTCTCAGAGACAGATCAGAAACAGATACGAGTGAATAATCATAAGCGTGACAGTCAAGTTTGAGTAAGTAATTCAAAAGATCATGGTTGAAAGCAGAACAGGCTGTATTTGTATACATGTACCGGTATATATAATTTATATTTCTTTTAAAAGACATCTGAATCCTGAACTGAACATCATCTTTTTAAATTATTCAAATTGTTATGGCCCGCTGTAGATCATCATAGCTTAATATAGATCTCCAGTGAAAATGAGGTGCTGCATATTTGATATCAAACATCTTCTAGTGACGCTCGGTTGGTCATTGTCGGTTAGGATTCTACTTAAATGTACCCCGGATACGATAAATATACTGAAACGTACCCGGGAATTCTAACGCAGAATGGGTCATCGTCGGTTTTTTTTTCAAATTGATTATGTCAATATTAATGTCAATTGATATTCTGTATAATGGCCTCGATATGGTCGACACGCCAACTCGAAAAAGCATGTTGAGGCAGGTATTGTTCGAATATAATTTTTTCGTATTCCGTAGCGCGTTTTACGACATCGGTTTATTGGCGGAAATAACACTCGGGTGCAATCAAAATGCGCCGGGTAAGGGCTAGTATTTTTTCCGTACCCGGGGTACATTTAAGTATACTTATCGGTTAGTCAAGAGTACCCACGGTAGATTTAAGCAGTACCCGAGCCGGCAATGACCAATCGAACTTACGTTACCCTCTACAGAGATTGCTCACAGCATGTCCATTAGTGTTATATTAGATTCAACACCGTGATTACATGATTTACAAAGGCTTTAATATTATAACTATTATCTCAAGCATTATGCTCAGGAGTTTCATATGTTCCATACAGCCGAATAGTGGTCCTTTAATACAAATGTTTACAGTTTTACCCTTAGGTCAAATGTCGGTCTATACGACGCTTATTTAGACATAACTCGCAAAATGACATTACTAATCTTATCCGACAGGGCGATGCAAATGACTTCTGTTAAATAAAAATAACATCTATCAAGACCGTAGCCAAAGTTGTTTGTTTCTACATACAACCTTTTGTTGCCCTGGCGACCCTAAACTTTTGTGGACAATGTAGGTTGGGATTTCGATCATTTTTTAAATATTCATATATTATACTCGCTAATCGAAGATTGACATAAACAAGAATGTTTAATATTGATAAGGAGGATTTCTGTTGATGAACTTTCCTATAAAAGTGTGAAAAAACTCGTGTATCGTTAATGATTTTCTCCCAAATGACAAATATTGAAATCCCGATTGAAAATAATTATTTTTTCTTTACATTATGATTAAGATCATTTGAATATTTTTTTTGGGTAAAGTGACACTTTAAAAAATGCCAAAATATGTGAATATTTTCCGTTTAAGAGACTAAATACGAAAATGTATAATTATTGGACATAATTTTAATAATAATAATAATTATTATTATTAAAAAAATAATCATTTGTTTAATTATTCCAGTGGAAATCAGTCCCATTATCTTATCATCTCAGCCTTGGCCAATCACCTTTCGCAATGTTTATTTCAAGGATTAAACGAAAGCTTCTAAATAATAATAATAATAATAATAATAATAATAATAATAATAATAATAATAATAATAATAATAATAATAATAATAATAATAACTTTATTTCATGAAGAATTCACATTAAGAAATAATTTCTTTTTTTACAATGTGTTCTTCAGTAACAAAACACAAGTATATATTTTGAAACATGCATACGAACATACAAGGGAAAAAAGAAAATGAACTAGACAGTTAAATGTTATAATAACTTCCTTATCAATTCCGACGACGTCGACGACGACGAAGACAGCGACGACGATGATAATGATGACGATGATGATTATGATAATACAAAATATGCAAAATGTGATACAAAAATCAATCTTTCAAAAATTAATCTTTCAAATAAATCACATCAGACACATCACAACAAAGTATTAACATAGAAAAATTAACAAATGAGCATACATATATATCAATGATTTGTTTGTAGGTATTCTTTAAATTTTATTTTGAATGTAGTATTCGAAGACACTTGTCGGATGCTTATTGGAATTGAATTCTATATGTTTCGTGACCGAAACGAAAACGCTCGTTTTCCATAATTTGTTTTAAACGGAATAGATGATATAACAGTGTGTGTGATGGATCTAAGAGCGTACACATTGTTATTTGAGATATGTATAACATTATTGAAATAAGAGGGCATTGCGCCTATTACAAACTTATGAACAATAGATCCAGTTAGGAAAGAACATCTGTTATTGAATGTCAACCAACTAAGTTCTTTGAATAAGGGAGCTGAAGGAGTTGAATATGGTTTATTCAGTATTATTTTAGCAGCTCGTTTTTGTATCGAATGTATTTTACGTAAGTGTGACTGTGTTGCTGAACACCATAATGCACAACAATAATCCATAGTCGTTAATATATATGAGTTGTAAAATAGTTTTTTTGTTTCATAGTTAATAAAATAGTTAATTCGTTTTAATAAGGCCAGTTTAAAGTTAAGTTTACGACATACATTGTTTATGTGAGATTGCCATGTAAGATGCTCATCAATCGTAACTCCTAGTAAATTAAACTGTTTGGTTTGTTCAAGGAGAATAGCTTGTCTCGTGTACGTGGATCTACCAAAGACTACAAATAATGATCATCGTTGGACTGGATTCCTTGGACTAGATGGAAGACTGGTAGCCCTGAATAACATGTACTTGAAATGTATCATACTGTATGAGCAACTACGGGGACTTGGAACACCGTACAAGTTAAATATACAATGTACACCCATATTGTGTGTCTAAGGATGACACTAGGCTGGCTGCCCTGAAGGCGCAAACAAACTTCACATGCGTTTGTGTGGTGATGTTTTGTCAATAACGAATACTTGTCCGATTTATTAAAATTGAATAGTGCTCTTTTTATGTTTTAATCGCTTATGAATTTTGAATTTTATTGTATTTTATATTTGTATTTTGAATTAATGTTTTAATAATTTGTTTTCTTGCATTTAAAATAACTTGAAAAAAATATGTAATAGATATTTGATTTCATTTAAATATATTGTGTATGTGATACTATTTTAAGTCCCATAAATACATCTTAACTAGGGTGTATCAATATTCCAGATAACTATTGTACGGTATACCATCGATCCTGTTAAAAGATTACATATTTCTGTTGTCCTGTAATTAAACGCGTTAGTTTTTTGTCAGTGAATATTAATTATCGGCCATGGTGACTAACATCATGTATACCTATGTTGCGTATGTTAACTATGCGGCGGGAAAAACAATATTATCGTTGTATGAAAAACATTAACGGCTGCATTTTGGGCTTAAACTGTACTTAAAAAAAAGATATTTCTTGTTTGAAATAATTAAGCAAATTTGATTTTTCTTTGTATTCTAATCATGTTATCACGCTCTAACATTTTTGTTTGTATTTGTGAATTGCTGCCCTCGAGTATTTCAAACGTTTGTACTTAAGTCGTCGTAACTTTTAGCGTTCTGATCAGACACAAACCCACCAAAAAGTGTGCGGAGAATGATTAACAGATTAAGGTATTCATTTCATAAAAATTAATGTTTAGAACCTTACAAATAATATTATTTTCCTGAAATGCGTTCGTATTTGGATTCTTTGTCAAAATGTCAGGATATTTTGCCGTTTCGTTTTCCACATATAAAATGCTTATAACCCTACCTCCTCTGTAGCTAAAAATGGGGATAAAATAAAGATATAGACATATTTATCAATATTTAATAAACTTAACATAAATAAACATCTCTGAATAATAAGGATCACTTATTTAAATACAAGCTATATTTATAAATATTTCAAATTACAATGTATGTTTAAAATTGATGATAATTGTCCTGTTCTTGCATGTGAAAACAAAAAAAAAGTAATATGATAGATAAGATTGTTTATGCATGTTCTGAATATAAACCGTATTAATTTTCTATTGGTGTTTAAATTTGAAAATAAAACCCCAAATCTGACAGTGTATACCCCACTCCTGTATTACATGAAGTGGTTTAGTAACTGAACAAATTTCTTCTTTTTATTACTTTTGAAAAATATTGGTTGAACAATATGGCAGACAACATAATAAACCCTTCAGAACTTGTTAAAAGCAGATGTAGGCAATAAAGAAAAGTAATAACACAATTTGTTAATATTAAATACACGTATTCAAACTGTACTTGTAGCAACAGTGAATATTATTATAAGGTCTATCTTGAACTATATGTGAGCACTTCAGAGCCATCGTGGTCCTCTTGAAATTGTTAGACATATACATGTAACTGAAAAGATTTAAATTGAATTAAAGAGTCATATGCATACGTGTTATAAATATACACAACCATCTGACAATATGCAATAAATTTCCGTCGGTTACATAACTTAAAATTTTATCGGCATGAATTTGTATCGCAATTTTACAAGTATAATATACATTATTAATGCGTGTACAAGTCATCAGGGAGCAACAAAAACATATTAACAAAATGTTACAAATTTACACATTGTCATCTTCATATTTTGTAAGTTTTGCTTTACTGGATTCACAGTGCTAGAACCGCGTGGCAGATCACGTGTTACGTAGCACAACATTGCGGCGGTAAATCACCGGTAAACTTTTTATAAGAAGTGAATAAACACATCAAAATACTTGCAATTAGAGAGTAATGTATCTGAAGTAGAAGTATATAACATGTTCATTAACGATTTCTTATTAATGCGTTCACATTGGCCGTTAGTGGTTAACGAGGTATGAATTGTTTGTCATAAGTAGTACATTCTTTTCAATACATTCATTTTTGTCGCTCGTTGTTTAATTAACCCATGTATGCCTAGCGTTTAGAAAAAAGGCCATGGCAAACAGCGTAGACCCAAATGAGACGCCGCATAATGCGGCGCCTCATCTGGGTCTGCGCTGTTTGCTTAAAGGGATTTCTGTAAGAAATAGTCTAAATATATAAATAAATATACCAGACATCCCTAATTTTGGAAATAAATTGATCCAATTTAGAAGGATGGGAGAGTCCACTAGGCATAAATGGGTTAATTATGTATATATTGGCTCGAACCACTGACTCCCGGAGAAAAAGTCTAACGCTTAGACTACTCGGCCATTCGTGCTCATACAATGAGTGATGTATTTTATACTTTATATAAGCAATCCTCGTAGTGTCACAAAATATAACGACAACAACAGAATTCTCCGAATTATTCAATCGTTTCGCGTTGCAACGCTTTATAATTTTCAGGTTTTTAAATCGTCAAAAGTTGCATATAATGGATATTTTTTAGCATGGTTAATATTCAGTATTACTGCTTCCCCACAAATATCATAACTACAAAGAAAATTTGCGAATCTAAAACAATTTTTTGTTTAATTTTGTCAATTGACCAAAACGTGAAAAGGTCCCTTAAACCCAGTTGTCGACCCGTCAAAATCAATCAATCTTTCTTGCAATTGAAGTCAGGTGCTTGAAGTTGGCACACCGCTCAGTAATCGACATCCGCTCAGCAAATTACGAATGCCGATCTTGCACAGCACCTGGCTCGACATTTCAGATCAGTATTCATGTTAAAAGTGTTACGGCGAATGCTGAGCCAGCAGCACAACACTTTAGCGCGACATTCAAGATCAGCATTCCTTTTTAAAGTGTTACGGCAAATGCTGAGCCAGCTCAGCACTCCAGCGCGACATTCCAGATCAGCATTCGTTTTAAAATTGTAACTGCAAATGCTGAGCCAGCTAAGCACTCCAGCGCGACATTCCAGATCAGCATTCGTTTCAAAAGCGTTAAGTCGAATGCTGAGCAGCTCATCACTCAAGTGCGACATTCTAGATCAGCATTCGTTTTTAAAGTATTACGGCGAATGCTGAACCGGCTCAGAACTCCAGCGCGAAATTCTAGATCAGCATTCGTTTTAAGGGTATTCCAGCGGATGCTGAGCCAGCTTAGCACTACAGTTCGACATTCTAGATCAGCATTCGTTTCAAAAGCGTTAAGGCGAATGCTGAGTCAGCTCAGCACTCCAGCGCGACATTCAAAATCAGCATTCGTTTTAAAAGTATACGGCGAATGTGGAGCCAGCTCAGAACTCCAGCGCTACATTCTAGATCAGCATTCGTTTTTAAAGTATTACGGCGAATGTTGAGCCAGCTCAGAACTCCAGCGCGACATTCTAGATCAGCATTCGTTTTTAAAGTATAACGGCGAATGTTGAGCCAGCTCAGAACTCCAGCGCGACATTCTAGATCAGCATTCGTTTTAAGGGTATTACGGCGAATGCTGAGCCAGCTCAGCACTACAGCGCGACATTCTAGATCAGCATTCGTTTTAAGGGTATTACGGCGAATGCTGAGCCAGCTCAGCACTACAGCGCGACATTCTAGATCAGCATTCGTTTCAAAAGCGTTAAGGCGAATGCTGAGCCAGCTCAGCACTCTAGCGCGACATTCTAGATCAGCATTCGTTTTAAAAGTATTACGGCGAATTCTGAGCCAGCGCAGCACTTCAGCGCGACATTCTAGATCAGCATTCGTTTTAAAGGCGTTAAGTTGAATGCTGAGCCAGCTCAACACCCCAGTGCGACATTCCAGATCAGCGTTCGTCTTATAAGATTTATGGCGAATGCTGAGCCATCTCAGCACTCCAGCGCGACATTTGAAATCAGAATTCGTTTTAATATAGTTTTCCGGCGAATGCCGAGCCTGCACAGAACTCTAGCGCGACATTCCAGATCAGCATTCATTTCAAAATCGATAAGGCGAATGCTGAGCCAGCTCAACACTCCAACGCGACACTCTAGATCAGCATTCGTTTTAAAAGTATAACGGCAAATGCTGAGCCAGCTCAGTACTACAGCGCGACATTTTAGATCAGCATTCGTTTCAAAAGCGTGCAGGCGAATTCTGAGCCTGCTCAGCACTCCAGCGCGACATTCTAGATCAGCATTCGTTTTAAAAGTATTACGGCGAATGCTGCGCCAGCTCAGCACTCCAGAGCGAAAATCTAGAACAGTATCCGTTTCAAAAGCGTTAAGGCGAATGCTGAGCCAGCTCAGCACACCAGCGCGACATTCTAGATCAGCATTCGTTTTAAAAGTTTTACGGCGAATGCTGAGCAAGCTCAGCACTCCAGCGCGACATTCTAGATCAACATTCGTTTGAAAGGCGTTAAGTTGAATGCAGAGCCAGCTCAAAACCCAAGTGAGACATTCCAGATTAGCATTCGTCTTATAAAAGTTATGTCGCATGCTGAGCCAGCTCAGCACTCTAGCTCGACACTACAGTTCAGCATTCTTTTTTAAAGTATAACTGCGAATGCTGAGCCAGCTCAGCACTCCAGCGCGACATTCTAGATCAGCATTCGTTTTAAAATTATTACGGGGAATGCTGAGCCAGCTCAGCACTCCAACGCGACATTCTAGATCAGCATTCGTTTCAAAAGTGTTAAGGCGAATTATGAGACATTTCAGCACTCCAACGCGAAATTCCAGATCAGCATTCGTTTTAAACGTGTAAGGCGAATGCTGAGCAAGCACAGCACTCCAGCGCAACATTCTAGATCAGCATTCGTTTCAAAAGCGTTAAGTTGGATTCTGAGCCAGCTCAACACCCCAGCGCGACATTCCAGATCAGCATTCATCTTATAAGAGTTATTGCGAATGATGAGCCAGCTCAGCACTCTAGCGCGACTTTTCAGATCATCATTAGTTTTAAAAGTGTTAAGGCGAATTCTGAGCCAGCTCAGCACTCCAGCGCGACATTCCAGATCATCATTAGTTTTAAAAGTGTTAAGGCGAATTCTGAGCCAGCTCAGCACTCCAGCGCGACATTCCAGATCAGCATAAATTTCAACAGCGTTAAGGCGAATGGTGAGCCAGTTAAGCACTCCAGCGCGACATTCTAAACCAGCATTCGTTTTAAGAGTATTACGGCGAATACTGAGCCTGCTCAGCACTACAGCGCGACATTCTAGATCAGTATTCGTTTCAGAAGCGTTAAGGCGAATGCTGAGCCAGCTCAGCACTCCAGCGCGCATTCGTTTTAAAGGCGTTACGTTCAAGGCTGGGCCAGCTAAATAACCCAGCGCGACATTCCAGATCAGCATTTGTCTTATAAGAGTTATGGCGAATTTTGAGCCAGCTCAGCACTCTAGCGCGACATTCCATATCAGCATTCATTTGAAAAGTATAACGGCGAATGCTGAACCAGCTTAGCACTTCAGCGCGACATTCTAGATCAGCATTCGTTTCAAAAGCGTTAAGGCGAATGCTGAGCCAGCTCAGCATTCCAGCGCGACATTCTAGATCAGCATTCGTTTTAAAAGTATTACGGCGAATTCTGAGCCAGCTCAGCACTCCAGCGCGACATTCTAGATCAACATTCGTTTGAAAGGCGTTAAGTTGAATGCTGAACCAGCTCAAAACCCAAGAGCGACATTCCAGATCAGCATTCGTCTTATAAAAGTTATGGCGAATGCTGAGCCAGCTCTGCACTGTAGCTCGACACTCCAGTTCAGCATTCGTTTTAAAAGTATTACGGCGAATGCTGAGCCAGCTCAGCACTCCAGAGCGACATTCTAGATCAGCATTCGTTTCATAAGAGTTAAGGCGAATGCTGAGCCAGCTCAGCACTCCAGCGCGACATTCTAGATCAGCAATCGTTTTGAAAGTATTACCGCGAATGCTGAGCCAGCTCCGCACTCCAGCGCGACATTCTAGATCAGCATTCGTTTTAAAAGTATAACGACTAATGCTAATCCAGCTCATCACTCCAGCGCGATATTCTAGATCACCATGAGTTTTAAAATTGTTACGGCGAATGTTGAGCCATCTCAGCACTCTAACGCGACATTCTAGATCGGTATTCGTTTTTTAAGTATTACGGCGAATGCTGAGCCAGCTCAGCACTCCAGTGCGACATTCTAGAACAGCATTCGTTTTAAAAGTATTACGGCGAATGCTGAGCCAGCTCAGCACTCCAGCGCGACATTTTAGATCAGCATTCGTTTCAAAAGCGTTACTGCGAATGCTGAGCCAGCTCAGCAATCTAGCGCGACATGATAATTATGTTAATGATTACAGGGCCCTCAATCCATTTTAGGGTAAGTGGGTCGCTACCCATAGCAGGGGGAATTTTCGCGGCGTTTCCCTTTTGGGGGGGGGGGGGATTTTTTACTTACTCTCTAATTATAACATTTGTACATGTTTGCACTATATTCATTGCTTTTTTCATAATTAGGTATGTTTGGCAAGATTAAATTAAAATATAATTGAGATATAATAATCATAAGACACATCTATCTATAAAAAAATATTATTTTTTTTTTAAGGGGAATTTATTCCCCAAAAAGGGGGAAAATGTATACTTTTCAGGGGGGGGGAATGCGGCCGAATTTCGGCCGTGGATTTGACAGATTGAGGGCCCTGGATTATGATGATTATAATAATGATGGTAATGATAATGATGATGGTAATGATGATACAGAAAATGATGATCATAATAATGATAATGTTGATAATGATAATGGTAATGTCGATATTGCTAATGATAATGATAATAATGACGATATTAATAATGCTGGTGATGATAATAATGATGGTAATGATGATAATGCTAGTGATAGTGATGATAATGAGTATAATGATTATGATGAGTATAATGATGATGATAATGATAATGATGATAATAATAATTATTATTATTATGATAATGTTTATGGTAATGCCTATGTTGACAATGATATTGATAATGATAATAATGATAACGATGATGGTAATAAAGATAACAATATTGATTATAATGATAATTATGATAATGATGATTATGTTAATGATGATAATGATAATGATTATTATGATAATGATGAGTATGACACTGATTATTATGATAATATTGATGATACTGATAATGCCGATGATAATGATGATAATGGTGATAATAATAATGATTATATTGATAATGATGATGATAATGATGATGATGATAATGGTCGTGATAAATGCCGATGATTATAATGCTGATAATAATGATGGTATTGCTGTTGAGAATAATGATGATGATAATGATGATGAAACTGATGATTATGATAATTATTATAATGATAATGATGATGATAATGCCGATTATGATAATGATGATGATAATAATAATTAGAATGACGATGATAATGATGTTGATAATTCTGATAATGATGCTGGTGATACTGATAATGATACTGATGATGATAATGATATGCATTGTGATGCTTGATAGTCCGGCTTTATACGACGGCAAACAACATTTAATTATTCGAATACCTGACGAAGATCTGGTCAAGCGCTGTCTATTGTAATTTGTAAACTGTTTTGTAACAGTTACATCGAATGTTGGACCAGCTCATCAACCTAGCGCTTCATTTGCATGTCAACATTTGTTTTATAACAGCTGCATCAGCTCTGCACTCCAGAGTGAAATCAACATTTGGCAATACATGTACTTGTCAGGCACTACACGCCGGGACGAAATATTTTTTTAGGAATTTTCTGATCTGGGTTATATTAAATTTTATCCCGCGGATCAACGTTAAACTGAAATTGTATGATTTTTATATGTGTTAAATTGTAATACATATATATTGATAAAAATATGTTACAATATCACAAAATAGGCAAGAAAAAGTATACATCGAAGACGAATTTCATAAAATGCAGCAATTACAAATTAGCGCCCCGAGCCGATTGGGACGAAGATATTTGGTACATATTTTCCTACAATAACCGAAGCATTTGTCTTTTTATTAGGATCGGAGTTAGTGTTCGTGTGTCGTATGAATAGATATCGTTGCAGGAAATTAAAATGATCCGTAAAACTAAATTAAGATTCAAATCGTACATGCATGTATTACATGCTGGCGAATTCGACTGTACAGACATTTTCGATTTCAGAATTAAATATCTTGCTTATTTCGCATTTTCGACACATGTTCTTCTTAACTTTTACTTTAATTTATATTAAAATATATGTATAATAAGTTTTTTTTACACATTTTATATAAATTCATAAATATTTGACCAAATTGTACGATTTCATTTTAACAAATTAGATGTGTTTTTATTCTATTGATTAACAATTTGTATTGATATATGTATTATTATATGTTCATAAATGTGTTATTTCCAAATGTTTTTAAACACATAAATTAACTAAACAATTTACTGATACTGGTGTTGCTGTGTAAAACTGGGCAGCATAGTTTTGGCCATTCATCTGTTGATAAAAAGTATGTTTCATAACATTCATATTGGCTGATATTTTGCACATAAATGCACAATTTCGATACAAACAAAAGGCCCTTAAACAAAATCATACATGTTGCATATGATGCGGTTTGCTTTTAATTAAAACAAATGGACAATTGTTACAAAAGCGCGGTATTAGTGACCATTAGTTACTGCAAAATATAAAAGTCAAATAATTGTTTATACTTTGTCGATTAGGAAACGTAGCATAGTGAATGAATATAGTTGAACAATTCAAACCTCTGGCATAAATTATACGACTCTTTCTCGCGCGGATACGACAGATGCGGCAAATATGCGGCAGTTATCAGGTTTATCGTAGTTAAGAGAGAACTGGCTTGAAAGTTTTGGTACTAACATTATAAATTATAACGGTTTATACGATGAGCGATTTTGAAAAGAGTTTAATGGGTCAATTTTGTTTGTACCTAGAGATTAGTCGACATTTCCCAAATCCTACCCAATCTGAGGAGTAAGTTTATTATCGCTTGTAGGATCAGGACTATAAACATTTCAACAACCTTATTTTGAGAAATGTGAGAACTAGAATATTAATATTATTTGTGTACAATTAACACTTATTACTCAATTATCACACTCTTATGGTTTCTGTCACTTGCGTGATCGTATTATGTTTTTTCTTAATGACATTGCATTAAAGGGACCTTTTCACATATCTTGGCATGTATTGAAGTTTGCCATTAAATGCTTTTAATTGATAAATGTAAACATTGGATCTAAAAAGCTCCAGTAAAAAAACAAAACAGAATAAAATTATAGAAAGAAAAAAATAGTAACCCTCAACCGGTTTTGTGTTATAACCCCCAAATAACCATTATCTATGATGTTGTGTTATAACCCCCAAATAACCATTATCTATGATTTTGTGTTGTAACCCCCAAATATTTCATAGTTCATTTTATTTACATTGGTTTCCTTTTTTTACCGGCATCCGTGTGCAGTTTTCATTAATGGAACAGAACTGTGTAGGTTTTAAAAAATCTGCTTCATCTTGTAAGCGTAATTTCATATTGTTCTCAACTTCAAGAGGGGGGGGGGATTCTGAACTTATTTTTACGTTGCTCATTTACGATAGGGGTTGAGTACTCATTGATATGAAAACACTGTAAAGGTTTGAAAGTGTTTACGAACCCCCCACCCTCTCACACATATATTTCATGGGCATAATAAAAACAAAAAATGGTTACAATAAAACAGCATATTTATTTAAACTAAAATGTCAACATCAAAACAAAAAGTTAACATAGAACACAAATGAAATAATTTGATTCTACTGGGGCTCGAACCTTGGGCCTCTCACATGTGAAGCGAGCGTGTAACCACTACACTACGGAACCGCTTGAAAAATCACCTTCTAACTAAGATATTAATAAGCTATTAATAGTCGGTTCAAATGTAAACCCGCAAGTTTAAACGCTGGATAGTGAGCGGGGTTAAAGGTCCATACCAAAGGGTCCATACCACTGGCAAGATACGGGTCAGGCCTGCGGCCTTCTATACGTGGTTCTTAAAAAAAACTGTAGGAGGACTTGATAGTAATGAGACTGGGGTGCTGTGATGGTGCACCTCATTGATAAGCGGCTGTTTCCTTTATCAAGTTATCAAGACTCATTATTACAATTAATAATACGTGTCGCGCTTCGCGCTCTTTAGCGCCTTTATTAGTAACTAGGTGGTTGCAATGATAGTGGAACAAAGAAGTTTTGTTTTTATACAAAGCCAGAAAGGTTCACCGGTTCGCGTATTTGCCCAGTCCTTGTGATCTTTTATTATATCCCAGTCCCTGTGATCAGTTATTAATTAAAACAATTAGCTTTGCATTATTGGCAATAAATGTTGTAGTAAATGTAATAGGCACAAATGCAGTACTTATTTACATTAATTTACACAAAAAAATCACCACTATGCAAGATATTCTGACAACAAAAATATATACATTGATCCGTAAAATAACTTCTCCTCCCATAAGCGAAATAAAAACGTATTACATACTAGTCGCCGCACTTCAGTGCGACGCCAATAAGCAATCCTCGAAGTATCACAAAATATAACGACAACAACAGAACATTCCAAATTATTCGATTGTTTCGCGTTGCAACGCTTGATAATTTTCAGGTTTTTAAATCGTTAAAAGATGCATATAATGGATATTTTAGAGCGTGATAAATGTTCAGTATTACTGTTTCATCACAAATATCATAACTACAACGAACAGTTGCGAATCTGAAACAAATTTTTTTAACTTTGTCAATTTATCAAAACGTGAAAAAGCCCTTGCATTGTGATAAATAAGAATAAGATGTTTCATGCGCGTGTGTATATTATTTTTGAAAACTATTATTTATGAATACTAGTATTCAACTAAAAAAATACTTGTTTCTATGATATTAACACTATTTTCAACATGTTCAAAGACACGTTTGCCTAGTTTTCATCCTTGAATATTAACTCATGAAAATAGTTAATACAACACCGATTTTGAATCATTTGTACTTTAAGGAAGAGGTCAAATTTATCATCACCACTCACACAGTAACTTCGCTTTGCATTATGGAAACATGTAGATTGAAAAAAAGGTTTTATCCAACGGACCTGTCGCCATTTGCCTTAATTTTACTGCGGTCCTTAATTCTCTACTTGAAAATAAAACGGTCGAACACACAGCCATATAGGGATTAATGCTCTGCCCATAACTCATGGCGATGTTGTCATATAAATAGCAAATACCTGATTAAAGCAGAAATTGTTTAACCGATAGTAATAACATTTTCAAAGTTCACGTCTCTATCAAATAATAATGCGTTTAAATCACTGAAATAACACTTTATAGCATAGCCAAACAGAATTACTGCAAAATGACGTGGTATTTTTTAACAGTAAACTATTTATTTAAAACATCGAACGAATGCAAAACGTATTTCGGAGTGTGTGTTTATCATGCATAAATGTAAATGTCGATAGGAACACAATAAAATAGTGTGGTTTAAAATAAGTTTCGATAAAGATGTCCCGTAATCGTTCATAGTTCATAGATGACACATAGTTACTAACAATGTTCATTACTCTTAAATTACCGGTATGTAGCCTATCATTCGATATCTCGTCATGCGCGAATTGCCAAGATGACGAGTTTTGCATTAACTCCCATTTTCTCGTGCCGCGCATGGGACAAGTCGGTCCCTCTCTATTTATGTTAATTTCTCTGCATAATAAAGGATAAAATATTCAACAACACCATGTATCAGTTTCTAGTCCAATTTAATGTCTAACATACTTAATATTTTCGGTTATACAAATACAGTCTAATAGCTACATGATCGTATCTTTCTCGATCCGTACACCTCCAAGTCTAAACGCTAACTGTCTTGTTTCCCTCTAACATCTGCCCCGTGAAACTCAGTTATCTATCCCATTGGTCAGTGTTCTATGTGTGTTTTTTTCTAATTGGCTGAATTACAATCTGGAGAAGTCACTATTCAAGTATGCCCACGTTAATGAGCGTTGTGGTACAAATAATAAATAATGCAAATACAGCCTAAGGCTTGTGTCAACAGCATTGTAACCCCTTTGTTGTTAAACACACACCAGATCCAAATATTTAATCTTTTGACCGTCATGCATACTCGCTACTGATATACTTGTCAATATTTCGTACATAAAGAAAACCCAAATATTTCACCCAATTTCTCATCATTATTTGACACAACTTATTTTCTCAATTTGATTTTTATGTATTTTAGGATACAGAAAAATCTTTAAGAATGTAAGTATGGAAGTAAACGAAAACATATTAATACATACGATGTAGAAAATCAAACACGCAAACATGAAAACATCAGTGACTAAAACATATATATGATGAAAATCTGCAAATTATTAATGAAAGTTTTAACGAATGTTTCTGCTGAAGTAATAAAACGTCGGAATATTTAAATAGTCAATGGCAATCACAATGACGTGGAATGCGTCACTGATTTGGGAAATCCGATACGAATAGTGTCCATTTTTGACATCTTTGCTGGAGGCGATGTGGCGTCTAGGTGAAGAGATGAGACGTCCGGTTGGAGAGTATGTGACATCTGGTTGTAGATGGTAACATGCAGTCGATTGAAGACGGTGGCTTCCGAATGAAGACGATGATGGTCGGTCGGAGAAGCTGTTGGTCCTCGACTGTTGCACGATTTAGAATACTTCAAACGTTTATTATATATAGTTCTGGAGAATGTCTGCATTCATGACTGTAGTATTATAATTAGTGTTTATGTACATGTAATAAAGGTAACACACATATATATATAAGTTCATAGACGATAAAATGTTCACCTAATATATGTACAAAGTACGCGCGAGTTTTCATCGTCAAGTCCTTTCATATCATCGTATCTTTAAAAATCATTTTCGACGACGCGTGAAATGTCCATTAACAGTCCACTCGTTGTATGGTACTGATGCCGGTTCACAATTTGGATCCATGTCGACAATGTTGGATCCTAATTGAAGTCGTCTGTTACGTCATCTGATTCTCGGCGGATACATCGTCGTCGAAGATATCGGTATGTCGATGACATATTCTTCTTCTTTGTCGGGGTGTGAAGATCACGATCTCAAATGCGTTATGAACGCATGTTGCTGCAGGCAAACCACGCCAACGATGTCAGGAGCGCTGCTTTTCTCCTTAACTTGTATCGCATTGGATAATCTTATAGGGTCAATTACATGAAATGATAAACGGGCCTTTTATTTACATATTAATGGAATTTGCTATAGAAGCACTCAGATTACTATTCACACCTATGATAAGATATACCCTAATAAAATTAATGTGCTAAAGGAAAAACTATACGCGTTTGTCTATTCAATGAAATGCATTGTGCTTTATTATGTTTTATTTACTTTGAGAACATAAATTTACAAACAAAATCCCTTGTCTTAATGTAGTTATTCTTATAAAGAAACGAAAAAGAATAAACTACATATTCGATCAGTATCAAATTGTTAATGAATCATAGCAATATAGTTGTATCTTTTACATTGTACTAATAAAAGGTCCACTACTTTGCTTTTAAGGATATTTACAAACTGTATTAAAATGTTATTTATGCCTAAAATGGTGTTACCTGAGCGCTGTTGGGCATAAGTTAGCGTTGGTTAATGTCGTTGTCAAGTGCGTTGTCATAAGCTTGTCACGTAATCGAACGTACTTAGTGAGTCCGCCTATTTTGAGGGTTATTTATACCAATTTCGTTACGTACTCGCCTAATTCGTGACCCACGCCTGTCATCAAGTAATGGGCGTCAAACGTGTGTATCTTGGCGTTCATAGACAGATGACAGACCATCCCTACGGATTGTACGCCTTCTGTATTCGCGGGTCTCCATTTAATTTGACAAGCCAATTTGTATTCACACCTGGAAAACGTATCGGAATGTCGCTCTTTCTCACTTAATGTACTTACTAATTGTTTGTATGCATTTTGCGAGTCACGATTCTTATATTTTATGCATCGGAATGTCGCGTTTCTTCCCTCTTAATGTACCTACTAATTGTTTATGTGCATTTTGCGAGTCACGATTCTTATATTTTCTGTTTGTTACATATTACTGAAATATATCTATTATATCACCCGTAGACTTAAATATGACATTTTCATTTCATTCTAAACCCGTAAATCAATGCTAATGACGATACATTATCAAAATCGGACGATACCGTCCTCTATAATCCTGTTTTTACATATATACTACATATACATTCAAAACATATTTCTCTATATACAAAATTTTTGGGGTCTTTAAGTCTCGACATCTATCTCGCTTTATTTTGTAGTCCATTCATTTACATGTGTTCAGCCATTGTCTGAAGACACGTGAAAATTGCTTTCTTCATTGCGTTATTTGAACGTGAAGTCTTTTTTGTCAATTTTCGTTTTTTGTGTTTTAACGCTACCGCGTCAATTTGCATCTGATCGTCTGAAGAATCATTTTCAAACCTACGTACAGGTGAGTTTTGTGAAATACCGTTATTGTAATGCATCGTATCTGATTCACTGGAGCTTGACTGTATATCCGCGAATTGTTTGTTTCTCAAATGTTTTTGCAGTTCCGCAAGCGGAATATTTTCCTCGTCGTCCGTATTATCTCTAATCTGTCGGGTCTGTTGCGTAATTACAGGTAACCCATGCACTGACGTATTTGAATCGCTATCAGAAGATAATGTGTCGTCCGCAAAGGCTAAATTTGCTTTTCTAATCGGGCGCGTTAACGGTTGATTTATCACTGGCCATTCATCGATATTTGCGTGCCTTATTTGATCAGCGTGAACTTTAATAGTTGAGTTGTCTAACTAATTCTTTATTACGTATGTTAACGGCGACTTTTGTTCGATTATACGATAATATGGCCTCCATTTACTGTCTAATTTATTTGTACGTTGAAAGTTTTTGTAGTAAACGGGGTCATTGATTTCGAATTTAATATCTTTCGTATTTTTATTCGCATAATCAGCTTGTCTACGTTTCGATTTTTGAATTTGGGCACATACCTTTTTAAAGGATTTGTGTTGTTATTCTAATATTATTTTATGATAATCTTCACCGTGATATTTACGTCTAGGCTTTAACAAGTTGTCTATTGGAAGAATAGGGTCTCTATTAAAAAGTAAGAAGAACGGTGTGTGCTTCGAAGTCTCGGATGTACAATCTCATTGCCGCTAAAGACATGTTTAAATGTACGTCCCATTGTTGTACATTTTCTTGAACCCGTTTTGATAGTATATTGTTCATAGTCCCATGTGAACGCTCGTTCATGCCATTAGACGCGGGATGATATATTGTCGTCTTTACGTGGTCAATGTTCATTGATTTTAATGTTTCAGTGAAAGCTGTGCTTGTGAATTCTTTTCCGTTATCAGTTATAATTCTTATATGACAACTATGACGGCAATAAATCTCGTTCATTAACAGGTGTATTACGCTATCAGAAGATTTATCAGGCGACGCGAACGCTTCTATGTATCCTGAGAATTGATCTACGAAACATATTATATATCTATTTCCGGAAAGCGTTTTCGGATATGGACCGCATATATCTATGAAAACAACTGAAAACGGAAACGGCGGTATTTAGGTATCTGACGATATGGGAGCTTTAATTGCTTTTAAATTTCTACTTTGACATATAATGCACTTAGATACATAATCATTCAATTCTTTGAACATTTTAGGGCAGTAATATTTCTCTTTTAGTGTCTGAAAAAGCCTTTGAGACCCAGGATGCCCGTTTTCATCATGGTATTGCTTGACAACTGAACAAGTTAGGTGTTTAGGTACAAAAAGCCTAAAAGTAGGTTCTTCATCGACGCTCGATATATAGTATAATATCCCATCAACCATAATAAATTTATCATCTTCGTGTTTGTTTGGTTTCCATAATTTTAATCTCGTTTTAATCTCAGATATGTGTGGGTCTTTTCCTTGTTCAATTTCCATGTTACAATCGTTTATTTTATCGGGTTCGATTGTCTCGTTATTTATAACCGTTTGTGGGATCGTGCTATTATCAATTATTTGTCTGTGATCGATATGAGTAGAGTCAATTACATTAATTTCGCGCGTCTGGTTTTGTCCATTTATTTCCGAACTAATCGTATAATGTTTTGTATCGTTAATATCTAATTCTATTTCCGTTTGTTCGTCTCGGTCATTCGTTATTTTGGTGTTTGGGGGTCGGCTTAGAAAGTCGGCAATTATATTCTTTTTTCCCGATATATACTCAATTTTGCAATTGTAACCTGCTATACTTAAGGCCCATAATTGTATTTTCTTGTTTTGCATCGGAGATTTAAGAAGGAATTTTAACGGGCGATGATCCGTTTTGATAACAAATTCGGCGTTGTGTAAATAATGGTGTAATTTATTTAGACTGTAAGATATGCTGTAACATTCTTTCTCAATAGTACTATATTTACATTGTGTTGGGTTTAATCGGTGTGATAGAAAGAATATCGTTTTTCCCCTACATAATCTCCGGTTTCGTTATTCCCGCATTTTTGAGTTAAGCAAGATCCAATGCATTTATCAGATGCATCAGTATACAGTATATAACCTTTTTTCGGATCAGGGTATGAAAGATAAGGGATTTGCGTAAATGAGTCTTTTAATTGTATGAAACTATCTTCGCATTGTTTTGACCATTTAAATGGGACATTCTTTCTCGTGAGATTAATGAGTGGCTCGACTACTTCTGAATACGACGGACAGAATCTCCTATAAAATCCTGCAGCACCTAAGATGGATCGTACATCGCGCACGCACCTTGGCCTAGGGAATTGTCGGATCGCTTCTACCTTTAACGGATCCGGCCTTATACCATTTTGATCTATGATGAAGCCTAGGTATCTAGTCTCTCTTTGTAAGAATTGACATTTTGATAGTTTTAGCTTTAGGTTATGTTTACTGAGACTCTGTAGTACTGTATCTACGTGTGATAAATGAGATTGCAAGTCAGGTGAAAATATTAGAATATCGTCTAGATACGCCACAGCGAAGCTCTCACAACCTTTGAGTACGTTATTAGCCAATTCTTGAAATATAGCACCGGCGGAGGAGGCACCGAAGGGCATAACATTAAATTGAAATAGACCCCTGAATCCCGAAGCGAAAGCCGTTTTTTCTCTGTCCTCTTCCTTTATAGGTATTTGCCAATATCCCGATATCAAATATAAACTGGTGAAATATTTACTTTTACCTAATAACGCCAATATATCATCTATTAATGGTAATGGATTGGCAATTGGTTTTGTAATTTTGTTTAATTGTCTAAAATCAACACAAAACCTTTTCTCGTCTTTATTATCTTTGTTTGAGTCATGGTTATTTTTCTTTTTATCTACTAAAACAATAGGGAAGCTCCACGGACTTCTTGATGGACTTATTATGTTTGCGTCTAGCATTTCGTCGATGGCTTTATCTATGAATACCTTATTGTTTAATGGTGTTCGATACGGCCTTAATTTAATGGGCGGATGATCCCCTGTATCTATGGTAAATTCTATCGCTGAAGTTTGTGTTAATTCTAAATTATTTCTTGCGAAGAGAGTTCTGTGTTTTAAGAGGATCGGTAGAATATTTTCTTTTTGATTTTCATCTACACGTAAATCTGATAAGATTTCATCTTTAGATAAACCTGATTTCGGCTGATTATTTTTAATAACTTCTTGTACTGAGCATATTTCATTATCATTTACCGAATTTATTCGCCCTATGGCACAGTGTCGTCTAAGCCTTATTGTTTTGTGCGTATTGTTTATAATTAAAATGGGAAATTGTCTATCACGCGTTGTCTTGACGACTGAATTAACAATTGTTAAACCGGGTTCATTATCAAAGAAAGAATTGCTTATTCCATTGAATTCATAATTCGTATTTGAACGTATGCAGTACTTTTAGCTTGAGCAAAGAGTCCATATGCAGTTTGTGGTTTTAACACAGTATGTCTAGTTAATCTCGCTATCGTTGAAAGATGTACATCTTCTTCTAGAGGTACATAACAGTTATCAATCCTCAAACATCCTAAATCAAAGTATAAACGGACACCATTATTTTGTAAAAAGTCTCTTCCTAAAATAACATTTCTATTTATGTTACTTACTACAAAAAACATGTGCTCTTTATATATGCTCCCTATTTTGAATCTCAATTTTACACTTCCGTGGACATGTAATGAATTTCCATTTACCGACTTTAGATTTACTTTTTTCATTATCAGTGCTGGTTTGTGTTTTAACATATCATAAGTACGTTTACTCACGATGCTAACTTCAGCGCCCGAGTCTATCAGGCTTCTAAATTGAAACCCACCTGTTGAAATAACACAAGAATTTGGACTACCACACAAAGCGATATTATATGTCTCGACTTTTTCATTCTTACCATAGACCCCTTTTTGGTAAGAATTTCCTAGTTTTTTCGATTAATGAACGTTTTTCTTTGAGTACATTCTCTACTAAAGTGTCCTAATTTACCACAATTCCAACAATCAATTTTATCTTTCCAATTTTTGTCATATTCGTTCTTGCGCCTGTTATCGTTTTGATTTATCGTATGACCGTTCCGCCCTACCGTATATGCACTTATCTCGCGTTGCCTACGGCGACAGATTTCAATAGAATGACCGTGTTTCTTGCAATATGTGCAAACAATAGATGACCTAATATAATCGATATCTGTCTGAATATTATCGGTCGTAATGTTATAAAGTCCATTTATTTGTGATCGTAACTCAAACCTAGCTCTGACACTTTGCTCATGTATAGCGCTTTTTAAAGCATTTGATAACGTTGCATGATTTTCGCGCATTAATTTAAGTCTCAAATAGTCGTGCGATAATCCGTCGATAAAAATTTCTACTAACTGTTTTTCTTTATAGTCTCAATTTCCTTCAATATTTTCGTATGCGTCAGTCGCAAGAGATAAAAGTCGCTCAGCGTATATTTGAACATTTTCGTCGGTCCTTTGTTTAGTCGTCTTTAATAATGAGAAAGCGTATTGTGGGTCTTGAATTTCCGCGAATCTTAATTTAAGCTGTTCCTTTAAATCTGTCCATGTCCCTGTCGTATCGTCAGTCAAAAAACGATGTATGTAATCACTAACAAGCCCTTTACTAGATTGGTAAGCAACACATTTTAATTTATTCTCATCTAAATTGGTAAGTGTTCCATATTTTTCTACATTTTTAATCCAATTTTTAAATTCTTTTGAATTTCCATCAAATGATTGTACAACCTGTGAAATAGTCTGAGTGCTTATGGCCGTTTTAACATCTTTAATTTGTTCATTCAAATTTTGAAATAACTCAGGGATTATTTGATTTGCCATTTTGATACAAGCGTTAGGGAATAAAACAGTCACTCACCGGAAGTTGCAGAATATGTGCGGTCTAATGTCGTTGTTCCCGGCTCACGGCTGTTGCTACTGGTTACAGAAGTTGCCGAAACGGAGTTTCTTCGCGTTGTTTTTCATGGCTTCGTAATCGTAAGTGGTAGTATTTCTTTGTTCTAATCCTTGGTTCACGAGCACCATTTAACGTCCTGTGTCCCGTAATCGTTCATAGTTCATAAATGACACATAGTTACTAACAATGTTCATTACTCTTAAATTACCGGTATGTAGCCTATCATTCGATATCTCGTCATGCGCGAATTGCCAAGATGACGAGTTTTGTATTAACTCCCATTTTCTCGTGCCGCGCATGGGACAAGTCGGTTAATTTCTCTGCATAATACAGGATAAAATATTCAACAACACCATGTATCAGTTTCTAGTCCAATTTAATGTCTAACATACTTAATATTTTCGGTTATACAAATACAGTCTAATAGCTACATGATCGTATCTTTCTCGATCCGTACACCTCCAAGTCTAAACGCTAACTGTCTTGTTTCTCTCTAACATCTGCCCCGTGAAACTCAGTTATCTATCCCATTGGTCAGTGTTCTATGTGTGTTTATTTCTAATTGGCTGAATTACAATCTGAAGAAGTCACTATTCAAGTATGCCCACGTTAATGAGCGTTGTGGTACAAATAAAAAATAATGCAAATACAGCCTAAGGCTTGTGTCAACAGCATTGTAACCCCTTTGTTGTTAAACACACACCAGATCCAAATATTTAATCTTTTGACCGTCATGCATACTCGCTACTGATATACTTGTCAATATTTCGTACATAAAGAAAACCCAAAAATATTTCACCCAATTTCTCATCATTATTTGACAAAGACATGGAGGAATAGAAGTGGAAGCGCATATCGTTTCAACGTTTTTGTTATAAACATTGGATGAAAGTTGTCAACTTAATTGGTATAAACATTGGATTAACGATGTCATTAAAAGCCTCCTCACACATAGACGAATCCATATGACGAAGCCTGGCGTAAAAGGTAAATTTATGAATTCTAGCGAATTCGTACCGAAAGTGTTTGAAAATGTGTTGCATTGTGTAATATTATAACGAAAGGTGAACGTAGAGGAACTATTTGGTGCGAATGATTTACGAAGTTTGACGAACAGTTACTGATATTCGCTAGAAAGCGTTAGGTCGCGCAAATAATATTCGTTCTTTCGGTTAGCGATTAGGAGCTATTAAGAGCGTAAAGATACGAATGTAAGCGCAACCTTGCGCATAATTGCGCATACCGCCGAACATTTCCGAAACGGTGTTTTTGC
Source organism: Dreissena polymorpha (assembly GCF_020536995.1). Classification (NCBI taxonomy): domain Eukaryota; kingdom Metazoa; phylum Mollusca; class Bivalvia; order Myida; family Dreissenidae; genus Dreissena; species Dreissena polymorpha. The sequence continues at coordinate 18,776,712 of NC_068360.1, forward strand.
ATCCGGGCGTTTTGATATAGACTAACTTTTTTCCGACTCGACTATGCATGTTGATTATGCATGAAGTCTTTTTCATTAAAGATTTTGCGTAAATTTCATGTCTTACTTTTACTATAACTTCCCTTTATAAGGCCAATACAAAAACAACAATACTCTTTATTAATTTATTCCACTAATATGTTACACTTTATTTTAATCTCTAATGTGGCACCATCCTGTCTTGCTATGGCACACATCCCGCTGGAGAGTTGACCCAGTGCTTCAGAGTGTTTCTCACAATCTTGCCTTTTTTATTTCTGTGTTGTGGCCCCTGATATTGACATTCCTGGTATCCTCCAAGTTGCGACCTCTTCTCCATTCCCCAGGAACCAGATCGCCTCTTCTATCATCATGGTCAACCAGTGAATTCTGCATGGTGGGATACCTGATCCTCATCAAGTTGTGGAGAATGCAGCATGTCTTTACAATCAGCATTACTGTGGATGGGTTGTGGTTCATCTTTGTGAGAAGTATCTGAAATTACGGATGACCAGTATTGTTATGTGTTAAAAGTTAACGTGAACATTTATTTTATAAATGAAATTGTGTTTTGAAAAAGGTTATTGCAGTAAAGTTCCGCTATTAAGACCACTTCGAAGATTTAAAAAAGTATGCGTTTTTTGACAATATTCAAGTCACAAGTGGTTAATTTATGAAGGAAAATGGTCCGATATTAAGACCACTTTGCTATTGAGACCTCTATTTTGCCTGGTCTTAATAGCGGAACTTTACTGTACCTGGAATCGGTTGGCCAAAATCCTAAATGCATTTTCTGATACTCTCCTAGCCCTGGATAACCGGTAGTTCAGGATGCTTTCGTCTCTTGTCAGGACTCTATGTCCATAGGGTTTCTGCATGTTCTCGCTAAGGTTTAAAGTGTCATCTCCAACCAAGAAATAGGGCATGTCGACGGTGTCATTTGGAAAGGGCTGTGGGTCTGGAAATCCAATGGAACCATCCTGCACCATCTAAAGGAATTCTGATTCATTATAAATCTTGGCATCTCCACTTTAACCGTATCCTGATAATACAAAAGGATAAGAAATTGTCAGTATACAACTGTACATTGAAAACAGCACTAAATGTATATAATTTATGTACATTTGTAATTACAAAATAATGCAGTTAAATTTATGTAGACTAATACTCACAACCTAGATGACAACATACGAACTTGTAGTCCGAGTCGACAATGGCCAGTAAGATGATGCTGAAGAACCCCTTATAATTATAATTTAAGGAACCAGAGCTGGCAAGCTTTCTGATAGCTATGTGCGTGCCATCAATAGCCGCAACGCAATTTGGAAAGTTCGAATTCTTGAGGAAACCATCAGCCAGTTGTCTTCATTCTTCAGGTGTGGAGGGGGCTGTCATAACCTCATCAACATACTCTTCACATATAGCATGACGTACGTCTCTGACCACTACAGAGAGGGTATTCTCAGCGACCCGCCAGGAATACTGCATGTCTGAGTACTTGACACCAGAAACCAGGTGACGTAGTGTGACAGCTAACTTTAGCCATGGATCCAAGGGCTCCCAGTACCGATTGTGTTGCTTATATGCAGCCATGGTCTTCTCCAGATATTACGTGCTCTGGCTCCTCTTCTCCACCCAAGTCGGTCTCTGAGAAAGCGGTGTATGTTTAGTTGTTGCTGGACTACTTATTGATTGGCCATAGCAGCAACATACTGCAGTTTCAGGCGTTGTATATCTTCCATTTTACGAAGAAATAATAATACCTTCAACATTATATATATGAAACATAGGCATATGTCTGCACAAACTACTAAAACAATCAGGAGCGCTATTATTCGAATGGATTCGCATAGATTCGCCTATCGTAGTTACCCTTCGGATTGATTCGTATACGAGCGTATACCGTTCGTTTTCTGAACGTTAACTTATCGTTATAAATCGCTTAAATGCGTCGGATTCAATTTGCTACAATACGCAAATCCTCGCTCTAGTTCGCAAAAGTTCGCAAGCTATCGCAAAGATTTGTTTTCGGATCGTCCACTTTCGCTTGATATGCAAATCAAGAAATCATGATATGCAAATTAGCTGAGAGCTGCGACCTCTAACGCCAGTTGACGAACGCTATATGTGCGAAGACTTTCCGATCGGCTAACGTATTGAAACAAATTTTAACGAACGATAGACGAAACTTTTATTCGCCAACAATTTTTGAACATGTTTAAAATTTTCCGACGAACAGAACTAATCGCAACGGACGCAAAAGATCACAAGCGCATCCATACGAACACCACCAACGATGTGCAACGTACATATACTAATGAGAACGAATTTTGCTGAAGTCTTATTCGCCAGTACATGCAAGTTGACGTCGGGAGACTTTCGCCTATGTGTGAGGAGGCCTTAAGGTAAGCGTGTCGGAAACCTGTGTTTTCCCGGTTCAAATGTTTACACGTTCATTTACATTAACTGTATTCATACGCGTCATAAATAAACTATAGCGTACCGTTTTAGTCATTGTTTTGTTAAAGCAAAAAATACAATTGTTAACTGTTTTCGTTAGTTGTTGTATATAATAAAAGGAATATTACGCTAGTCAATTGTTCCAAAAGTTTGTATCAGTATCGTGGCTTGTGCTATTTCGTATCACACTCGAGGCTTCGCCTTTCGTGTGATACGTCATCACTCAAGCCACTCGACAGATACAAACTCTTTGAACAATCGACTAGCGTAATATTCCGTATATATCGAATGAAGTCCCTACTGTGTATTAACATTTACAGTTCTATTAATTGACCCCTCCTTAAATCATATTCTATTTTGTCAATGTCGTCCCTTATGTGATTTACACAACCTAATTGTGTTCCTGACTTTATACATGGATCGAGGTATATTCTTGTCAAAAGTACAGTGGCAAAGAATCCTTTGTAGGCATATTACAAACCAGACTAGAGATGCACGGATTTCGCGTACATTCGTTCAAAGTCCTGGTGTACCAGTAATAATTCCAAGAGACAGTAATTAATGTGTGCTTAACTCTATTTAAAAATCACTTCAAGAGTTCCTGCTGCTTGTAAAGACTAAACGAATCCCAGTCCGGTCCTGCAAGTTATCTAAGACTGCCGGACCGGATGTCCTGTGGACTTAAAATACTTTTGGGAATGTCTGATTAGCACATTATCATACAAAAACAGTTTTAAATAGTTTATCACTCACTGTATTAATCATTATAAATGAATTGATTTGAATTTACTTAATTAATAGTATTATATATGGTAGTCATAGATGCATCTGTTGTATTTAACAAGGGTGGTTTCAAAAGACATGTTACACTTTCGACATTTTCATTTGTTAATACAAATGAATCTTTCATATATCTTCATGACAAGAATGAAAGCTGTTGTCAAGTCAAAAGTCAAAATCCTCTTTTTTCACTCTCATATCATACAATTTATAAAAGTTTGTCATTTTGCTTCATTTTAAGTTTGGTATGTTCATTTTGAGATTAAATGTCAGCTTGTGTATGCTAATTTCGAATAAAATAGTTCACAAAAATCTAGGTTTATTGATATTGTGTTCTGTAAAACTGATATATTTCATATTTTTGCATTTAAAACAAATTTTGTTAATTTGTAAAGTTATTAATTTTTCCTTGAATTAGACAAATTCATTAAAAAAAACTTTTTTACATTTTTTGGCTTATACTGTGAAACCATTTATTTTCGACAGCACAAAATTTCGTCATTTTTATAAAAATGACGATTTCGTCAGCACTTAAATTCGCCGATTTCTGATTTTGAATTTAAAAAAAAATGCGCCAGTCAATATCCGATTTGTGTGTAATACATATTCGCGATCAATCGCAGTTGCAAAAAATCGTGGTACGAATGTGGGAACACACTTGAGAATCACTGCAGGAGGTGGGGCCTGTTTGTCACATGCCAATAAACTAGTCTTTTGTTATCAAGGGACAGTAATGGACCCTCTTAATGTATGCCATTCACACGTTCATTGTTATGATTAGCGGACAAGTGGGATCGAATAACCGTTAACGAGTGTTTTTAACAACGAAGCCAATTGCCAATAAGTCTTATTCTATTATTATAATTGCCATACTGATAACAATCGTACCTTTATCGGCACCAATTAGGGAAGGTGCGAACAATATGGGTAATAACTAGTGTTAGGAAATTATTTTGTCACTTTTCAATAAAGTTTCAAGTGTACATTTTTGATAATTTTAAGAACAGTAATTGGTCTCAAATGTCACTTTTTACTCTGATATCAACATTAAAATTTTAAACTCTGTGTGTTTGTTCTTAAAAAGTAAACTACCGGTATATAAATCAATAATGTCAATAATTTAAACATAAATAAATTGATACATATAAAATAGTAATAAGTGTGGTTAAACGCAAACAATCAAACAACAAACAGCAATTAAAATTTTCTTTATTAATTTGTGATAAATACGCATGTTGATCACACATCGTCATCTTTTCAGTTGGTTTATTGTCTTTCATCGGCATTCGCTGCGTGATGGCTAATATGCAACACCCCTGAAAAACACAATGCACCTAATGGGTAATAAAGTTATAATCAATTAGCGCTAGTTCATTACCATTCTACATAAACGAAGTCAACGCATTCGATACAGCTGTACTGCACACGCGTTTTAAAGAAGTGTAACGTGTCAGTTAAGTATCTTGTGTAATCTACATCCCTTTGTGTCAAAACCGGATTAATCTTGATTACGAAACAGCAGTGAATGTGTGCATGGATTATGTTGGAATTTAATGCCTCATGTCTACGGTAAAGTTTTAAAATATTGTTCAACTTAGTGTTTGTTTTTGTTCAAACATAGAGCATGATTGTTCGCTGATCCTTCGACTGACGAAATTTATGAAAATTAATGCCTGACGATTAATAATGGTTTCACAGTAAATATTATTAATATCATTGAGTTAAATTAGTAAAATATGATAAAGTTTTGATAACATTTGCTAAATATACTATTTATAATGAAATATTGTGCAAGGAATTGCAATTTTAGTTAGTTTAAATTAGTTATTATTTCATATTAAAATATCAGTGACATCCAATAATTTGATTATATACATATAAATGCATGAACAAATAAAATTGTTGACAGTAACATAGTTTATTTATTCATCATATTTAATTGTGACAAGAAAAACAGTTGTGAAATTAATATAAATGTGATCTTACCATTTTTCAATTCACCAATTTACCCTATTTAATTGGATTAAAAACAACAAACAAGTTCCACAACCGTGCACAGGTTTACTCAAGCTGAAATAAGGTGTTAATTGTGTATTCAAAATGGGTCTGGATTACAAATTATTCTAATCTTGTTTGCATTTGTGCTCCCAAATGAGCAACATGTATAAGATACTCAGTAAGATTTTGAGAATATTTCATTCATGCCACTAGTACACTAACATGCACTTACTAATGATTTACATACATTCCTTACACAGTTTAACAAATGAAAAATGAATTCTAGATAATGTTAGTTAAAGACTTCATAAACAAAATAATCATTTGATAAAAAATCAAGATTATACTTCAAACAAACAAGTATAAATTTAATTCGGGGGGGGGGGGGGACGGCTGCACTAAAACTAAAATGGGGGGAGGAAACGTCTTGGGGGAAACGTCTGGAAAACGTCCCAGAATGGGAATCGAATACTGGTTGCTGGTGTGACTTTATTATCAGGCGATCAATTACTTGTAAATGAAAATCTACGGTGGAAACTTTTTCGCATTATAATTAATATTTAATATTTTAACTATGTTGTATTGTTTGATTGTGTGCTGATCATCATATCCATAGCCGGGGGGGGATGCGTTGGGTGCATTCACACCCAAATTTTTTTTATTTTTTGATCAGTAACTGAGTATGGTCAATGAAAGTGAAAGTTCATATAAGAATGCTCTATAACTTCAGTCTCTAAAGACAGATAAAAAGTCACCAGAATGCAGGATTTTAAATATCATTTTAAAAATTGTTTAGGGGGTGGACCTCCAAAACACCCCCTTCCCTTGGTTGCAAGATGTGGCAGCCTCTCCCGTACCTATATCCTTCGCCACTTTGTTGCTCAATTAACTATCGTTAATGGGAAAATTCGCACCCCCCTTTTCAAAACCCTGGCTATGGGCCTGATAATAATGAATTACAACTAAAACATTATATGTATTTGTATTTCAGATCTTAAAAAATCTTCTTATCAGATGAAGATCAGTACCATATATTATTGGATCGTTGTACAATACCTGTGAAAAACGCTACACAGTGGTGAGTAATTTTCAAATAAAAGGGGACTTGCTCACATACTACCAATTGAAATGTGTTAAAACTAAATGTCTACTGTACTGTTTTTTGGGGGAATAAAATGCAACCAGACACACACGTATATTCAGTTTTGTTTGCAATAATTTATTGGATTTAATTGACAAAATTATATAGCCTGTTTATACAAATTAGTGTGTACCCATAAACAGATCTTTTTATGTTTTGAAAATAAGCAATATAAAAAGCATTAGTTATGTTTAGTATAAAACACTGCAAGATAAGAACAATTAACTATTGCCTTAAATAAATTATATTTACTGAAAGATTTAGCTATGTCTAAGAGTTAAATATCATATAATAACGAGTAAGAGACTGTGTGTACATTAATGACAACAAAAACCTATTTAAACACCATAGTGGGAAATGTTTGCCTTGCTTTGGGGAAAGATATATACTCTAAAAGGTGGGGAATGGGGCTGAATATCTCCCAATATTTTTGCTAAATAAACTTCGGGTGATGTGTTCCACAATATTTTATTTAATTTCGAAAACAGTTAACGAAAACGACGTTGTTCGATGGCAAACTGAGTAAATGACAAACGCACGTGGAGTTTTTAGCTTAGTTCTTGTTTAATTGTGAACAATCGACCAAAAATCGCCTTCATTCATTACTGAGAGCTGGACGTCAGGAATTACACACTTTGATTTTGGGGTGCTATTTGTGAAACTGTTGGGTATTTTGGACATAATTGGAAGATTTTCATCAAATAAAAGGTGTTTTATCATACATGGACGCTTCTTGCTGGCAACCACAACGACATATGTGTGCATTGTTTGATCTATTATGCTGTTGCATTGTGTTATTCAATACACCTGTGAAATCATCGTTGGGTACCTTTACTCTTATTATATATATAAGGACCAACAATTTTTTTCAAGTACCTATGCATCAAACTGTATGAACAGTGAAAAGCATATGTTAACAAACAAACTGTTAAGTGAATAATTGTAAAGGTTTCGTTTTATTTTGACATTGATACAATGTTAAACGAGAACTTTGTTATTTTTTTTTTAAATAAATGTTTAATGTTTTTTAGTCAAATTATACTTTTAAAACCATTGATTTCTTTAATTTAGACAGAAACTTCTCATTTTCTCTTATATGAGGGATCCGGATCCGAAAAACTGTAAGAAACCATATTTGGATTCGGATTCGGATCCGAACATTTTTTTTGGATTCGTTGCAGCCCTGTTATATAGGGTCTATTTTGTGAAAACTTTACAAATCTTGTTGTCCATAACCATCGGGCCTAGGGCTATCAAATTTGGTATGTAGTTACATCTTATAGTCCTCTTCCAAGTTTGTTCAAATTATGCCCCTGGGGTCAAGTTTGACCCTGCCCCGAGGGTCACAAAATTGAACATATGCTTATATAAGGCCTATTTTGTGAAAACTTTAAAATCTCTTGTCCATAACCGTATGGCATAGGGCTACCAAATTTTGGTATGTAGTGACATGTAATAGTTCTCTTCTTAGTTTGTTCAGATTATGCCCCTGGGGTCAAATTTGAAACTGCCCCGGGGGTCACAAAATTGAATATATGCTTATAAAGGGCTATTTTGTGAAAACTTAAAAAAAAATTGTCCATAACCATTGGGTCTAGGGCTACCAAATTTGGTATGTAGTCAGTGTTCGACACTAACGGGAGTCCGGTGGTCCGAGACTCTAGGAAATGAGACTCGGACTCCTTGTGTTTGTGCCAAAGATGTCCGTCGGACTCATTCAAAATCATCTTTGAATTATAAAAAAATCCCTTCGTTTCGCAAAATCAGAATGTCTGTTAAAAAATATCTAAATCAGAAATAGTCATTGTCGAACACTGTCTATAAAAACCTTAAGTTGCATTTTTTACTGTCACTTTAAAATTGTAATAATTTAATATTCACCCTCTACATACTGCAGAAGGAAGTTTTTAATACCAAGTCATAACTGCACACTTCAACCACTGCTTGAGAACTGTAAGGGTTCCTCTTAACAAGGAAGATTATAGACAGCTGGTCTATTGATAGTGATAAGTGTTCAATCAAAACTAAGTGATGTCGGAAGCATAAACAAAACCAGAACAATACCATCATTGTGACTATGCACTTGAATAGTATTGTTCTTTCATCCCATGAAAACCCCTGTCTGGTCAACAAGTATATTTGAAACATATTTCCATTTATAATATTCTGTTAAGCGAAAGGCCATGTTGAAAGGTCGATTTGATCATCCGGTGATGTCCTTTATATTGGAATGATACACTCTTATATGGCTATTGACATACAGACATGTGACACGCACGAAATTACATCTGAACCGACTTTTGTTGATATTTATAGAGCTTGGGGCTTAATATTGTAGGCGACACAAAACAAGTATTGTTTTGAATGTACCTTACATTTCGATTGTGACTTATGGAATACCGGTACATATTTATGTTCCGGTTGAAAGAGTTTCTTAATGATATGCTTGTTGTAATTTATATCAGCCGACAATATAAAGAATTAAGTTCACATCCCAAAATTCAACCGTTATTGTATTTCATACAACAATGATATTGTTTTTTATCGCTGCATAGTTAACCAACGGAATTAATGAAAACATGATCTTCGTCAAATAGGCGAAACATTAATATATAGATCTATTGATAAATATCTTACTTGCTATTACAGAGCATAATGACACAACAGAAATATGTAACATTTTTAAAGGACTCAATGGTATACCAGACAGTAATTATATGCTATGTTGATGCACATCAGTTATGTTGAATTTATAGGATTGAAAAAGTACAACATGGTATTACACACTATATCTAAATGTATTTAAATGTTATAAGACTTTCTTGAAGTTACTTTAAATATCTTAACTAATTCTAAATAATAATACATTGACACAAAATATAAAATACGATGAAGTTCAAAATTCATAAGCGATAAAACTTGACAACAATACTATTCAACTGTAATCAATCGGAACAGTATTCCTCATTTATTAAACAGAACCACATACATGCACGTCAATATTTAATATGTGTGTAGAAAGCATAATCACAAAGATGACATCTTACTAATCACCTAAATCATGGCCGCTGATATCTTATACAAGTGAAGTTTCTTGTCGCCTTTAGCGTTGTTAGACATCGCCATCATAGTGCCATCTTTAGACACACACATGCTCTCCGGGTACTTCATATCCACAGGGTAGGTACATATTAAGTCCCCATCAACGCTCAGGCGCACGATGGAGTTATTCGCCGTACTACACACCAGCACCGTGTCTCCAGGCTCTACACAGGCACCACGCGGTTCCTGTATCTTCTAATTAGTAAATACTCTAGACGTGCCCTTCACGGTGTCGTACACGTACACTGTGTGAGCGAGCCTGTCAGTCAGTACCAACATGTTCTTAGACTGGACATACGTGCACTTACTCTCTAAATATTCGTAAGTCTTGTTCCAAAACTCCAATTGATGAAAGTCAGACTCCACACCGTCCACTGATAACACTCTGGCAGGGCGAGGATCATCATACGTACTCGCGACCATCTGATGTTCGATCGTTTCCACTTTACGGTAACTGATTCACTATATCGTGAAAATTAAAAACCTTTATATATTTTCACGGTTTCAAAATATTAGGTTGGAATAAACGAGTGAAAATTCTAGTTTTACTGTTTTGATTATGCGCCTTTAAATTTTCGGCATTTACATATTACGAGATTAACTGCAATGAAACCAAGCGTTCGATTGCTTGACGTCACTTCGTGATCGGCATCGATGAAACGCTTGCTTACGCTGTAGATGTTATTTTCTGTGCAAATACAAGCGTCTATTGATAACGAAACGATAATTTGTCAACAATTAGAATCAGCTACTACTTGGCTTAATAATTTTCATTTAAAATGTCTAATTTGGATATAATTCGGAATACAAAACGAAACTTAAAAGGTATTGAAAACAACAACGTTCAAAAGAACAGTGTGGATTTCAATAGAAAGACTATTTCCACCGACAATCAGGATTTCCGGTATGACCACTGTTATTTTGACGATTTTTCTATCGGATCGTCGGTAAGCGTGACCACATGTGACAACAGCGAGGCTAGTTGGATATAAAATTGGTAGACGTGTCGTTGAACTCGACACATTGACCGAATCGCTTTTAGCATGCAGTGTTTGGCAAGTGCCCATGAATTTTCTTAACACTGTAGAAAGCAGGGATTTCGGACAGGCATGTGTTTTGGACATACAGTTTAGCAATTGTGGTGCAGTAAATAATGTGGCTACTGGACGGAAACATGGCAGAGTTTATGACATGATCACAAAGCTTGCATTTGGGTAAGACTTCTTTGTCTTTTTGGTACATTGGTGCATTATATCATGATTTATTGTCTAAATTACTGATACTTTTGAATACATTCAGATAGTTACATGTATCTCTAAGTAATTCGCGTGTAGTCTACATGCATACATTTTTTATATTGTACTTGCTATATTTTTCCTTCATATTTTGTCTGATTTACTGCCAGTAAACACAATTACAGTAGAATGTGAATGGTTGTCCTTAGTTAAACATGTATATTTTAAAGTGACATAAGTTTATTTTCTTCCTGCAGTCCTAGTTATTAATACCGGTAATAAATATGAAATTTTACAAGTTTACAAAACATAAATATTCTCATTTTGTCAAATACGTATTAGTTTTGAAAATAAAGGGCTTGAATAATTATTATTTGTGTGTATGTACATGTAGATCACTAGGTCTTATAAAATGCTGTAACTTTTGTAAATTAGTGACATTATTTCATATTATTTTATTCCGCATAAGCCTATTCTAGCATTGTGCATTGTCAACTGTTCTGTCATTTACTGCAATCTGTTTCAGGTAAATCAAAAACTGGGTGTTTCACCTGGGACTTTCACATCGAAACTGGCCCTTCTCCGTGACCTTCAGCACAAAAAAAGAAAGGCTATAGCTGTTACTCGTGCAGCAAAACAGCGACGCATAAGACTTAAAACTCGAACGGTATTTTTAATTATGGGCATTTTATATTTAAAACACAGTATTCTTCATTTGTATGTCCACAATTGGCGACATAGTTTTCGCACTGTTCGTGGGTCGGTCAGTCCCTCACACTTTTCGTGCCTACTCTCTAATTCAAGTAGTTTTCATCCGATCTTCACCAAACTGGGTTTCTTACAATTGTATGGATTATTTTTTTATATAGTTACAAAGTTGGAGTTTGGGGCATCCGTGTCATGTGGACACATTTCTTGTTGTAGATTGTATCAATAGATCCATCAATTATATATGCAAAGTAGTAGTAACATTTAAAAGCATATGCTAATGTTTGTAAATTGATTATTGTAAAAGCATTAATGTGCTGTGTAATCATTTCTTTAAATAAAAATCGGAGATAACCCATTAGGGTGCAAGCAAATTTTCCAATTTGAAATTCTGTTTTCCTGTTCAGGCATTCAAAGGACAGTGCAAGAAGTACGAGCGGGACCAACATACAGTTCAAACATAGAGGACCAAGACGTTAAAGTTACAACTATACCCCCACCTATACCCAAGCCTGGTCCAGCAGGGCTAGACACTACTGGGAAGGAATTTGTTTTCTTTGATTTGGAAACAAGAGGGTTTGGTAAAGTTTATTTTTAACATATTCCTTATTCACAGTGTTGCACATACAGAAGTTTATCTTGGTCCAGTTCAGGTATTTAGGTACTCTAAATCTCCAAAGTTGAACTTCTATTAAAAAATATACATATTTACTTACATGTATAACATAATTCAACCTGCTACTGCTGAGTAACTCAATGTGAGATATCGTGTGAATTGTTGGTCAACCTAGCATATGATTGAATTGCAACAAGAGTTATGTTCAGACTAATTTCTCATTTTGCTTTCATATAATACATTATTCTTAATCTTTATTGATAAAATGATAGTAAATACCACTTAGATGATGCAATGTTACATTACCCACAACTGGCTATAGTATATTATTGTGCATCATTTAAGAATTTAAACACTCTTCTCTTCGCTTCTTCAGATTTATGAATATAAAGATCCCAACAACTTACTTTGATATATCCATGAATGGAGGAAAAGAGCGTTTCAATTTTCATAAAAACATTTATTATGCCCCCCTTGGAAGAGAGAGTTAATATTGTTTTGCTGGATGTTTGTCTGTCGGTAGATCATTTAGTTTCCGATCAATAATTTGTCAACTTTTTCACTGATTGGCTTTTTACTTTCCATGTGCATAGGGATTGGACAGTATATAACCCCCATTTAAATTATGGTCACTTGGTCAAAGGTCACAATAAGTGTGAAAATTGTTTCCGATCAATAACCCTTCAACTGAAAAGTTCTCTTAAACCACAATGCATAGAGAATGGATGTGAAGGAACCTCTTCTACGATTGTTCACATTAAGCTTCAAAATAAGTCCTGTCCTGGGGGGGGGACAAAGTTTTTCCCTTTTATATTTATTGTAAACACTTCAAATGTATTTTAAGAAGTTTACATTGTACTTGGGCGAGCAACCCAGGGCTCTGTGATTAACGGAGCTAAAATGGATTTTGTGCAATTTCTATTTAAAATTTTTGTTTTGTTTTTTCAGAGCATACTTCTCACATAATTCAGATAGCTGCAGTGCATTCAACTGGTCAGTTTTCAACATATGTGATGCATGAGAAGATTTCCTTGCAAGCGTCAGTAATAACTGGAGTGACAGTTGTCGGCGACTCTATGCTTGTCAAGAGACAAACAGTAACAGCTGTCCCCATCAAATCTGCATTGAAAAGTTTTATAACATTCTTACAGAACTGTTCACCAATTATTTTAGTTGGGCATCAGAGCTCCAGATAAGGGTCGTATTTTCGTAATTACGAATTATTTTAAAGTCCGTTACGTATTTATTTTAAAATCTTGTCGTACCATTAAGAATTACAAAATCAAGTTACGAATATTATTTTTACATCGGTTCGTATCGATTTTTATTGAGTTCTTTTCGCGTATTAAAGATCTTTGCGGTGCTTATATAGAATGGTTATCAGGTTTGTTTAACAAAGCGCAATCGTTCCAATAAAAGCGGCGTATACAGTCTATCTGTCAAAAAACAATGGCGGTGCCCAGAGAGCGTCCTAAAAAACTGCAAACCGTCCAATAACACGCTTTTAACATATTGTACGCAAAGTGAGCCGAAGTTAAATGTTTAGAAAGACATTATAAAAAAGATCGTATACGATGTTGTATGTTCAGTTTCCGACACAGTCAGAAAAGCTAAACAAAAACGCGACACGACGAGTCCAAACTTAAACACAAAAAAACATTGAACGAGTGGAAGGGACAAGTCCCGTGGCTAATCGTTGAAAAGATTGAAGGGGAGACCCGTTTTAATTGTGAAATATGTAAAAAAAAATCATCTAAGGCATGCAATCTAAGCACAGTTTGGGCATATGAAGGTATTTGAAAAATAAAATTGTATAATACTGAAAAGACACTGTTGAACTCGTATAAATAAAGTTGCCAGTATGTTTATTTTGATTTTTTTACATGAAAATAACCATTATTATTTATTTTTAGGTCATTTATAAAAAATAAGAATTATTTTCCAAAACTTAGTAGTAACGTTAAGAATAAAATTTCAGAGTTAAGAATTCTTTTTGAAAATCTGGTAGTAATTTAAGAATTTCACAAACCTTATCTGGAGCTCTGGGCCGCATAATATAGAGTCTTTTGATTGTAAAGTGTTGCTCCATGATATCCATACTTGTTGGAAAATGTTTGAGTTTCAGCAAAATATTTGTGGCTTTTTAGATACTTAAAAAAGGTTAAAGGAAATATTACCAAATATGAAATCATATAATCGGGAACATTTAGTTAAAGACTTCATTGGTGAATTATACATGGCACATGGCGCTATACAGGATATTTTAGCTTTACAAAAGTTAGTGAACTCTGTTCCTCTTGACCAAAAATTGTTAACAAATATTCATTCAGCTTTTACAGAGCAGTGTTAACATACAATGTGTAACTAAATGTTGCTTCCAACATCAAATCTTTACAAACCATAATTGATACAAAAGTTATAAGTCAAGGTGTTGCAAGGAAAGTTGCAGGAAGTGGATTGCAACTTAAACATTTGAGTCCTGTATCAAAAAGAAACGGACTGAGTGGTTTGAGGAGCCCCCTGTCAGATGTTACAAACGGACAAATCAGAGTAACAAAATCAGAGAAAATAATATGTACAATAGCGAGTTATTTGTTGCCTGACATCTAACCAATTGTAATTTGCATCTTGTATATAGATTAGCTATGAAATCTAATAGCTGTTACATAATTGTTTTTTCCTTCTCGATGACGAACATAGTTGAGATTCTTATGTCAGTTGTATTTCTCATGTTTCACCTAAGTTGTAACATATTTTTGGCAGTGCATTAAACCACAGATGGTGTGTGCAACATAATTGCCCAGCTTATTGTATTCTTTGTTGTTTTTAGCTTCACTGGCCAAAGGCCAGCGGGGCTTATGTCGTGATCCTGTATCCGTCGAACGTGCGTGCCTAAACTTTTCCTTTAAACATCTTCTTCTCCTTAACTACTGGTCCAATTGTGATGAAATTTCTCAGGAATGATCCTCTTTCAAAGTTGTTCAAATTATGCCCCTGGGGTCAAATTTGACCCTGCCCCGGGGGTCACAAAATTGAACATATGCTTATATAGGGTCCATTTTGTGACAACTTCACATATTGTCTCGTCCATAACCATTGGGCCTTGGGCTTCCAAATTTGGTATGTAGTGGCATCTTATAGTCCTCTACCAAGTTTGTTCAAATAATGCCCCTAGGGTCAAGTTTGACCCTGCCCCGAGGGTCACAAAATTGAACATATGCTTATATTAGGCATTTTTTGTGAAAACTTTAAAAATCTTCTTGTTCATATAAGTATGGCATAGGGCTACCAAATTTGGTATGTAGTGACATGTAATAGTTCTCTACCAAGTTTGTTCAAATTATGCCCCTTGGGTTAAATTTGAAACTGCCCCTGGGGTTACAAAACTAAACATATGCTTTTAAAGTGCTTAATTTGTGAAAACTTTTAAAATCTTTTTTTAGCCTAGGGCTACCAAATTTGGTATGTAGTGACATCTTATAAACCTCTACCAAATTTGTTCAAATAATGCCTCTGGGGTCAACTTTGACCCTGCCGCGGGGGGTCACAAATTTTAATAAATGCTTATAAAGCGCCTATTTTGTGAAATCTTTAAAAATCTTGTCGAAAACCATTCGGACTATGGCTACCAAATTTGGTATGCAGGAACATCTTATAGTCATCTACCAAGTTTGTTCATATTATGCCCTTTGGGTCAAATTTGACCCTGACCCGCGGGTCACAAAACTGAACATTATATACGCTTATATCTTGCTTATTTTGTGAAAACTTTAAAAATATTCTTGTCCTTAACTCTACATCTAGGACTTAGGGCCCCCACATTTTGTATGGAGTGAGATATAGTAGTCCTCTACAAAGTTTGCTCAAATTATGCCCCTGGGGTTAAATTTGACCCAGCCCAGGTAGTCACAAAATTGTACATGTGCTTAAATAGGGCCTATATTTAAGTATTTGCACATGTATAGAATATTTGTTTCAGCCTTTTTTTTCAGCAGTGGAACGATACAGGGCCATCATGGCCTCTTGTCTTTAAATACACATCACACAGTTCTAAAAATAATTTTAAAATAATACATATGTTCAATTTACAACCAACAACATGGGTAACAGGTGGGTGGGGTAATTTAAGATGTTTATTTGAACATCAACATTGTTTTTTCAGTTCTTACATCTGAAATATTTTCATAACAATATACATTATAAATATTTCTACGTGAATCACATTTCAATTGATAATTTGATTGTTATGGAGCAGTTATTATATAGATATGTTTTAATTACTATTACAATGTTAGTCATTGTATTTTTGAAATTAAGTCCATATTAAAATGTCTATAGCAAAAAAAGTCCATGGTGACCTATCAATTTCTTTACTTCATTTTAATGCTTAGCTAGTTTCCTTTAATTTTTGAGAACTTCAAATGAATATGAATATTACATCAACAGAAATATGTATCTGTATTGCATGTTATCTATTTTGAACTGTGCAATAAAAAATTCAAAACAATCAAAAGACTAGTCATACTTATTTCTCATTATTTTTTACGATTTCCATAATTTTTGGTTTTAAAACTGTTCAGTATGATAATACACATGTTACAGTTGCTAATCTAATACAATCTCAATACTATTATGCCATTTTAAATGTATTACGCACAAACATTTTACCGTACCCCCAAATTTATGCCCCGCAAAAATGACCTTTTTTCAAACGCACATGGCATTTAAAAACCTTTGTTATTTCAAAATTATTCACGGTGACCTCCCTTTTTTATTTTATATTAATTTCAGATACAGATTCATTAATCACCATACAAAAAATTATAGCATTCCGGATATTTTGAAAATTTTCACAAAACGATCGAACATCCTTAAATAAATTATATTTACTGAAAGATTTAGCTATGTCTAAGAGTTAAATATCATATAATAACGAGTAAGAGACTGTGTGTACATTAATGACAACAAAAACCTATTTCAACACCACAGTGGGAAATGTTTGCCTTGCTTTGGGGAAAGATATATACTCTAAAAGGTGGGGAATGGGGCTGAATATCTCCCAATATTTTTGCTAAATAAACTTCGGGTGATGTGTTCCACAATATTTTATTTAATTTCGAAAACAGTTAACGAAAACGACGTTGTTCGATGGCAAACTGAGTAAATGACAAACGCACGTGGAGTTTTTAGCTTAGTTCTTGTTTAATTGTGAACAATCGACCAAAAATCGCCTTCATTCATTACTGAGAGCTGGACGTCAGGAATTACACACTTTGATTTTGGGGTGCTATTTGTGAAACTGTTGGGTATTTTGGACATAATTGGAAGATTTTCATCAAATAAAAGGTGTTTTATCATACATGGACGCTTCTTGCTGGCAACCACAACGACATATGTGTGCATTGTTTGATCTATTATGCTGTTGCATTGTGTTATTCAATACACCTGTGAAATCATCGTTGGGTACCTTTACTCTTATTATATATATAAGGACCAACAATTTTTTTCAAGTACCTATGCATCAAACTGTATGAACAGTGAAAAGCATATGTTAACAAACAAACTGTTAAGTGAATAATTGTAAAGGTTTCGTTTTATTTTGACATTGATACAATGTTAAACGAGAACTTTGTTATTTTTTTTTTAAATAAATGTTTAATGTTTTTTAGTCAAATTATACTTTTAAAACCATTGATTTCTTTAATTTAGACAGAAACTTCTCATTTTCTCTTATATGAGGGATCCGGATCCGAAAAACTGTAAGAAACCATATTTGGATTCGGATTCGGATCCGAACAATTTTTTTGGATTCGTTGCAGCCCTATTATATAGGGTCTATTTTGTGAAAACTTTACAAATCTTGTTGTCCATAACCATCGGGCCTAGGGCTATCAAATTTGGTATGTAGTGACATCTTATAGTCCTCTACCAAGTTTGTTCAAATTATGCCCCTGGGGTCAAGTTTGACCCTTCCCCGAGGGTCACAAAATTGAACATATGCTTATATAAGGCCTATTTTGTGAAAACTTTAAAATCTCTTGTCCATAACCGTATGGCATAGGGCTACCAAATTTTGGTATGTAGTGACATGTAATAGTTCCCTTCTTAGTTTTTTCAGATTATGCCCCTGGGGTCAAATTTGAAACTGCCCCGGGGTCACAAAATTGAATATATGCTTATAAAGGGCTATTTTGTTAAAACTTAAAAAAAAATTGTCCATAACCATTGGGTCTAGGGCTACCAAATTTGGTATGTAGTCAGTGTTCGACACTAACGGGAGTCCGGTGGTCCGAGACTCTAGGAAATGAGACTCGGACTTCTTGTGTGTGTGCCAAAGATGTCCGTCGGACTCCTTCAAAATCATCTTTGAATTATAAAAAAATCCCTTCGTTTCGCAAAATCAGAATGTCTGTTAAAAAATATCTAACTCAGAAATAGTCATTGTCGAACACTGTCTATAAAAACCTTAAGTTGCATTTTTTTTACTGTCACTTTAAAATTGTAATAATTTAATATTCTCCCTCTACATACTGCAGAAGGAAGTTTTTAATACCAAGTCATAACTGCACACTTCAACCACTGCTTGAGAACTGTAAGGGTTCCTCTTAACAAGGAAGATTATAGACAGCTGGTCTATTGATAGTGAGAAGTGTTCAATCAAAACTAAGTGATGTCGGAAGCATATACAAAACCAGAACAATACCATCATTGTGACTATGCACTTGAATAGTATTGTTCTTTCATCCCATGGAAACCCCTGTCTGGTCTACAAGTATATTTGAAACATATTTCCATTTATAATATTATGTTAAGCGAAAGGCCATGTTGAAAGGTCGATTTGATCATCCGGTGATGTCCTTTATATTGGAATGATACACTCTTATATGGCTATTGATATACAGACATGTGACACGCACGTAATTACATCTGAACCGACTTTTGTTGATATTTATAGAGCTTGGGGCTTAATATTGTAGGCGACACAAAACAAGTATTGTTTTGAATGTACCTTACATTTCGATTGTGACTTATGGAATACCGGTACTTATTTATGTTCCGGTTGAAAGAGTTTCTTAATGATTTGCTTGTTGTAATTTATATCAACCGACAATATAAAGAATTAAGTTCACATCCCAAAATTCAACCGTTATTGTATTTCATACAACAATGATATTGTTTTTTATCGCTGCATAGTTAACCTACGGAATTAATGAAAACATGATCTTTGTCAAATAGGCGAAACATTAATATATAGATCTATTGATAAATATCTTACTTGCTATTACAGAGCATAATGACACAACAGAAATATGTAACATTTTTAAAGGACTCAATGGTATACCAGACAGTAATTATATGCTATGTTGATGCACATCAGTTATGTTGAATTTATAGGATTGAAAAAGTACAACATGGTATTACACACTATATCTAAATGTATTTAAATGTTATAAGACTTTCTTGAAGTTACTTTAAATATCTTAACTAATTCTAAATAATAATACATTGACACAAAATATAAAATACGATGAAGTTCAAAATTCATAAGCGATTAAACTTGACAACAATACTATTCAACTGTAATCAATCGGAACAGTATTCCTCATTTATTAAACAGGACCACATACATGCACGTCAATATTTAATATGTGTGTAGAAAGCATTATCACAAAGATGACATCTTACTAATCACCTAAATCATGGCCGCTGATATCTTATACAAGTGAAGTTTCTTGTCGCCTTTAGCGTTGTTAGACATCGCCATCATAGTGCCATCTTTAGACACACACATGCTTTCCGGGTACTTCATATCCACAGGGTAGGTACATATTAAGTCCCCATCAACGCTCAGGCGCACGATGGAGTTATTCGCCGTACTACACACCAGCACCGTGTCTCCAGGCCCTACACAGGCACCACGCGGTTCCTGTATCTTCTCATTAGTAAATACTTTAGACGTGCCCTTCACGGTGTCGTACACGTACACTGTGTGAGCGAGCCTGTCAGTCAGTACCAACATGTTCTTAGACTGGACATACGTGCACTTACTCTCTAAATATTCGTAAGTCTTGTTCCAAAACTCCAATTGATGAAAGTCAGACTCCACACTGTCCACTGATAACATTCTGGCAGGGCGAGGATCATCATACGTACTCGCGACCATCTGAGACGGAGATATGCATCATATAGAGTCAAACTTGGATGTTGTTATCATCTCCCTCGCCAGTCTGATGGTATTTTCTGTACTCAGAGAAAAGAGACATACTGATCCACCAAACGTTACACACAGTGCATCATGAGACACACACACTACGCTATGTGGGTGAGCCTTGAACTTGTACGGTGTTCCAAGTCTCTGTAGGCGCTCATCCAGTATGATACATTTCTTGTTCTTGTTATCTACTGCTACAAGTCTCCCGTCCGGGAGAAAGTCCAGTCCAGTCATGCTAGGTTCCCCATCATCATCTCCAGTCTTGTGTAGATCCACGGATACGAGGAGCTCTAGGGAGAGTGGCCATGGTTGGGAGGGTAAAATGATGCGGCTTGTCTCCACTGAAATAATTATTATAATAATAAATAATAATAATTTCTTTTTGTAAGTGTAATGAAAGAAATTTACAAATGAAATTGTAATATTCAATTGATTTTAAATCATCGTAAGGCCAAGTTTTATGAAATTAATTGCCATCGGGATTTGAACATGTGCCATTCATCAAATCGTTGCAAGACTGATATGTCGGAAAGCCATATACCTCTTACATCGGAGTGCTTTAAATATCAACGATGCTTACAACTCTGTATTTTAATTTGTCGCAGACCGGACGACATTAATTCCCCCAAAATAACACTGACTGCGTAAAAGAGACGGTTAGAGAGACACAACTGTAATATGGAGATGCTAAATATATATCTATGCATTTGTACATGTATATGTGTATACCATGTATGCTTTTATCATATATGCGATAAGGTGACACAAATATGGCCTTTATGGCCTCTATGTTCACACATTTTGCCAAAATAAGGGTAAAATAGGGTAAGTAGATCGGCCATTGTACTTACAATAACTTTTTTTATTACGGCATACGAGTTATTTCTCACGTAAATAAGGGAGATGAATGACAGAAATCTGCCTAATCTGTATTCAACATCCCTTATTCATATCTAATTGTTAATTTAGCAAATATGCTCAAATATGGCAAAACTGATCGAAATCCAAACCTGGAATGTCCATACAAAGTTTAGGTTAGAAGGTACAAAAATAGTTGCGACCGGGTGAGTGGAAACAAACAACGTTTGTTAAAGTATTGATAAATTTAATTTTAATATTACACATTTTAATGATGTGGTAGTAAATTAAATGTATGTTGTTAAATTGGAGAACTCCGTTATTTTTACTTTCGAATGAATAAAACAAATATGTTCTATGTGTACACTAAAATCGGCAAAAAAAGGTTTAAATAAATCGGCCAAACGTTAATAATGTTATTAAATTTCGTATTACGACACACGATTTATTTCCCTTTTTATAAGGAATTTGAACGACAGAAATCGTCCACATCTATTTTCAACAGTCTTTCTTATAGGTTCGACTGAATGAATGAAAACAAACACATTTTGTTACGGTATTGATAGATGATATTGCTATATTATATACATTCTGACATTGAGAGATTTGTAGCGTCATTTAGCGATCTTTGTCTAAATAAGCGCCGTGCACCCAAGAGCCACACTCAACCTCACGATGTGTTCTTATCGCCCATGCAGTGTATGTCGTCCATGTGTTCGTCAGCAACCTTTCTTTCACAAGACATCTATACTTATGAAATAGCTTTTCACGAAACTGTAAAAGGAACGGTCACTGGGATATCCTCTGTTATAGTTTTAAAGTGGCCACTAATCGGTTGTACGGCGAATATAAATCTCCTGAGTTTAATGCTTCAGATAATACAGTTATGATATGTAGTTATAACATTTAAGCCTTTATAAATCATGTAATCACGGTGGTGCGACCAATATAACACCAATTGGCATTATTTGAACACTCTTTGTAGGCTTTCACTATAAGATGTTACATACTAAATTTGTATTACCTGGTATTAACTGAAAACTTATGCGTAGCTCTGGTGATCTACATCGACAACGGACAATAACGATTTGAATATCTTTCAAAAATGTTGTCCCATTGCCCGTTCCTGTTAGAGTTTCGTGAAACTGCAGTTCTCTCTTTTACAAGAAAGGTTGCTGACGCATACACCACATACAGACAATGGTCGAGAAAAGAACTCGCCGTGAGTCCCTAGATGAGTTAAATGAGGTTCAAACCGCTTTGTTTTGCATAAACAATTTATAAACACCCAGTCCACATTAAAACAAAAGTTTAGATGGCAATATCACTGGTAACTTAATGTGATATTATATTTCTATGTTTAAGTCATCTTAAATCAATGCAATAGAGTGAATAGACTTATTTTTTAGTTTTAAGAATTACCTTTACAATAAACGCAAAAGATGACACATTTAAACACGTGCATACTTGTCTAAGAATTAAACAGTAACTAGGTAGGTATGAGATTGCGCTTTGTTCAATATTTATCCAACGAATTATTGACACGAACATGACCGGTAAAGCTTATGCAAGTTCCCACTATCGTTCGACCAATTACGAACGCACCAATTGGCTAAAACGTCTCAATTTTCTATTCGAAGCTGAGCGTGGTCTTTTAAGCTTACATACATTTTTATATACATTTTATATACATTTTCCAACGTCATGATACGATACTTTGAATAGGTTTGCGATTTGGTCACGGTTGTTTCAAATACAGCTATCACGCCCTGTCACGGTATGATTTGTTCAGACACGATTACACGGGTTTGTTTCTGATTATATACACAAGTGTGTGTCAACCTAACACAATCATCTCAAATGCTTGCCCCAACATTGGACTGTGCGCTTTTTGACATTCCCACTCCTTTATCCGGAATTAATGAACATCCTTATGATCAAATAGAGTTGCGGTCGCTACGCCCGCGAAACAATTGCAAAGACTTATCTCAATCTGATAATGGTCGAAGAAAAGTCTACAATTACGACCATACATTTATGCATTAGAACCTGACATAAAAAGGTCCGTTATAACGAGAGCTTCTAAATCATTTAATGATTAAATTAATTGAAAAATAACACGTCAAGGGTTTACAATACGGTCAGATTTGGCAAGATTTCTACATATGTGTAGTGATATGTTTGCGTTTTATTTATATTGAAAAATAGCAAACAACTATTGTACTGACAAGAATTTGTCTATACTAAATTTACATACACATACAAATAAAATACAATTTAATAACATGAAACTGTTATTGCGTTATAAAATACCTGTCTTGTTCCCATCACAATTCAGTTTAATGAAATTGTTTCCCATCTCAAGAAGTGTAGTTATTTCTCTCGGAAAGGACACTGTCATATACTATATTTACAAACACATACAAATAAAATACAATTTAATAACATGAAACTGTTATTGCGTTATAAAATACCTGTCTTGTTCCCATCACAATTCAGTTTAATGAAATTGTTTCCCATCTCAAAAAGTGTAGTTATTTCTCTCGGAAAGGACACTGTCATATACTATATTTACAAACACATACAAATAAAATACAATTTAATAACATGAAACTGTTATTGCGTTATAAAATACCTGTCTTGTTCCCATCACAATTCAGTTTTATGAAATTGTTTCCCATCTCAAGAAGTGTAGTTATTTCTCTCGGAAAGGACACTGTCATGCTCGATGAACTGTTAATAGAGTGTTGTTTATTTAAATTGGATTCAATTGTGTTCAGTTTCTCCTTAATCTTCATTGCATAAATGTACTTTTGGGTAGGCGTACCGCGGTCTAAAACGGAACAGCACATGGACACTTCTTTGTTTATTTCTTCCTTAACATTGTACGTCTCGTCAAGCTTATTCCCAATGCCTCGGACTTCTAAAGTTTGGAATTGTTTTGCCTCAGAAAGTAATTTCTGCTTAGCGTCTTCATGTAGTTTTTTTAAAAGATCTCTCATGGCGTCTGTCTCCGAAGAAATCTTTGCAATAGAGTCATTTAAACCAGATTCTGCGTGCTTACAATCCTCTATGATGGCATCAGCCTCTGACTGAAATTTTATTAACGACTGTTTCACTGCTTGAAGATTAGGTCGTTTTTGTTCAAATGCCTTAGCTATTTCATCCAATCGGTCACATTTCCGATGAGTAAGCACACATTTACTACAGCAGAGCTTGGAATGATCATGACAGAAAAAGTATATTTCCATGCCGTGCTCCTGACAAATTTCAAGTCCTTTCATATCGACTCCCGCCGGTAGAGATTTACTATCCTGGCATTTGACAATATCATGCTTTCCCGCTTTATAGACGGTGTGGGGATTTTTGCAAGCATTACACAAGAACTCATCACAGTCCTTACAGAAAACCGTAGAAGTTTTTGATACGTTGTTCTTCATACATGGCTCACAAGATTGTGTAACAGAACATTCTCCAATGAAGTAACCTGCAGTGTCTCGGTCTGAATCACGTAGTCCCGCTGTCGCCATTTTTACCGTATTCGTTTAAAACTTCTTATTCCGATTTTAAACTTCTACTTTCAATTTTAAAACCAAATTTTCCATAAATATGTCAGACAAGTAACTTACACTGATTAAACAAGATTATCTTCGCTTGAAAATAATATAGCACTATCTCTTTGAGAATAATCATAAATTTGTACTTGAAACTTTGGCATACAGCGATTTCTAATCCTTTGTGCGAAATGTCATTTGTTTTCCCAATAGCATCCGTGATGTTCGTTAAACGCCAACAAACTATTGCTTCGTTCGCTAGAAACTTACTAACTCAGGCGATATTGTATGCTGCAGTTGTTTATACGAATCTGATGTCTAAGAACACTTCGTTCAGAGTGTTACAGTTAATACAAATTTAGTTGAGGCTGCGGAAATGAATCAAGTACTGAAACCATGGGTTTTGCGAGATTGTCTTTGCAATCGAAAGCATAGCGACATTCTTAGTAATAAATTATCGGTCTTCATCATAGTCACTACAATGTTACAGAGGTCAGATGAAAGGATTTCAATGTTTTGTATATTTCTGCATCAACGTCGAATTCTTCGTGTTTTCTTATCTTGTTGTTTTAGTTTTATTGCCATATTTTGATTTATATGTTGATTTGAATAGAAAATCACTCGTTAATGTTGTTAGTCGTTTTAAAGTCTGCACAAATGCATTTTAAGTTTCCGACCGGTTTAAATTATCTCAAATGCCCGACGTCACACGTGTGAACTACCCTGGTTAAATTAAAATTTATTTTTGAAAAATGTGTAATTATATCAGACTTCAAAATTGATGTCATTTTCTAAATAATGGTATAATGAAGCTTCTTCTAAATAAATGAATATTTAAGCTCCTTCTAAATAAAGGTATAATGAAGCTTCTTCTAAATTAAGGTATAATGAATCTTCTTCTGAATAAAGGAATAATGAAGCTTCTTCTAAATGAAGGAATAATGACGTTATTTCTTAATAAATGTATAATGAAGATTCTTCTAACTAAATGTATAATGAAGCTCCTTGTAAATTAAGGAATAATGAAGTTCCTTTAAAATAAAGGAATAACGAAGCCCTTTCTAAATAAACTAATTATAAAGCTCCGTCTTAATAAAGGAATAATGAAGCTCCGTCCTAATAAAGGAATAATGAAGCTCCGTCTAAATAAAAGAATCACGAAGCTCTTTCTTAATAAAAGAATAATAAAGCACATTCTAAATAAAGGAGTAATTATGATCCTTCTAAAAACGAAATAACGAAGCTCATTCTGAATAAAGGCATAATGAAGCTGCTACTAAATAAAGGAATAATGACGCTTCTTCAAAATAAAGGAAATAATGACGCTTCTTCTAAATAACAGAATAATGACGCTTCTTCTAAATAAAGAAATACTTAAGCTCCTGAAACAACACCTTTAACTTCAAAGGAAAGCAAGATAAGTATCTGTTACCAAGTTACAACATATTGTATCATCATTTTTACAGTAGATTTTTCAGTACATGTTTTTAAACAATACTTAATATATTTTCCGGATAAAAACGATACTATGTAAGTTAATATATAAGAGCCTTTCCTTTAGTTCAGATTTGTCTATTTCCCATAACTTATTCTACCTATTTTACATGCCTAAAGTCCGCCCAAGATCAATTGGTTTGAAGATAGAAACAGTAAAGAAAAATAAAACCATTTATCTTATGAACCATTCAGACATTTGTTAATGTTTTACATAAAGTTTTAACAACTAATTTGTCCATTGGAATTGAAAGTACAATCATTTCCGTTATTTTAGTTTCGTGTCAACATTTGTCGATATCGAACAGAGGTCATAGTTTGGCGCTCAGTCACGGATATGGCAAAAAATGAAACCGCAACTGAAACAAGATTCATTCGCTAGCGTATAGAAGTCCGCAGTGGCCTTAAGATTAACATTTCTGGTAATATCGTCTTTTTTGTAGTTATAAGACTTTGTCTGGAAAAGTACTCCTTGTTCATGCATAAATGAGGTTGGCGTTTATGCAACTAAGGGTTAAATTTTCCACCCAGTTGTGCTGGCCCAGCATTTGCCGTAACACTTTTAACATGAATACTGATCTGAAATGTCGAGCCAGGTGCTGTGCCAGACCAGCATTCGTAATTTACTGAGCTGATGTGGATTACTGAGCGGTGTGCCAAATTTACGCAGCTGAAAAAGTCATGATCAACAAATAATTTCTCTAAACAACAATATTTCTAGTTTTTAATACTACAATACGTGAAGCTAACTGGATTTACACCTGCGAATTTTTAATGAATCGGAGCGCTATCACTTACCGCTTAACAATTTAACATCATTTTTCTGCATTTCATAGTTGTATCAACTGCGTGGAAAATTTAACCCTTAGTTGCATAAACGCCAACCTCATTTATGCATAAATAAGGAGTACTTTTCCAGACAAAGTCTTATAATTACAAAAAAGACGATATTACCAGAAATGTTAATCTTAAGGCCACTGCGGACTTCTATACGCTAGCGAATGAATCTTGTTTCAGTTGCGGTTTCATTTTTCGCCATATCCGTGAGTGAGCGCCAAACTATGACCTCTGTTCGATATCGACAAATGTTGACACGAAACTAAAATAACGGAAATGATTGTACTTTCAATTCCAATGGACAAATTAGTTGTTAAAACTTTATGTAAAACATTAACAAATGTCTGAATGGTTCATAAGATAAATGGTTTTATTTTTCTTTACTGTTTCTATCTTCAAACCAATTGATCTTGGGCGGACTTTAGGCATGTAAAATAGGTAGAATAAGTTATTGGAAATAGATAAATCTGAACTAAAGGAAAGGCTCTTATATATTAACTTACATAGTATTGTTTTTATCCGGAAAATATATTAAGTATTGTTAAAATACATGTACTGAAAAATCTACTGTAAAAATGATGATACAATATGTTGTAACTTGGTAACAGATACTTATCTTGCTTTCCTTTGAAGTTAAAGGTGTTGTTTCAGGAGCTTAAGTATTTCTTTATTTAGAAGAAGCGTCATTATTCTGTTATTTAGAAGAAGCGTCATTATTTCCTTTATTTTGAAGAAGCGTCATTATTCCTTTATTTAGTAGCAGCTTCATTATGCCTTTATTCAGAATGAGCTTCGTTATTTCGTTTTTAGAAGGATCATAATTACTCCTTTATTTAGAATGTGCTTTATTATTCTTTTATTAAGAAAGAGCTTCGTGATTCTTTTATTTAGACGGAGCTTCATTATTCCTTTATTAGGACGGAGCTTCATTATTCCTTTATTAAGACGGAGCTTTATAATTAGTTTATTTAGAAAGGGCTTCGTTATTCTTTTATTTTAAAGGAACTTCATTATTCCTTAATTTACAAGGAGCTTCATTATACGTTTAGTTAAAAGAAGCTTCATTATACATTTATTAAGAAAAAACGTCATTATTCCTTCATTTAGAAGAAGCTTCATTATTCCTTTATTCAGAAGAAGATTCATTATACCTTAATTTAGAAGAAGCTTCATTATACCTTTATTTAGAAGGAGCTTAAATATTCATTTATTTAGAAGAAGCTTCATTATACCATTATTTAGAAATAACATTAATTTTGAAGTCTGATATAATTACACATTTTTCAAAAATAAATTTTAATTTAACCAGGGTAGTTCACATGTGTGACGTCGGGCATTTGAGATAATTTAAACCGGTCGGAAACTTAAAATGCATTTGTGCAAACTTTTAAACGACTAACAACATTAACGAGTGATTTTCTATTCAAATCAACATATAAATCAAAATATGGCAATAAAACTAAAACAACAAGATAAGAAAACACGAAGAATTCGACGTGGATGCAGAAATAAACAAAACATTGAAATCCTTTCATCTGACCTCTGTAACATTGTAGTGACTATGATGAAGACCGATAATTTATTACTAAGAATGTCGCTATGCTTTTGATTGCAAAGACAATCTCGCAAAACCCATTGTTTCAGTACTTAATTCATTTCCGCAGCCTCAACTAAATTTGTATTAACTGTAACACTCTGAACGAAGTGTTCTTAGACATCAGATTCGTATAAACAACTGCAGCATACACTATCGCCTGAGTTAGTAAGTTTCTAGCGAACGAGACAATAGTTTGTTGGTGTTTAACGAACATCACGGATGCTATTGGGGAAACAAATGACATTTCGCACAAAGGATTAGAAATCGCTGTATGCCAAAGTTTCAAGTACAAATTTATTATTATTCTCAAAGAGATAGTGCTTTATTATTTGCAAGCGAAGATTATCTTGTTTTAATCAGTGTAAGTTACTTGTCTGACATATTTATGGAAAATTTGGTTTTAAAATTGAAAGTAGAAGTTTAAAATCGGAATAAGAAGTTTTAAACGAATACGGTAAAAATGGCGACAGCGGGACTACGTGATTCAAACCGAGACACTGCAGGTGACTTCATTGGAGAATGTTCTGTTACACAATCTTGTGAGCCATGTATGAAGAACAACGTATCAAAAACTTCTACGGTTTTCTGTAAGGACTGTGATGAGTTCTTGTGTGATGCTTGCAAAAATCCCCACACCGTCTATAAAGCGGGAAAGCATGATATTGTCAAATGCCAGGATAGTAAATCTCTACCGGCGGGAGTCGATATGAAAGGACTTGAAATTTGTCAGGAGCACGGCATGGAAATATACTTTTTCTGTCATGATCATTCCAAGCTCTGCTGTAGTAAATGTGTGCTTACTCATCGGAAATGTGACCGAATGGATGAAATAGTTACGGCATTTGAACAAAAACGACCTGATCTTCAAGCAGTGAAACAGTCGTTAATAAAATTTCAGTCAGAGGCTGATGCCATCATAGAGGATTGTAAGCACGCAGAATCTGGTTTAAATGACTCTATTGCAAAGATTTCTTCGGAGGCAGACGCTATGAGAGATCGTTTAATAAAACTATATGAAGACGCTAAGCAGAAATTACTTTCTGAGGCAAAACAATTCCAAACTTTAGAAGTCCGAGGCATTGGGAATAAGCTTGACGAGACGTCCAATGTTAAGGAAGAAATAAACAAAGAAGTGTCCATGTGCTGTTCCGTTTTAGACCGCGGTACGCCTGCCCAAAAGTACATTTATGCAATGAAGATTAAGGAGAAACTGAACACAATTGAATCCAATTTAAATAAACAACACTGTATTAACAGTTCATCGAGCATGACAGTGTCCTTTCCGAGAGAAATAACTACACTTCTTGAGATGGGAAACAATTTCATTAAACTGAATTGTGATGGGAACAAGACAGGTATTTTATAACGCAATAACAGTTTCATGTTATTAAATTGTATTTTATTTGTATGTGTATGTAAATATAGTATAGACAAATTCTTGTCAGTACAATAGTTGTTTGCTATTTTTCAATATAAATAAAACGCAAACATATCAATACACATATGAGTATTTTTTTAATATTATTGCAAAGTAATAGGAAATCTTGCCAAATCTGACCGTATTGTAAACCCTTGACGTGTTATTTTTCAATGAATTTAATCATTAAATGATTTAGAAGCTCTCGTTACAACGGACCTTTTTATGTCAGGTTCTTATGCATAAATGTATGGTCGTAATTGTAGACTTTTCTTCGACCATTATCAGATTGAGATAAGTCTTTGCAATTGTTTTGCGGGCGTAGCGACCGCAACTCTATTTGATCATAAGTATGTTCATTAATTCCGGATAAAGGAGTGGGAATGTCAAAAAGCGCACAGTCCAATGTTGGGGCAAGCATTTGAGATGATTGTGTTAGGTTGACACACACTTGTGTCATATAATCAGAAACAAACCCGTGTAATCGTGTCTGAACAAATCATTCCGTGACAGGGTGTGATAGCTGTATTTGAAACAATCGAGACCAAATCGCAAACCTACTCAAAGTATCGTATCATGACGTTGGAAAATGTATATAAAAATGTATGTAAGCTTAAAAGACCACGCGCAGCTTCGAATAGAAAATTGAGACGTTTTAGCCAATTGGTACGACAGTGAGAACATCATATAAAGCGAATCTAAAGAAATATTATCAACAAGGTTTAATCGGTTTTCATTTAAAATAACGGGTCTTGTTTTGGCTTAAATCGTGTTCAAAATCAATTTTACCAATGTAATACACAACGAACTTACTCGTATTGTGTCGTAACGGACGGCATTGATTCGTGATGAATGCATAAGCGTTTATATGTAATATAACACATCGTGACCAAATTGAAACCGGGCTGAAAACATTGTATCACGACGTAAATGGTCGCATCACACCTTATAATCCACGTCTAAATGTAAGATACGGATCACGAGTGAACGATTGTGGCGTTCGTAATTGGTCGAACGATAGTGGGAACTTGCATAAGCTTTACCGGTCATGTTCGTGTCAATAATTCGTTGGATAAATATTGAACAAAGCGCAATCTCATACCTACCTAGTTACTGTTTAATTCTTAGACAAGTATGCACGTCTTTAAATATGTCATCTTTTGCGTTTATTGTAAAGGTAATTCTTAAAACTAAAAAATAAGTCTATTCACTCTATTGCATTGATTTAAGATGACTTAAACATAGAAATATAATATCACATTAAGTTACCAGTGATATTGCCATGTAAACTTTTGTTTTAATGTGGACTGAGTGTTAATAAATTGTTTATGCAAAACAAAGCGGTTTGAACCTCATTTAACTCATCTAGGCACTCACTGCGAGTTCTTTTCTCGACCATTGTCTGTATGTGGTGTATGCGTCAGCAACCTTTCTTGTAAAAGAGAGAACTGCAGTTTCACGAAACTCTAACAGGAACGGGCAATGGGACAATATTTTTGAAAGATATTCAAATCGTTATTGTCCGTTGTCGATGTAGATCACCAGAGCTACGCATAAGTTTTCAGCTAATACCAGGTAATACAAATACAGTATGTAACATCTTATAGTGATAGCCTACAAAGAGTGTTCAAATAATGCCAATTGGTGTTATATTGGTCGCACCACCGTGATTACATGATTTATAAAGGCTTAAATGTTATAACTACATATCATAACTGTATTATCTGAAGCATTAAACTCAGGAGTTTTATATTCGCCGTACAACCGATTAGTGGCCACTTAAAAACTATAACAGAGGATATCCCAGTGACCGTTCCTTTTACAATTTCGTGAAAAGCTATTTCATAAGTATAGATGTCTTGTAAAAGAAAGGTTGCTGACGAACACATGGACGACATACACTGCATGGGCGATAAGAACACATCGTGAGGTTGAATGTGGCTCTTGGGTACACGACGCTTATTTAGACAAAGATCGCTAAATGACGCTACAAATCTCTCAATGTCAGAATGTATATAATATAGCAATATCATCTATCAATACCGTAACAAAATGTGTTTGTTTTCATTCATTCAGTCGAACCTATAAAAAAGACTGTTGAAAATAGATGTGGACGATTTCTGTCGTTCAAATTCCTTATAAAAAGGGAAATAAATCGTGTGTCGTAATACGAAAGTTAATAACATTATTAACGTTTGGCCGATCTATTTACCCTTTTTTGCCGATTTTAGTGTACACAAAGAACTTATTTGTTTTATTCTTTCGAAAGTAAAAATAACGGAGTTCTCCATTTTAACAACATACATTTAATTTACTTCCACATCATTAAAATGTGTAATATTAAAATTAAATTCATCAATACTTTAACAAACGTTGTTTGTTTCCACTCACCCGGTCGCAACTTTTTTTGTACCTTCTAACCTTAACTTTGTATGGACATTCCAGGTTTGGATTTCGATCAGTTTTGCCATATTTGAGCATATTTGCTAAATTAACATTTAGATATGAATAAGGGATGTTGAATACAGATTAGGCAGATTTCTGTCATTCATCTCCCTTATTTACGTGAGAAATAACTCGTATGCCGTAATAAAAAAAAAGTTATTGTAAGTACAATGGCCGATCTACTTACCCTATTTTACCCTAATTTGAGCAAAATTTGTGAACATAAAGGCCATATTTGTGTCACCTTATCGCATATAAGAACGAGCTTCCCATATGATAAAAGCATACATGGTATACACATAAACATGTACAAATTCATAGATATATATTTAGCATCTCCATATTACAGTTGTTTCTCTCTAACCGTCTCTTTTACGCAGTCAGTGTTTTTTTTGGAATTAATGTCGTCCGGTCTGCGACAAATTAAAATACAGAGTTGTAAGCATCGTTGATATTTAAAGCACTCCGATGTAAGAGGTATATGGCTTTCCGACATATCAGTCTTGCAACGATTTGATGAATGGCACATGTTCAAATCCCGATGGCAATTAATTTCATAAAACTTGGCCTTATGATGATTTAAAATCAATTGAATATTACAATTTCATTTGTAAATTTCTTTCATTACACTTACAAAAAGAAATTATTATTTTTTATTATTATAATAATTATTTCAGTGGAGACAAGCGGCATCATTTTACCCTCCCAACCATGGCCACTCTCCCTAGAGCTCCTCGTATCCGTGGATCTACACAAGACTGGAGATGATGATGGGGAACCTAGCATGACTGGACTGGACTTTCTCCCGGACGGGAGACTTGTAGCAGTAGATAACAAGAACAAGAAATGTATCATACTGGATGAGCGCCTACAGAGACTTGGAACACCGTACAAGTTCAAGGCTCACCCACATAGCGTAGTGTGTGTGTCTCATGATGCACTGTGTGTAACGTTTGGTGGATCAGTATGTCTCTTTTCTCTGAGTACAGACAATACCATCAGACTGGCGAGGGAGATGATAACAACATCCAAGTTTGACTCTATATGCTGCATATCTCCGTCTCAGATGGCCGCGAGTACGTATGATGATCCTCGCCCTGCCAGAGTGTTATCAGTGGACGGTGTGGAGTCTGACTTTCATCAATTAGAGTTTTGGAACAAGACTTACGAATATTTAGAGAGTAAGTGCACGTATGTCCAGGCTAAGAACATGTTGGTACTGACTGACAGGCTCGCTCACACAGTGTACGTGTACGACACCGTGAAGGGCACGTCTAGAGTATTTACTAATGAGAAGATACAGGAACCGCGTGGTGCCTGTGTAGGGCCTGGAGACACGGTGCTGGTGTGTAGTACGGCGAATAACTCCATCGTGCGCCTGAGCGTTGATGGGGACTTAATGTGTACCTACCCTGTGGATATGAAGTACCCGGAAAGCATGTGTGTGTCTAAAGATGGCACTAGGCTGGCGGTGTCCAACACCGCTAAAGGCGCCAGGAAACTTAACGTCTATAAGATGTCACCGGCAATGAGTTAGGTGACTAGTAAGATGTTATCTGTGTGATTTCACTTTCTACACACATATTAAATATTGACGTGCGTGAATGTGGTTATGTTTAATCAATGAGGAATACTTTTCCGATTAATTACAATTAAAAAGTATTGTTTTCATGTTCTATCGCTTATGCATTTTTAACTTCATTGTATTTTATATGTTGTGTGAATGTATTGTTATTAAGAATGTGTTTAATATATGTAAAGTAACCTAATTCTTACATTTATTTAATACATTTAGATAAAGTGTGTAATACTATGTTGTACTTTTTTCAATTCCTTTAAATGCAACTTAACTCAGATGTGTATCATCATTCCATATAAATACTGTATGGTATACTATTGATCCTGTTAAAATGTAACATATTTATGTTGTGTCATTATGCTCTGTAGATAGCGGGTTATATATTTGTCAATATATATTAATGTTTGGCCTATGTGACAAAGATAATATTTTCTTAAATTCCCTAGATTAACTATGCATTGGTATAAGACAATATTATTGTTGTATGAAATACAATAACGGTTGCATTTTGGGATCAAACTGTACTTAATTCTTCACATTTTCGGTTGATCTAAATTACAACAAGCATATAATTAAGAAACCCTTTAGACATGAACATAAATATGTATTCCTAATGTCACAATCGGAATGTGAGGTTCATTCAAAATAATGATTGTTTTAGTTTCGCTTACACTATTAGGCCCCAAGATCTATAAATATCAACAAAAGTCGGTTCAGATGTAATTTCGCGCGTGTCACATGACTGTCTGTCCATATGTCAATAGCCTTATTAGAATGTATCATTCCAATGTAATGGACATCATCCAATAATCAAATTCATCTTTCGACATGGCCTTATTAAGTTTCATCTTTCACTTAACAGAATATTATGAATGAAAATATATTTTGAAAAGTGGTACAGTGTTACAGAATTGGCTGATCTTGTATTTGAATATTCAGTCTAAGTTTCGTTCAATGACAAACCAGTTGCCAACCTTTTAAAACATGTGGCCCCCTTCCATTGTAAAGTCTCATCCTTTTAAAATACGTCTTACCGTTTTATTGTGTCAATATTCATGGAAATACAGACACGCCAACTTTGTTATTGGTTATTGTATAGATTAATATGCAGTATAACTTCATCTTGAATTATTTTTTTCTAAAAAGAACATACCTCATAGAATTTATGATGGGAATATTAAATATTAGAATTGAGTTGAAACAGAGCCTGAGTCACTTTAAATGTACAAAGTGAAACATTCAACGACTTTTAACAAAAGAGTTCATCCTGCCTTTTTTTGCTTTCCCTACATACGGACAATGATGTAAAACCTGATTTATTCAAGGTGTGATGCATGTACATATATTTTAGATAGAGCTCCTCAAGTTTGTCAACGACTTATTCAATGTTAATGTGTTATTATCTCAAGCATGTGGACCTTATGTTGAACAAGAATGTTGCTGTCACACAGATACCACGTACATATTTGTTTGTATCTCATTGATTGGAAAAAGCCTAAACAGATTTGTCTTATTTTACCTTTGACCTGAAATTGTTACCATGCCCTTAACCCTCTATACTACAATATTATAAGTGCCACTTTACTTCAGGCCGAGTTTAACTTCTGCCGAGTTATTTTAAAATTATTGTAATGCTCAATGCTACATGACTGTTTATCTTCGACCTAAAAGTGTCGCCTCGACACAGCTGCTTCGGTCTAGTGCGCAACACCCCAACAATAAATTTGAGTTGCATATATAGTTTGATTCAATCCATGTTGGACAACGTTATGCAAAGGACAAAGTGTTAGGAGTTTGTTTCTCATATTTGACATATGACCTGGCACTTGACCTTGACCTTAAATTTGATCCTAAGAACCTGGTTCTTGCACCTGCTATTCCCTTGCAGCATGCACTTAACTTCTGCCAATTTATTTGAAAATTCATCCAACCTGGAAAAAATTATGACATTGACAAAGTGTTGACCTTTCACTTTGAACCGTGACCCTGACTTCTGATCTAGAAACCAAGCCCATGTGCGTGGCATACCATGTTATTTTTAAAACCATCCATGATAGAAAAAGTAATTCTGCATGAAATTTGTTAGGAGTGAAATCTAGATTTGACCTTAAACTGTGACTGCGACCTTGGACCGGATATCAACTAAGATTAGTCTGTCGTGTTTTATCGATAAAGTTGTAATTTAACAGTCATTCAATATTAGTTAATGGTAGCATAGCTTTTAATTAATAATTTAGAAAGTTTGGTTGTATGTAAGGAATTGATAAAAAAAGGCTCTTAATCAATAAAGCTTTTTGTGGCTCTCTAGCTCCATAAAATCAAAATCTAAAGGGATTTGTTCGCAGATTTTGGTATTTTTTTAAGAATGCTGATTAAATATCTTAACTTGGCAGATTTAAGGAAAAAGCTTCGCAATCAATTAAGCTTTTTTGACACTCTAGCCCCATACATTCAAGAACTAAAGGGACAAGCTTGCAGAATTTGATTATGTTGTGAAGAATCCCGATTAAATATCTTAACTTCGCAGATAACGGCATAGGAACAAAAATATAAAGTATAATAATCCGGAAAAACTATACTTACAATAAAGAAAATAACAGTTGACCCAAGATTTTTACCCTGGCATCTGGATCAAAAGGCTAACACCTTTACTATTTGGTTAGTTCCTAAACTATAAGGCCATTCATATGCATACAATTGAGGCTGTATTTGTTACATAATGCAAACGATCCACATGTTGGTAGCAATTAAAATAAAACATCTGAAACTTTTCAAATTATGCCATCGTTTCACTTTATAAACACTTGATGATTTTCTAAAATTCAGTCAAAGATTATTTATTAACAATATGATATTTTTAGTATTTCTGTATAAATCAAAACTGTTATTTTGCTCCTCCATATGCATTGCTGTTTATTTTAGGATTATCTGTCATAAAAACATCGCATAATTATCAAATGGACTATCCGTAAACAGTTCCCTTTAAAGCATGGCATACCTTTCAGTGGAAGAAATCATTATTGTACAAGGTATGTGTATATAACATCATTGATTGTATCATGCATGTTGCAGCATGTATAATCTTCACTTATCTTTAACATGTACTGCAACATTTATTACAAATTGTTAGTTTATTGATTGCTTTTATTAGAAAAAGATGGTAATATTGTTTTTGAACACAAACATTAACTAAAAGTAGGAATAATAATGTCATGATAATGATTATATAATAAACATTTCCCCAGCAATGTTTACTTACTCTTGTAACCTTGTGTTTTCCACAGAGTTTATGACCTTTCCAGCTTTGTCATAAATAGTTCAAACCGCAAAGTTTATTAGGTCCTTTCTGAGCCAGAGGCTACATTATGTGTGGACCTCGAGTGTGCCCTGCTACCTATTTAACATACAAGAATTACGAAAGTCGGGATGAAGTTATGAATTAAAGCTGCATTTTCACAATTTTACTGAAAGATATTTCATTTGTTTGTGTGTTCATGAGTTGTGGGTGAAAACCAAAGTATCAGGAGGAATGTCCAGTATGGTGACCATTAACCAAACTCACATGCTGCCGGGATCGGGATTTAAACCTGGGCCCCCTAGGTGAGAAGCGAGTGTACCAACCATTGCGCTAGCCGGAGAGCCAAAATAGTTCAAACTCCAGGGGTTCCGCTGTCGATCGCCATTGGCGCCAAATGGCGCTAAATTTTTAAATGTGGCTCCAATTTTTTTAAAGTGGCGAATTTCAAACAAGAAATATCTTAAAAAAAGATATACGGCGTTGATTGTGGTCGATGTTTATGAACGATCAAAAGTTATCTCTATGAGATAAAAAGTAGCGGATGCCTCTTTTCTGCGCAGTTCTTAGCTACATCATAAGCAAATCAATTACGGGGTGTTGCGCCAGATTTCGTGGCTTATTTTGCTTTATGTGATATTATTACTCAGATATCTATATTTACATAATAGAAAAACACAAGAAACATGAAAATAAACGAGTGCATATAGGTCAGCCGGCAATACTCAAATCTTATTTAATTGCATAATTATAGTATAGTGAATTATTGTGCTCATGCTTAATAAACTGGTCTAAATGGATAAATATTTCTAATTAATTTTATCAAAATTGGTCCTTATCATGGTTGAAACCATATTAAAAATCGATGATTGACATACCACAATAATATCGCCGAATATCTTAATTTAGTATCTCTCTGATCAAAACAGACTTCAAGTGCACAAAGTTTACGAGACGGCGTTTATATAAAGATTTCTGCAACTGACCGCAAACTGACCTTGATACCTTGCGGATTGGAATGCAATGCATTACAGTCACTACGTTATTGTCAGTAAGACCGGTGTAACACAATGATCGCAACCCCTTCTGCGAACTCCGGTGATGAACTGTATATAAACTCTGACTTTCACAAATGGCCGCGACTTGACCCGAAACCTCGCGGGTTGAAATGCAATGCAAGTAAGTACTAAATATGACAACATAGCCTTTAGTATAAACGCTTTTGCGCTGGTAATTCTCTAAAAATAAAAGGTGAACGCACAAACTGTATTTATGTCGAAAATTGATTGTAAAACTGTTCTATCTATTGAGCCTTTTCATTAGAGATAAAATTGTTTCATGCAGTAAAACAGTGTTACAAAGACGCGGATATGTTTCCAATGTTCTGGTGTTATACTCAAATCAGCCAATGGAATAAATGAAGTGTATTCATTCGTACCTAGCCGCGGGAAATTTTATTTGAGTATTATTGGACACTTACAAAGGTCAAGTCAGGGTGAAAAGCTGGCTTAATACAGCTTACGCCGAATAAAATCCTATCCGAAAATGTACTGCGAGTCGAAAGCACGCGACCGAGCATTAGCGGCCAGCGTCTGTCAGTTGTAAATATTGATTTACGACGATGTAAGCGACCTACAGTGCAGGGTGCATTAGAAATCACCGAAGCGTGTAAGTGTTACAAATGGTGTTTTTACTGCTATTGTCAAGTTTTATGGGGGTTATTATCGGATTAGCGGCTCCTTTATGATATTGAGCAATAAGTTAAGTAACACGGGGACAAACTGTCACGACGATCAATAATTATAATGATTATTAGGGCCGCTATTTCTTTGTTAAAATCAAAACCATGGGGCTGGCAAAACTTAGCCAAAAGCATTTAATTTCTCCACATCAACAAATAAAAACTTGTTTCAACAGGTATTTGTGAGCATTTCTGTTTAATAGATTCATTATTGTAATGTTCTTGGAAGGATATAAATTGATTAAGAAAACAACAAATTCTGAATTAAATATAAAACATTCACTCGATGTACTATATTTCGGATATGTTAAATTCGGACATTTAAAGATAGGTACATTTATGTGTTGGTTTGATGTTGATAGTTTGTAAAAATATGTTTTATGTTATTTCAGGCAACTAGAATGGATTTTGGCAATTATCTGGGCCTTTCTGTCAGGAAAAAGGCGTGAACAACAGTCATTTAATTGAACCTGGAAATCATCCACCACTAACAGAAAACTTGCTAACAACAGAAGCTGATATATATCATGTCCAAATGACCAAATATAACTGTTAAACAATTTGAAGTGAGATGCTTTATTTTCTGATTCCCTTTCAAATGATGAACATTGGTGTGATTTTATGTTTAAATAATTAATTTCGAAACATTTATGAAGCATACTGTTTAATACATTGATGTTAACATTATTAGATTATTTTGGTTATCTGTGTTGTTTATCAAGTTGAAAAAAATGTTATTTATATACAAATAAAGCTTATTAATACTTATGAAGGTATGACTTATGAAGGTACTTATTATTGTTTTTTTATGAAATAACATACTTTTTAAAGTGATAATATAGTCAATGACATTAATGTAGTAAGGATTCTTAAAATGATTGTTCTTATTAATAAGGTGGAATAACCGCCAGTATTCACGCCGCGAAAAAGTGGCGACAACTTTTTTTGGGCCAGTGGAACCCCTGAAACTCTGCCAAGCAATTGTTATAAAAATTCATATAAATGCAATATCGCCATATTGCAACATGTACTTACAAATGCAAGGACTCGCAAATTTGCAAATGAATTTACCTAATATGATTGACATTTCCAAGAATACCTCTAGACCCCTAAAACAGCCTTGACACTTCTAAGAAAGATTTCAAGATTAAGTTAAAAAATACTTATAATTTCTTACAGACCTTGAAAACAATAAAAGCATACTTCCCAATTGTTTCTGATGTTAGAAAGATGGCAAAAAATGATAGGATTAATAAATAATAGTTCTCTTCTATATTTGACCCCCCCTCCCTCAGACCAATTCAGATGTGCAGTTTCAAACACAATATATTGTTTATGACTTAAAATATGAAAGTGTAACATGCATAAAACAGGTTTTGTTTTCATAAAATGTGCTAATGATTACTCGGGTATTACACATTGGAAACATCAATAAGAATATGTACCGGTACAGGGTTGTCATTATTAACCGATTGCCGATCGAATTCATCGGTTAAAATCGCCAGAAAATCGGTTGTTTTTCCCGAATCTTTAAAATTGCGATCGGAAGTTTTTATCACGCATAATAACCGTAGTATAGTAGAGCGACGCCCGGTCATTCAGTCAGTCCGTTAACTCCGCCTAAGAGCTACTGTTTTCAATGAATTTCTCAGCGAGTGGCCAATATTGATTTTTCCAGCTGTCAATCAAATACTTCTTGGTAAGCACGTCAACCAATCAGCGCTCAGGCAGCCGAATACACGCCGACCCCATGTGAAACTGTATCAAATAGCTGTACATTTAACAGATTATTACTGACCGTATCTCAACGAATGTAGCACTGTAGAACGTAATTAACTAGTTTTTTTTTAGTTAGAGGAAAAGTTTCCTCATATTAAAAAATGCTCTTTTCTGCCAAAATAAAAGATATTAGCGACCTCTGCGCTACGAAGTTGTTATTCAGCATCTAAATATTAAGGTCAACGTTTTCCCCGAGGAAAAATGACGTGATGTTATACATGAAGTCTAATTTTGGCATGATTTTCATCTGTACATGAAAAACACGAGAAATGTGTCTCTGTTGCTAGAATTTTCTTAATTTTCCGCGAATAATTAAAGCTGAAAATGATTTTGGATAACACATTTAATTAAACGCATTTGAAAATACTTCAATTAAATAATGCAGTTTGTTATACAAATGGTCATTACACATAAATAATATAATAAATAGGTAAATAACGTGTTTTGAGATTGCCAAACTATGCATACATATAGGTCTACACGCATGAATGAACTGACAAGTTATATCACGATCCGGAATGACAAGTACTCGGTACAATTTAAAGAAAGACGCGTTTTTATTCTCAGAAACTAACTTTCACTTTCGCAAAATTTTCTGAAAGGAGGTACATGTAACAGTTTAATTTGAGTCGTTGATTTGTTGTAATTACTAAATATAAACGGTTCTCAATGCTCTCAAATCGCGTCACGTGATTCACGCATGTACAATGGGAATTCCCCAATCCCACAATTCAATTTGTATATGCATTTGCGTTAAATGGCGGACGACATTCATCGTCAATATTGGCCGTAATTTGGTTTTGAAAAAAAAGAAATCGTAATAATGCTTGATTATCGGGTAATGGATAGAATTGGAACATGCAAAGATCTATCAATATTATATGTATAATATGTTTTTACATTGTACAGAATACTTAAAATGTGAAAATCTTAAAATTTTCTATTCTTTTTAGACCCCATTTTAACTTTTTTATGCTCTGAGAATAGCATTATTTTGTCCCTAAAATGTATAGAATTCGTTTTCGGTCGGGGAGCTTCGCCCCCCTGACCCCACTACCAGGGCCTTGCCCTGGACCTACAAGGGGGCCTATGCTTCCCCCTTGACCCCCGGCCCAATCGGTTACTATTCCAAAATAATCCTTTGTTTACAACCATAATGACAACCCTGCCGGTAATCATTAGGCAGTAAATAACAAAACTACTGGTAAAACACACAAGAAGCTTTATAATACAAGAGATGTGTTTGTCAGAAACACAATGCCCTCTATTGCACCGCTTTGAAATAACATTTCAATATATCATTTGACAGGTTTACAAATTATCTCCATTTTAAAGCTTATTACTTCCCATGGATTGTATTTTTTTACTTTTGACCTTAAAGGACCTTGACCTTTCACCTCTCAAAATGTGCAGCTTTATGAGATAATCATGCATGCCAAATATCAAGTTGCTATCTTCAATATTCAAAAAGTTATGACCAAACTTTAATGAAGGTTAAAGTTTTGGGACACACATAATTAATGAATGACAGACACACAGACAGGCCAAAAACAATATATCCCCGATCTTTCGATCCGGGGGTATACAAATAAAATAAGGCCTACATATATTTCCATTATTGCACTAATCTAATTGATTGAGTCACAATATAGTACATTGCAAATTATCAGACATATAAGAAACACATTATCTTTCTTATACAGACATATCACACACACACACGTTAACAACTTATCACAGCTTTAAATAATAATAAAAAATAAAACATATAGAGATGATAATATAAAGATATAATATAACATATATATTTTTTTTTAAACATGCATGAAAACGATTATATAAAAAAAATACATATAAGTAAAATATCTCACAATCAGAACAATTTAAGGCAGTCTAAGGCCACAGTCTTGCACCTATCAAATATGGTTATAATGTATGCAGACTGGGCAAAAAAGTATGTAGCCCAAGCCCAATTCCATACACATTGCCATATAATAATACATTTTTGCCATAGTCATAGTCCATGTAGCCCAAGCCCAATTCCATACACATTGCCATATAATAATACATTTTTGCCATAGTCATAGTCCGATTGGGCTATAAAAATAACAGTATTGCTGTTCATTAATTTCAAAATCCATAACTGCAACTAAACAGTTTACAAACGTAATTATACAGCATTCAACAGACACTGTACGTTTTGTCCCCAAAACTGAACCTTTTCTCACCAAAATACGCAATCCAGCTAAACTTACTGTGTATTATTATACATGTAATCTTGGTAAATCATTACACTAACTAATATACTTTAAGTGCTGATGCAGACCTAGTTCCAGCTCTATGGACAGTCGATCGTTTACCCTGATCAGCAAATATCTGGGCCATCTGCCCTCGGCTAGCCCGAAGGATATTTTTGGCTGCCTTGGTGGTGGCTCGAGGAGGAGGCTTGGAGTCCTGGGGTAAATTTCTACCCTCGTACATCAGTTTGGACATCCTACC
Organism: Dreissena polymorpha; assembly: GCF_020536995.1. NCBI lineage: Eukaryota > Metazoa > Mollusca > Bivalvia > Myida > Dreissenidae > Dreissena > Dreissena polymorpha. The sequence continues at coordinate 18,820,077 of NC_068360.1, forward strand.
ACCTTTGTCCAAGTTAGCGTTATCACCGCCCTCTCCACGCACCTTTGGTACAGGTTGTTCATCTGTTGGCAACTTTCCATACTTTCCCATCAATGTACCCATGTAGCCTTTTCCTTTCTCTGCATTTTCTGAGGCTTCTGGCTTTACTCTAGGAACGTAAGTGGGTCTTGACGAGACTGATCCATAACTGTGTATAGTTTTGTTCATTTGTCCGCCTTTTCCAAGGTCAGCTGTCTCTGCAGCTTCGGATTTCACCCTTGGCACTGGTCTAGCAGACAAAGGAAGCTTTATAGGATCATGCATTAAACAGTTCATGCGACCGCCCTTGTGTTGCTCTGCAGTGGACTGTGCTTCCGGCTTCACTCTCGGCACCCCTGGGTCATCAGTCGGCAGATGTCCGTAGGAATTGAACAGCGCAGCGGTGTATTTACCCTGGTGACTTTCAGCTATAGGTTGAGCCTCACTTTTCACTCTAGGCACTGCATCAACATCAGGCCGTGGTGTAGCCTGACCATACAACAATGTATTCACTGTTCCATGACGTCCATGTTCATAGTTTTGTCGAGCTGATCCTGTCGGGCAACGTGGCTCAGGCTTTGGTTCGTCAATGTATCTCGGAGTTTCAGTGAAGAGATTTATGGAACCTTTGGCTCTGTTTGCATACTCTTCTGCCTCTGGCTTCACTCTTGCTGCAGGCCTGGGAGTTTCTGCCTCACTGCCAAAATTGTACCCAGGATAGGGTCTTGTTTGCTGGACGGACATGATGCGGATCGGTTGACTTACATATCTGTTCCAAACAAACACACAATACCGGTAGCTTATTTAACAATTTATAAATTGTAAATAAATAAAAATAATGAGCAATTATGTTGGCATAACAGCAGATTCTAATAATAAAATTGTGTTTTAAAGGTTGAGAAGGGTTGCAAAGTAAAGTGGATGTTCATGGAGTCTGCTTAGCTGAAACCTACGGGTTTTATGTCCATTATAAAGCTGCCCCGTTCAATTAAAGTACATAGATTCTTACGGAAAAGGACTCCATGTGTCTTTATAATCCAAAGGCTTTTGATGCAAATCAACTAAAATAAAATAAACTGTACTGTAAAAGTGAGTATTTAGTTTTTAGCATGTTTCTTTCTATTTTATGAATTTACAAATGGCTGCCCCCATGGTGATGAAATGACATGTGTTCGAGTTTTGATATTTCTAGATATGTAAACTTTTTTTACTATTTAAGCGTAACTTGCCCTCGTCAATGTCGATATTATTCACTAGTTATATAATTTTCCGCCGAAATACGTGGAATAAACATGATTCAGATTTTTGAAAATAATGTATATTTTAGTGTTAAAATCGCTTTGTATTTTGATTGATTTTGTGGATGGTATGATACGTTGATGTACAAAATTGGTAGCAGTTTGAAGGAAAAACATCCTTTAAAGCATATATGTATACATTTTCAATGAAGCACTCTTCCTTTAGTCAAATTTGAGTTCAATGCTTGGGGTCCCACATTTTGCAAAATGAAGCCTCTACATGAACCTTAATACTTAGCTTTATTGATATGTCTTTAGAACAAAATATTTCAATATATTCCATAAAAAAATATAATAATCATGGCAAAGGAAATTCAATAGCCGGTATCTAAACAAAAGCATAATCGCCATCAGTTCGGTTCGTTAGGACCGCGCGCTACTTATTTCCGCTTTCATTCCTTACTTGCTTTCATTTTAAAACCATTTTTTTTCTATCATAAACAGAATTCTATTCTCCTAAGCAAGATGTAATTTTTAAAACTGAACTCCAAATATAAACGATACAAATTAGTATTAAGTACGAACATGTCAACCGTAAATCTAGATTCTAAAACTCCAAAACGGTATGATATTTGCAAAAGTTAAAGTTATAACTCGCAGGGCTGCCGAAATCAGAAGAAAAACTTAATATATATTTGTAATCTGTTTACTACGTAACGTAAGCTTTCTAATGATATATAATTTGTCAAAATCGGCCGAGAAATGAAACTATAATTTAACAAAATACGTGAGTGGGTACATCAAAATGTATAACATTGGCGCTTCGCTGTACGCTAATTGTAAAAAATCGATAGCCACAACACGTTAAAATGCGCGGTGGTAAAACAAAAAAATGTGTATTTCTTGTGTTTTACTCGCTATAAATCCATTAATAACAACGGGAATATACTAAAAGTTATATTTTTTGAAAGAGGAATTAATAAGCAACAAGATAACGTATAAACCAATAAAATCGGATGAATAGTTTTTGCATAAGATTGAATTTACTACAGTAAGGGTCAAATACTCGATTCATCTCATATCAATATACACTCCGTGGGTTGGATGAATAGATAGGAAAGAAGCTAAGTTCAACAAACAGACGATTAACCTGTGGGAAAAGCTTAAAACTTTAAAGAACAAAGAATAATGAATAATAATTTTCATAATGATTAGTGGCCATATGTTTATAAAATATTGATGATATAACATCTTTATAAAAATTACCCCTGACTCAAGTGGAATATAAACTAGGCTTATCAGAATCTCCGTCAGACGTCATTTTGTCTTAACTTTTACGAAACCTTTTCACAAATAATTTTAAACAAAAACATACTTTTGCTCTTTATTTTACTGATGTAATTAAAAAATACATTTAAACATAACATAGTCTAATTATTCTGAAGAAAAAAAGCAATTACCTTGATCAGTAACTAATGTAAACAGGAAGTACGTCTTGACAAGTTGCGGGTCGAAACGGTCGAATGGACAAAAGGTATTTTCAGCTCGTCAAGAGTTACCAGATTACGTTCGTGTCTCCAAAGCAAAGTTAACATTTGTTGCTCTCACTATACAGCCGATGCGCAATACAGTTGAAATGATTGATATTTCATCAATTACATTTCGAAGACGTTAATCCGCGAATTCTTCAAATTGATGAATTTGTGTCTGTTGTTTGGTAAATTTATTTGTTAAATTATGTACTTTCCCTTTGAGTACTTATTGTTTAGATAAGTCTGAGTTTAAGTGTCCCTTAAAACTGGTTTACACCCTACATTGCTATCCATTGACCGTTGAAATGCGGTTATCCTAGTTTTTATACTGTTGATGTTTGCGGTTATCCTGTATTGTATACTCAATTGCTCATGTGCCTAAATTAAATAAAAACTCATGATTACAAAAAAATTATCTACTGATAATGCTTTTGGATTTTCATGTAGTTTTCGTCGTTATACTCTTTTAATATTAGAATGACGTATAATCAATAGGCCATCATACTGAGGCTTTATGAGTTAGTTTATAAGGGCACGTATAGTGTTTGCCCTCAAATCTCAAGGCCAATGGAAAAAAAATAGGCAAATGTTGGCTCTACAACTATTTGAAAGCTTTATTTACAACAATAATAATTATAATACATTATATATATATATCTTCGGTAAGAAACACTTTATTTCGTCCACCACTATTTAAAATTGATCATGATAAAAATGTCTTATATAGTTATATTAAAGTACCGCACGGACTCTTGATGAGACGGATATGAAACGGGACCGTATCGGCAAATATCTTGTCGTAACTTAGTCACGTGACCGGTGGCTATCGATTAGCGTACATCGAAGCGCCGAGGTTATACATTTTGATGTACCCACTAACGTCTTTTTTTTTAATTATACTTTCATTTCTCGGCCGATTTTGACAAATTATATATCATTAGAAAGCCTACGTTTCGTAGTTTTCAGATACAGTATATAAATATATATGAAGTTTTTCTTCTGGTTTGGGCAGCCCGGCGAGTTATAACTTTAACTTTTGCAAATATCACACCGTTTTAGAATGTAGATTTACAGTTGACATGTTCGTACTTTATACCGATTTGTAGCGTTTATATTTGGAGTTTAGTTTGACTATTTGACTACGACACGGTTAAACGCGCGGGGTAAAACATAAAATGTTTATTATGCTCCCCCAAAACATTTTTATTCTATTTCTCAGCAACTTATTACGGGAATTCAATGACACTTTATGGGAAGTTTCACTACCAACAGGAGATGTGCATATTATCAGCCGGTTATGGTCGGATGATTTTTCACAGAGTTATGACCCTTTGAAATTTTCTATAAACTGTACATATAGTGCAATTCTTGTCCGGGCTATTACTCCCCAACAACTGACTGGAATACAATGAAGCTTTATGGGAAGCTTAACTACCTTGAGGAGATGCGCATGTTATTAGTGGGTTCTGGTTAGATGATTTATTTAGAGAGTTATGGCCCTTTGAAATTTTTAAGTTGCTAAACCATCCATCGTATTATTTTGTCCAAAGTTATGCCCCTCAAGACGTTTCCTTTTATCTGAATATATAGTACAATATTGTGAAAAAAAAACTTTGGGGAGCGTCACCCGTCTCCGACGGTTTCTTGTTTTTTGTGTTTAACGCGCCATATATCCATTAATAACAACGGAAATATACTAAAAGTTACTTTTTTTTTTGAAAGAGGAATTAATAAGCAACATGATAACGTATAAACCAATAAAATCGGATGATTAGTTTTTGCATAAAAGTGAATTTACTACAGTAAGGGTCAAATACTCGATTCAACTCTTGTCAATATACGCTCCGTGAGTACCATCCTCGTGCATAAAGATGTTTTTATGGCAATAACTATGCACATATATTCCAAATATTAAATATAAATAATTCAAGTGCGACATTGACCTTGAATTTACTCATGACACAGTGTGTTATGTAAGAAGAACTCAATGTGTACATTGTAATTTTTTACAAAATTTGTTTTTAAGACACAAACTATCCATAAATGCTCACTAAAAATAGAACATTTGAACTTCAAGAATGAGCTATCTATCTATATATACTGTCTAACTCCCCTTTCGGGTATTATCGACAGGTGCGTAGTCAGTGCAAGTAAAAGTGTTAAAAGTGAAAAAGTGAGAATGTTAAAAGTATGTTAGATTCATTAAAAGGTGAAGTGATTTAAGGTTAAAAACTGATAAAAATATGTCTCCCAGAGTTCAAGGGGCAGAGGGGGAAGGCAGGGACTGCTTAAACCCTCCAATATCAGGATGTAAAACTGTAGTGGCGGGGAGGTAGTTCCACATCACAATAGCACTTGGCAAAAATGAAAACTTATAATAATTTGCAGTAGTATGGATCTGTCTGTAGGAGAGGGGATGCATGTGACGAGTGAATCTGGTGGGTCGCTCGATATATGATGGTAGGGGCACAGCCACTAAACCTTGAACAATTTTGAAAAAACATTATTAATGTAGTGTTATTTCGTCTTTCTTGTAGGTCTGCCAACCAAGTTCCTGTTGCATGGAGGTGACACTGTCATATGGGGAATAGTTATGTTTGACCCAGCGGACTGCTCGGTGCTGTACATTTTCAATTTTTCGTATATTTTGTAATGTGTGAGGGCTCCATACGGAAGAATCATATTCAACCTGTGGTCTAACCATGGTCTTGTATGCGAGATTGCGAATGTTGGAATTTCTCCTCTGTATGTTCCTGCGGAGAAAACCAAGAGATTTTTTAGCGTTATTTGTAATTCTATTTATATGGGTGTTCCAGGAAAGGTCTTTTGAAATGTCCACACCTAAGTATTTTGCATTGTCAACAGTTTCTTATATTTGTCCATGGAGCCTGTAATTAAAAGAGAATTTTGATTTATTTCTGGTTATGTTAAAAACTTGACATTTACTTGGGTTGAACTCCATGTCCCAAAGATGTTCCCATTTCATTAGTTTATCTAGATCTTCTTGTAGAGTGTGGCAGTCATGCATATTGTTGATTGTAAGGTATACGGCCGTGTCATTTGCAAATAAGCGAACTTGAGAGGTAATAGACTTAGGTAAGTCGTTTATATACAGAAGAAAAAGTAACGGACCAAGCACAGACCTTTGTGGTACCCCGGATGTCACTGGTATCTCGGATGATAGTTCTCCATCTAGAGCAACCCGTTGGGTGCGACCTATAAGGAATGATTTGATCCATGAGAAAGTATATTTATCCACACCATGTTCCTGTAATTTGAAAAGCAGTTTAAGATGGTTCACTTTGTCGAACGCTTTGCTGAAATCAAGCAATATTAGATCAGTTTGTTTTCCAGATGTCATATTTCGTGCCAGGTCATCAATGAGTTGTAGAAGTTGTGTTTCGCAGGAACGCTTTTCTCTGAAACCATGCTGTAAGTCATTAAGTATGTTATATTTATTGAAATGAGCTGAAAGATAAGAAGCAACTATATGTTCTAAGGATTTACATAAAATACAGGTGAGAGATAGGTCTGTAATTTGCTGGGTCTTCTTTGTTCCCTTTATTGAACAGCGGTATTACATTTGCAGATGTCCATACTTTCAGGAGAATTCCGGTGTCCAAGGATTTCTGAAAAAGGAGTGTTATTATTGGAGAAATTTCTGAACTTAATTCTTTTAGAACAAGAGGTTTGATGTTGTCGTGACCTGCTGCCTTGTCTGGTTTAAGATTGGATAGCAACTTCTGCACCCCATTGACACTGACTGTGATCTTTGGCATTGTTGGAAATTTTCTGAAAGATGAAGATGAAATTTCATTAAGATTTCTGAATAAGGAGAGGCATGATTGAGAAAGGGTAAGGGGGGGACAAAGGTGTGAAAACGGATTGGAACTGTTGGTTCAACACATTGGCCCTTTCTTGATTCACTGAAGTTGATTTTCCTGATACATTGTCAAAAAGAGTAGAAATACCTTGAGCGTCTTGTCTGGAGTTTTTTAAGAGACTATACAGTTTCTTCGGATTAAAGTTGGATCTGTTTTCTTGGACGTCAGGGTCTTCAATGCCTAAAATAGACTCTATATATTTATTATAAGCAATTTTGGTATTTCGTTTGATAAGGTTTTAAAAATTTAGGAACATATTTCTGGTCTTATGAGCTCCATTGTTTTTGAGTCTGAAATAAATTGTATCTCTTTTTCTCATTAGTCGTTTTATTGGTTGGGTAATCCATGGTAATGATCTTCTTGTACCTGTAGTTTTTGAGGGAATAAATTGTTTAATACCAGTTGATATCTCATCTGAAAAAATTGACCAAAGTTCTTCTACCGAGGTACTTTCACCTTTTTCAAGCACCCTGTCACTCACTCCTTTCATGTGGGTTTTGAAGGAAACCCAGTCCTCCTTTCTATACAGCGGTACAACCCTGAGTTTCTGTTTTGTTAATTTTGGTTTTAGATCTGAAATAAAAGATACAATATCATGGTCTGAAATGCCTGGGAGAGTCTTTACAGAGTTAACAAGAGTATGATTAGAGGTCAGGAAAAGGTCCAAGATGTTGTTTCCTCTTGTGTTTTCAGTCACCATTTGAGTAATGTTAAAATCTGCAAGCAAATCAATAAAATCATCATAAAGTTTTACATTACTACATCCAGGATTAATTGTGGGTCTGTGTTCTGTATATCTTGAACTTAGTAAACTGAAAGTTAATCGCTACACATCATAAGTTTATTAACAGTTTTGGTTAGATGGTCATTCCACAAAATTTAACAAATCCAAGATGACTGTACGTTTGCCATCTTTATCTTATCATAGGAAAGTTGATCTTTGGATTAGTCCATTTTTGAATATTTATCATTAGACGGTTCGTGTACTTCGAGTAAAAATTAAAGAAATACTTTCAAATACCAATGTTTAGTAAAGACAGCCATCAGTTTGCCATTTTGAATTAGAATAGGGGAGTGATATTTAACGCATTACTAATTCTTATGAATGTTAAACGTGGGAAGAAGTAGTTCGTGTGACAACTTTTTTCACCAACCGATCAATCAGCCAACCAACATGGTGACACGTGTGTCCTCCCGTCAAACTTTGTCTGTTAGTTTATAATAACTATGTTGATAATTTCAATGATGTTGAAAGCAGATTTTACTGTACTGTGTATGTGATAGCTCTTAAATATCGTTTGACATGCATCTCCTTAAATCATAGTCGATGTTGTGCTTATACGCATGTGGTGATTTATGGGTGCCTGAATTTCTCTACACACGAGGGCATTAATTTTGTAATTGACTAACCCAAGGGGTAATGTGATTAAGAATGATATACATAATTCATACAACTTAAATCAAAACGTATCGCTTATCTGTAGCAAAAATGTTACAAAAATCCGATTACATTAAATATTCTCTTCTTTTGATATAAATGTTCAAGTGATATAATGTTGCATGAAAGGTACATTTAAACAAACACCTATAGATTACATTGTAATCTATAGGTCTTTAATTTAAATTAACTAATATTGCGCCCATGTGTTTATGGTTTTAGTCGTACTGTTTTGAACTGCAGCGCCGTTGTGACCTCACACCCTAATGCCGAATTCCGCTTCCGGTTCATCGCTGAATTTTTGACAAGTCGGATAATTAGGTAAGTGTTTTGAAGTTCGGTCGTATTTATCTACAATAAAAAACATGTGCAGGTAAAACAATAACAATGTGCTGTAATTCTTTTTACATTAAAACGAACATAGATTTGTTTTAATGAAAGCTGGATTGCATGTCGTGACATATTTGTCATTTAGCGCTGTCATTTAAATTAAAATATTTATGAGTAACCTCCCTTGATAATAATTATAATGGATTTCGACGATACTGGAAGTGCTATGTCAAACCACTGCATATGATTTATTTTCTCTAAGCATAATTTAAGATAAAATGGTACAAACAAATTAAATGAAGTGACATAGAATTGGTATTTTGAGTTGTCTGCTAGTCCATATAAACGGACTCACAGAGCCTTTGATAAATTTTGCTTTGACAGCTCTGGAGTGGGAATTCATATGCTCCCCTTCATAAAGTTCAACACAACCTCAGTTCTCCTCAGCTGATCTGTGCCCATCCCTAAACAGATGTCTTTCGAGACAAATTAAGAAAAGCTATGAATAAACTTAAAAAACACATTTAATTTATGTATCATTTGTATACACCCTAAAAACACAATGATGTTTCAACAAACTATTCTTGTGGACATTTTATATTTTATGTTGAAATTTGGAACAGTGTAATGTTCTACATTATTATCTACTTATAAAGCTACATCACAATTAGTTAATGCCATGGCCAACAAAGCTCTCTAGATGTAGATTTTCTTGGCGAGTTCTGCAACCCGTAATGATGCTTAAGTTATAAAATATTTAACAATAGCAGGCCTTGAAGAATATTTCCGGAGCCACTCGCCCTGCAGGGCGAGTAGGCCTGACAATCCACCCGCCCTTCACTTTAATCTTCTAGCCCTGCATTGGAAAAAAATATACAATCAGGGATCATATTTTTTTCGGTTTTGTCAGTCCTAGACCGATTAGGGTCATGAAACACCGATTGAAAATCCCAAAGAGTCGATCCGATTCTGTTTGCTAAAATTCCCATGTCATGAAATCGATTACGCAGTGCACATGCTAGCATACCCTAATTACATTCTTATCTCGATTTGGTGTGATAAACCATTCACTGCAGTCTCTAAACCGGTCAGGACCAGTCTATTGCACGTCAGCCGACTAGTATCAGCGTCTGACCCCAAACAACGAAGATTCGCGCGGTTGTGAATTAGTCAAGCGTGAATAACCCAGTATCAATATCAATCGATAATTTCACTGGCTTATACCTAGCACACTAATCAGTCCGTTATGTGTGCTTGTCCACGATAAAATCGTTGACAGTTACTTCGGAGATTAAAACCTTGATGTTATTCTCGTGGGAATTGTGCATTTCATGCATGATACACTTTACTTTCATAAAAACAAAGAAGAAAATCGGATGTTGTGCAATAATTGTGGACGGACCTTATACACTGAAAGCACGCCCTGTAACTAAACAATACATGCCGATTCATTTTCCACCAGCGTAATAATCTGGCAATAAATGAATGAAAGTTGCGGTTTTGATTGACAGAACAGCCGAAAGTTATTTTTATGGGCGGAACTTCACATAAAATAGTACAAAAGAAAAATAATATACATTGTATAAATGTTTAGTAAAAATCAGGCTAGAATCGAAATAATTCGTGTACTTTATTGTTTGTTGTTGAATAACCCACTACTGGAAGTTAAGATGCGTGGTTTTTAATCACTCGTGCTTTGCACTCGTGATTTAATCCCTACGCATTTTAACTATCGGCCGTGGTTTATTCAACAAAAAAACTACACTGTAACTCCAATATAGCGCGGTCAATGGGGTCCAAGCCGCGAAACAGCGTTATAACGGATCCGCGTTATAGGTTTTGAGCTCATTAACTGCAGGGCGCTATAAAAAAAAAACAGGTATAGAATAGCCTACAGTACACTCCACGCGTTTTCCCCAAAAAACGCGCTCCCTCCGCGGGATTTTTCTGCTAGCGAGTGTTCACGCGGCGTTGGAAGAGCGAGGAGAACTCGATAAAACGCTCGGCGTTACGCCGCGTTCGCTAATTCCCGCGGCGTGTATTACTTTAGGCTAGTCGGTAAATGCAGACACCTTCCGTTCTTATCAGTGATCGCCGCGCAACGCCGCGTTAGCAGTGTGCTACTGGGCATTCCAAAAAATAAAAACATTGTTATAATAAATTGTTTAAATACTGTAGTACATGTATAAAAAGATAATTGTATAGAAAATTAATACGTATAAAAATTATGTTTTTTAATTCACAGGTACGTCTACAATATGAATTAGTCTAATATAATACATTTGACAAATTAATATTTAAATCATAACACATACGACACAAGAATAAATGTTCCGTAAAATTTCCAAATGAGAATAATAATTAGTAATCCGAAACACACTACGATTTTTAATTGTTAACACGACTTTTACAAATGCTTCCAATATACAGTCATGTATATTTCCCGACAAAAGCGCGCGAAAATTATGCTGCAATGTACAAGGTCAAGGTACAATGTATACTCCTGCAAAGCGTGCGTGTATTGATTTTTTTGATACAAACTTTGTAGCGCAGAGAACATTGTTGATTTCGGTTAAAAGTTTCTTTGGTATTTATTAACGAAATTATATCGCGAATAAGTTGATATTTCCTCTAAAATAATTTCAAATCGAACACGCCGAATCTTTATCGTTACGGTATTTTAGTAGAGTAATTATTTTAACACTAATTGTACTGTAAACTGATTACAGAAGACATCTGGGCGGAACTGGATTTTAAGTGTTTGACGTTATGAAAACACGCAAAGCTTGTCTACTGACCTATTGTGTAGACTGCTGTATTCGGTGTTTTGACAAAAGGGATTAACATGTGTGAATGTCACTCTGCCGATTTGGTCCATAATTACTGGTAAACATTGTTTAGAATGTCGACGCAACAAGAATATAACTGTGAATATTAAATGCAATTATCAACTCAATAGTTACCACCTTTTAGCAATCAATGGAATAACCTACAAACAAAGAGAAAATCAATGCATTAGCGAGCAGAGAATAGACTTTGTTCCGACAATTAAAACCATTCCTTATGCATTCGTTGAACGTGTTTACTTGAGTAAGTTATGCCTTTAGACAGGAAGCGGCTTTTCTTTGATTACGTCAAACTGTCAATTCACACAGATTTGCGAGATTTTTAGGGTCCTTGGTCATTTGTATACATGTTCATTATAGAAAATCACCTGCTAACATGAAAACTTTGGATTAAATTATCAAAATAAAAACAATGTTGCAAACTTTGTTTATATTAATTGGTAAGTATTAGTTAAAAGACGACGTTTTGTGTGTCGTAAATCAACGAGTTTTCTATACAACCACAACTACTTCTACAACCACGTCGGGATCGATCTATCTTGGTTGTTTTTTTTTAATTGTAAATATTATACTACATGTACATGTATGTACTTGTAATAAATGTAATTTTATTTGAAAATCAGGAAGTCAAACAAAATTAAATTGATCGTTATCTCGTAAAACGCGGAGTTTCCCCCGCGTTGCCAACGCCGAGGGCCGCCGCGTCGGTTTATCAGTTTTGCCGATCGTTAACCGCCGCGTCCAAAATCATGCAAACGCCGCGTATAGCGGGATTTTCTTAATCTCCCTCCAGGTCGAAACCCGCGGAGTATGGAGGGAAATTGGGGAAAACGCGTGGAGTGTACTGTATAATATAGGTCATGTATATTGCCATGCTGTGTTGACGCAAATACATGCATATAAACCGAATCGTATCAATAACAGTATACATACCGCTTTTCTTATGTGCACATTTATCCGATAATCCAATAAAATTGCAACATCACTTAAAAATAATAATCTTGAACATTAATGACAATATATGTTTAAGAAATTCGTAAACACAACCGTACGCATATATGCCATTTTCAGAAGTGTTAAGAGTACAGTGCATTATGGGGCAGAGATTTCATAGGACGAGCGACTTTAAATTTAGATTGAATGCAAAACGACTCATGTACAAAAATTGTTTTATTGCGTCATACGCATGCAAAAAACGTGTTTCCCGGGGACTTTCTGATACCGCGCGAAAATGAAAGTGAAACTCTGTTAACAATTGCCGGTACACTGCGTTCGCATGTAAATATATTGTCTGCATTATTTAATTTCTTATACACGAACTGAAAGATTAAATGACATAATACTAGAATGATAATGAAATGACAGAAAAAGTTGTTTTTTACAGTAGGCAGTATATTTCACAGCCGCTCATTTAATATAGTCAAACTGCAACCATATCAAAATAAGAATGTTTCAATCGTTTTGAATTACTTGAATTGTATAACTATCCCGCTTGCACTTAACTTATGGAAATTATCGCACTGAACCGCTCTGATGAGGAATACATGTAATAAACACTGACACGCGAGTTTTTCACACCTTTATTGACATAGCACAACAGATTAACCCCAATTAGCTGTCGGTGTTGTTTAACCTCGAGGCGATTATAATCGGTTCAACGGACGGTTGAATAAAGCAATCAACATGACTGTGATTGCCGCCATCTTTGAATTGTCTGACAATACATGAAGTTGCATAATACGGATTTGAATCAGAAATCAAATGGAAGGTTGGAGAAAAAATGGGATCCAAGCACCCTCCGCGTTATATTGGATTCAGCGTTATAACGGAGCGCTTTATATTGGAGTTACAGTGTATAACGTACACAAATTGTTTTTCAACTATTTGGTTTTATTATTGCCAGTAGCCAACCTACGCACAGACATTTGTTACATTCAATGCATGTGTGTAAGCTATTATCGAGTCGACAATGATTTAAAACATCGGTATAGACTTAAACAGATTAATAATATTGACAACGATGAAAAGTCAGATATAACAGTTATCGAAACAACAATGAAATAGCTAATGATAAAACCAATTGAGAAAAGTCGTATGTTCCGTTTAAAAAAATGCTTAAGGCAATTGAACTTGTACATTATTATACCCTCTTCATGAATGGCAAAATCAAAGGTATATATTTTAACGTAATTTGTCATAATTCCGGATAAAAATTTTCGGACACTTTTTCCCCATTTAAATCCAGACAGATTGATGTTGCTGGAAAATATGACCCCTGCATACAATATATATATCTCAGGGCCCTCAATCTATCAAATCTCGGCTGCACTCCCCCACCTGAAAAGTATACTTTTTTCCCCTTTTGGGTGGAGAAATTCCCACTTTTTTTTTTTTTTTTAATAGAAAGATGTGTCTCATGATTATTATATCTCAATTCTATTTCAATTTAATCTTTTCAAACATACTAAATAATGAAAAATGCAATGAATATAGTGCAAACATGTACACATGAAATAATGAGAGAGTAAGTAAAAAAATCCCCCAAAAAGGGAAACGCCACGAAAATTCCCCCTCCTGAGGGCTGCGGACCCCTTCCCCCAAAGTAGTGTGAGGGCCCTGTATCTATATTTATAGTTATGATCAACCAGAACCTTTTTAACCTACGTAACAAAGTGACACTAAACTGCAAACAAATTAACTACATTATCTGATGGATTTTATTTGCTTTCCTTGCGTTTTTTGCACCTGTTTCCTTTTCTCAATACTTTCCGCTTCTCGTTTTGATGACCTTTCTTTCTGTTCCCTGTCTCCACCACCTTGCAGATATTTTAAAATAGAACCCTTTTCCATGCTGAGTTTTAATATTTCAGACGAACTTTTACTGAAAGACACGCTTGATTGACAAATGGTTACAATATGGTAAATTTTGGCTAAGGCTTCTGATCACGAATTACTCTGTTTATTAATAATTATTGTTTCTGTTTGTTTTTATTTAAATATAAGAAGTATTATAATTAACCAGTTATATATTATTTTTTTATTGATATTTACATTTAAATGAAATTTTATTCTTCACGGAATGACCAATATTTTTAACTGTTTTTTTTTTCATTTTTAATCGATTAGCTAAGAGCACTGACACCTACTAAAAGAGCGCAGCCGATTTTGAGAATTATTTTTACTGTGCCCGTGACGTCATTTTTCATTGTCAAAACGAAAGTGCAGTTTCTTTGTGTACTAAACCTATGTTTTGTTCAATCGAAAAATTGTTCGCAATTTGTATCGATGTGGCAGGAGTTCTGGAACTGAATTTATATTTCTCAACTTGAAAAACAGCACTCGCCCGATCGGTCGAGTATTTAACAAACTTCACTCGCCCGACCGTCAACTTCACTCGCATATGCTAGCAGTCAAGTGGATTCTTCAAGGCCTGAATAGTATGTTCTTATTTCACATTTTGATTGATATTACAAGCAGACCAGCAGAAGGTCTGTAATATAATTTAATATAAGAAAAGCTGTTGGTGTACTGTGACCTAACCGTTAGCGTCACTTTAAGTTGGCAATATCGCGACAGTTGTACAATATGGTAAATAAAAAGCAACTATTTTGTGCATAAATGGTACCATTTGCATGGTTTTGTGATTTAGACAGCAGGGGTTCTGAAATGAGCTGTCCAAGTTGTCCGAGTCGTCAATTTCCCCTTCCAGACAAGCAGTTTTTCAAAGCTGGCTTGTCCGAGGACAAGTTCAATTTCCGTGGTAAACATTTTTTGAGAACGAAACTACTCCATTTTCCGAAAATCATAAACTAAAGTTTATATAAAAAGCTAATATCAGTCTGCGGACTGGCACACGTTTTCAACTGCAAGGTAGGTAATTTTCCGATACTCATTATTTAATGTAGTAAACCAGTCCACGCGTATATAGCAACAGCCAATCACGCATAGGATAAAAATTTTAGTAGAGAAACCAGGGCACATGTGTATAGCAACAGCCAATCACGCATAAGATAACATTTTTCGTACATTGCAAATGGCCGCATACATGTTTTACCGACATGCAGCAAACATTAGATGGATTTTTTAAATAAAACCACTTCAACGTCAAGCCATCATGACGTGAATCAGACCATTGATAAAATCAGTTCGGTGTCGGAGAAGAAGAGAAAAACAAAGTATCAGTGATTTTTTTTGCTTTTTTGTTTACAGCCTGTGTCATTTGGATTGGGAAAATTAGCGCCAAAAACCATGAAATTGGGAAAAATAGCTTGATAAACCATGAAATTGGGAAACATTAAGCATTATAAATATAATTATAAGAACAGAATTACAATTGTAAAGTGCATGTTTGACAGCATTTTTATATTATAAAGTGCTGCTTTAATGTCTTCTTACAATGAAGACAACGTTTAGTTAATATCCTTCCACATGCATATTAAACTTGCAATAATCTATAGATTCTTAAATACACCATTTAATCATAACCTCTTTAAGAGTATTAATTTAATTCAGCATTTTTTAAATTAAATACCATATGTTGAAAAGATCAACAAATATTAACAAACACGCTTTATGGTTCTTGCTGTGTTTATGATGTATTAAATGTAGTTAAAATAATTTATTTAATTTGTTTACCTTTCAATATCTTGATTTTGACATCCTCAGTTCAATAATATTTCAGGAAACTGTACAGCGTGACAAACATAATAAAGCAGAATATGCATATGAATCTGATTATACACAGATCCACTAACCTATAAATCAAATCATGTTTGTCTCTTTCCATTTTCGAACGATACTCTGACATCTTAAATGCTTTAACTTTGTGAGTAGACTGAACTCCAATTTTCCAACACTGATTTCCACGACGCTCATTCACTGTGCAGATTTCTAATAAATATATTTATTTATTGTTCAAACGTAGTATTTTGCGTTAATTTACACACACATTAAATTATTCCCTAATAACCATATGATATCCGTTGTTAATTTGAATGTTATTTATCATTTTCGCTGCTCATCGCAAATTTCTCATCTGCTTGCCGCCATCTTGGACCTGTGTAAAAACAGGCATACTCAATTGGGATTCATTGACTATCGTCGGTATCCTCCGCAATATACAGAGAGATGTGTGGATAGCAACGTAAAATCGTATTCGGCTACATTCGCGAACAATACGTAAGTCAGTTGTCGTTTGGCGATGACTTGACAAGCTCGATCGGCACTCACTCTACGAAATTATCCCTAAATGACATTGTAATCTTATTGGCTTTATTAGGAAAATTTGGTCATTTTTTGGGAAATTTCGGTCAGATTTTTGGGAAAAAACGTCGATTTTTGCAATTGGAAAGCAGCCGAATATCGGCGGTAATTTTTGGCAAAATAAATCACTGAGTATGAATATGATTTAGCCTACGACGCCAAGCGGAAACGAGAATTTGTTGAGCCTTGACTAATCAATTTCCCTTGGCTTGAAAACGTTGCCGGTGTATGTAAATGTAAACTTTGTAAGGAGTTTCCTTTATTAGCGGATAATTATATAATTATAATGAGCGGAGATTATTTCATTTCAAGTGAATTTTCTAGTCATGTTGAGATTATTAAATATCTGAGATGGTATCATGTGTGACTTAAAACTGTTATTATAATATATGCACATTTTGTTCATGTGAATTTTCTAGTTAACTATGTTTATAAGTTAAAATAGAAGTTAACAAAAGTGCATGTTTGTATTATTTGCTTAATAAGTTATAATCTTTTCCTTTATCTATCTTTAAAGTATGGACAAGTACTTCTTTGGTACGGACAAGTGAATTTGTGGGTCCAACTTGTCTGTGGACAAGTAGACTCTTTAAATATTTCAGAACCCCTGAACAGGTGGAAGTTTTGCAGTTTCATTGTTCTTTAATCCTTATCCCTTGCATTAGTGACTGATACAATATTGCACCTTTGGAAAATAGACTGCACATTGCAACTCTCAGCAACCCTTTAGGTAATAAAGCTCAGAGTTGAATTATTGCAACTTAGTTGTCTTCCAATACCAAAAAGTATGTTAATCTGTATTTCCTCTCCTCTTGATGAATTATCTACTTAACTGTATATGCAATATTGTTATTTTTAAGGCAAATTGAATGACCATCATGGCAAACTCTTAAGTCAGATTGGATTTTTTTATTGCCAAGGGCTCAGACTTCCATGTTTTTTGCGCAGACTGTTTTCCTGTAGGATATCTTGCTTAAATTGAAACTGGTATTAACTGAGAAAATGTATGAAAAATTATGTTGTATGAGAGCTTTTGTTTCTTCTATTATATATGCCTTCAAAAGGTCTCAGTTCAAACAAACAAAATGACTGTCTGTTTAGTATTTTTATTTTGTTGTTGCCAACTTTAATACAATGTATTATTGAAAAAAACCACTATGAAAACACTATTTATTTAAAGAATAATGACCTAATCTTCCCACTGTTCTTACAAATTTATCAGACACTCAAATATATTGTACATGTATATTATGCAAATTGATGATGCATAAGAATTGTTTATTCCATCAAAGCAGACCATGATGTCAAAGAAATATATTAAATATGCAGCGATTATTTTTTTTTACCCAATTGAAATTTAAAAAGTACTTTTACTGCCCAAATTGGGAACAATTAGCGCCAAAACTCGTGAAACATTCAGAAAAGTTGTGTTGTTAAATCTTCAAATTGGGAACTATGTGTCTTTGAAATTGCTTGATACTTTTTGTTTTCTTATTGCACAAACCCATCTAAATATTTTAATGCTCCCAGTAGGGTGGCATATAGCAGTTGAACTGTCCGTCAGTCAGTATGTGTGTATGTCAGTTATGTCCGTCCGTCCGAAAAAAAACTTTAACATTGTCCATAACTTTTGCATTATTGAAGATAGAAACTTGATATTTGGCATGCATGTGTATCTCATGAAGCTGGACATTTTGAGTGGTGGAAGGTCAAGGTCATCCTTCAAGATCAAAGGTCAAAAAAAATTAATTCAAAGCGGCGTTCTCATAAAGCTGCACATTTTGAGTGATGGAAGTTCAATGTCAAGGTCATCCTTCAAGGTCAAAGCTCAAAAATAACTAAATTCAAAGCGGCGTTCTCATGAAGCTGCACATTTTGAGTGGTGGAAGTTCAAGTTCAAGGTCATTCTTCAAGGTCAAAGGTAAAAAAAATTATTATTTCAAAGCGGCGCAATAGGGGGCATTGTGTTTCTGACAAACACATCTCTTGTTTTAAATGCCTTTATGCTGAAAAGTAAAGTTTCAGTGCTCATTGTATTTGTTCAGTTGCAGATCATGCTTTTTATGCCCCCGGTAGGGTGGCATATAGCATTTGAACTGTCCGTCCGAAAACTTTTACATTGGCCATAACTTTTGTAATATTCATGATAGCAACTTGATATTTGGCATGCATGTGTATCTCATGGAGCTGCACATTTTGTGTGGTGAAAGGTCAAGGTCATCCTTCAAGGTCAAAGGTCAAATATATGGCTTCAAAGCGGCGCAGAAGGGTGCATTGTGTTTCACAAACACAGCTCTTGTTTCTTTCAGGACTCCTACTTTTTCCTTTGGGACTCCTACTTTTTGCAAGTAAGGAATCCCTGGACCCCTGTTTTTAAATTGTATTGAGACCCCTGAAGGCCACTTCTCCAAAGAGAATATCTTTCAAATGTGTTGGCAATATTCAAGTTTACCCGTTTTTTTCCTTCCTTAGGTTTGTCGAGAATTTTTTCTCTGAAAATGTTAGGCTAGGCCCTTTCCCCAAATCAAGACAATAAGCATAGGTACAATTTTGTATTATTATTTATTTACATTCCTTGACAGTGTTAATAGAGATCTTTCCCAATGGGTGTAATTTCTCTACTCAGAAAGCAGACATGACATTTTCTCAGATAAGCCAAATAATCAATCTGCAATCAATGGATTTTAACTAAACACAACACCCTATAAATACACACTGATCTGACAACATACAGTCAATCTCTGAACCACAAGAATCAGGCCTGTATGAAGGCAAATGGATCCAATCTTTATTTTAACAACATGATATTTGATATATCTTATTATCTCAAATGGAGATAACTAAATAGATTTAACAATCTCCTCACCCCCATTTGGTTTCCTGTTTGTGTCAGCCAAATTTGCAATTGAGAAAGCGTCACATTTCTTTTGAAGTTCAATGTTTTTGTGGCGACATTTAATTGCAATCCAATAATTTAATGAGACATTGTTTACATATTTAAATAAGATTTTTTCAAATTGAAAGGAGAACACCTTTTGATCAACCAAATTACTTGCATTTTAAAATGTTTCGCGATGCACCTTGTAATTTTGTATTCTAAAATCCCAAGAAAGTATTCAATGGTCATTTAATATGTGAATCTCTTGTGTTATTGAATGGTGTGGGTGACACATTATTCTGTCTATACACCTTCTGTATATTTACCTGTGGTTTGTACGCATCAATGGGCAGTTATCTTCTTCCTACTACATTGTACTATCATTTAAATCAACCACAACCCTGGTCCTTGTGATTAAAATTGTGTTTATCCTTTGATCATTTTATCTGAATGGTGATACAATTAAAGTGATAATTATAATTTGCATGCGTGTGGGTGTTTTGTTTTGAAGGACAAAGTAAGTTTTACGTTTCTGTTTGAAATTGATAAGTATTACAAAGTTTAGAGGGAAATGCAATTTTGTATATAGCCATAAACTTGTGATAAATAGATACAGGTAAATTTGTTTTCAAAAGCAAAATAAGGTTAAAGTTTGAATTTGACATGGATATGGTTTGAGGAACAAAATGTAGGCTTGATTTCTTATTTGACATTATAGATATTTCATTTATTAGGAACACTTGTCGATGGCTTGGTGATTTATACAGTTTTGTGAATGCAGGTATAATAGCTCATTCTTCATTCATTCTGAAACTTGATTCATGTATTAATGTAGTGTTAGTGTTGTGAATAGTTTTGTATTTCATGAATATTTTTTAAGCTTTCTACATGTACATGTATCATGTCTCAAATAGATTTATTAGCAAGGTTATCAAGCTTTCGTCAAAATTTAGGCATTTTCTTTTGCATTTCTGTAAACCTACAAATACAACTATATTTTCATATTAAAAGGTCTAGGTTTTGCAGATGTGGGTATTTTTGTAAATGATTTTTACGGGAAAAAATGGCAGTGGGGGTGGGGGGGGGGGGCAAAATTTCTAACTCATTCCCAATCTTAAAAAAAAAAAAATTTAATTCAATAGATTTTCCTGGAGTTAAAGAGGGTAATTTTCACTATTGCAGCACATGACTGTATACTGGAGTTATAGAGTCATGGACACTTTAGTTAAAGGTCCATATTTCTCATTTGGGAGATTTTATTGAGTTACCAGGCCATCCTTAAAAAATTGTTTGTTTGGCATAACCCGACCCAGGTAAATGTGCGTGGGTCGGTAGGTAGGGATTTTATTATTTTTTTGTAAAATTTTTTTTCTGACATTGAACTCCGACATATACCAAACTGAAAGGTAATTATCAAATAAAGCTCCAAGTCTTCTGCCTCATGAAAGGAAATTGGTAAATATTTTTCTGCACCGTCCGTATCACCGCACGTGTATTCGTAAGTCTATTTTTTCTATAAAGAACTTCGAAAATATAATATAATCGACGAAAAATACTTTATCCGAAAACGACAGTCCGAAAAATTGTACGCATTTTGCACATTAAATAAAATGTGCATATCGTTTGACTACAGAAAATGAAAACAAGTAACAGGGCAAATACGTAATTAATATACTATGTGGTTGACATATTACTTTACAATAGCATAGTTTGTGAGTAAAAAACAACAAAGTAATTATAACATTTTAATTTCAATCAAGAACTGAAAGGTGCAACATCTTCGACATGTAACTAATTATTTAATTATCATCCTTTAATTCAGATCGATACAGTGTAGTCAGTAGAAATTTGTAAAGTGATCAGCTTACAAATAATTTATTGAGTGTTACGCTTCTTTTCATTTGCTTATTTTTTATACAACTTTTGCCATCGGCCGTTATATTGTAGGCATACGACAATATCAACTGTGTATTTTATTATCTGCGCATGAATGACCCAATATTACCCGATAGCGAACTCAATGTTGATTGGCCAGCTACCATATGCGCTTCAAATTGTTCATGTGAACAAAGATAAAAACAGTTTAAAAAAACACTCCGGATTAAAATGGCAGATGTTTTCAATGAAATTTAACAAGATTTAAGCATATTCGCAAATTATATTTTTCTTGAGCCAAATTCGCTATACTTTCGCAAATGGCGAATGACAGCGCGAGCCCTGTAATAGTGAGCATTTATTCCAATAATAACACATTCACAATGCTCGCGCTGTCGTTCGCCATTTGAGTCATTTGGGAAACTATTGAGAATTCGGCTCAAGAAAAATCTTTATTGCGAAAATGCGAAAATCTAGAATTATTTCGTTGAAAACATCCGTCATTTTAATCGGGACTGGTTTTCTATATATGTCTCTTTGTTTCAATGCAAGTGTTCGCAATTCAAACAGTGAACGAAACCCGGTCTGTACCCGATTAGACATTGCTTGACCTTGTTGTTAATGAAGTGCACATGGTAGCTGGCCAATTAGCATTGAGCTCGCTTACACATGACATGACGTTGTCGAATGAAACGTGAGAACGGGTTGAGCTATCGGATAATATTGGGTCATTCATGCGCAGATGTTGTATAATTTGAATACACATTTAATATCGCCGTCTGCCTCCAAAATAGCGACCGGTCAAAAAGTCGTATAAAGAGATAATTAGCAAATGAAACTAAAAAGTGACAATACCCGTCAATAAATATTTCTAAGCTGACCACTTTTTATCTTTCTACCGAATATTTACCGATCTGAATGAAAGAGTGATAACTAAATAATTAGTTATATGGCGATAATATTACGCATCTCTGCCGATTGCCGAATTGAATTGAACGGTGATAATTAACTTGTTTTTTTACTCCCAAACTATCCTGAACGACAGCAGCGTATTTTAATTAAAGGGATACGAGAAAAACAGGAGCGGTTTAATTGTATTTAAAGTCTAATTAATCGCATATGCATTTGTCAAATAAATAGGCGACTCAAATAAATACCGGTACGCGTTTTGTTCATTGCTATCTCCTTGAAAGAGCATTCAATTAAATGACGCAAATAACCGGAAAGGATAAAAAGCGGAAAGGAAAAATTTAGCGGAAAGAAGTTTCGGCGAGCAAACAAAAATTTTTTTTGGAAAGTAACAAAAAAAAAATTCAGTCGGGCCGATTTTAATGGGTCGGTCGGGTTATGCCAAACAAAAGAATTTTTAAGGATGGCCCCATAGATTTTCAACCTATGCATTACCTATTCAAACAAGTCATAGTGTACTTGGTGTAAATCCTGTTAATATTATATAATTTTCTTAAGACAGATTTTTCGCAGGAGTGCTGGAAAATATTTTTTCCAAATTATGTACTTTCTACACATTTGTAAATGTAATTTGCAAATTGTAAAATCAGTTTTAATGTTAACTGTCTTAAAGCAATATGAATCTGCTGGTTGAGGGTGTGTCCTTGATTCAGAACATGTTACTTTGTTGTCAAGAATTACAACTTGTCAGTGGTCCTGTCAATAGATACAATTTAAAATGAATAAGTGTTGAACTGTCTTCAGTTTAAATAGCATGTCTTCAGGCCTTGCACAGTAGGCCTAAATCACATGCATGTTAGAAAGTACTTCATAATACATGCAGTGGTTTCTACATAATGCAGGTTAGTGGATTTGTGTTTCTTAATAGTTCTAGTGGATTAAAGTTTCTTTATATTTCAATATTTCAATTTATGTGTGTCAAATTTATTGAATGTGGTGGCAAATATCTCTATTGAGAGGGGATGTTTTACTTTGGTCAGAAGTTAAGGGTCACTGTTAGACATAAAATGGCTATGCATATCGACTAGAGTTCTTTTGCCAAAAATGTATTTATGATTGGATTAATGGAGTGATATAATAATTAATATGTGCATGTTGAAAGCTCATACGATGGTGTTCTGTCAGTATTGGTCGGTGACTCATACTGAATGATGTATGAGAATGTGCACTTATGCCAGACATCAGTGTCTTATGATGAGAGATATTTGCATGTAATGGCATATTGAGGCTGGTATTTGTCTAAGAATTGTAGCAAATTGCATGTTTTATTCAAGTTAAAAGACCGCATATTTTGTGACAGCGCTCTTCTTGTAAAAAAGCTGCACAGGCTTAAGAATATTTTTTACCCTTACCCACTCGGAAGCAAAGTGTACATGGTTAAGTGCAAACAGCATAAAACCAGAACAGCCTGCGAGTTACTCGCAGTCTGTTCAGGTTTTATGCTGTTTGCTGCTCATCAGTGCCTAAGGATTTGAATTGGAGCCTTTAAAACATTAAATATAGTAAGAAAGGTATTTAATGAAATTTAACTTTCTAAGGGACTAAATATGCTTAAAAATATGTATCTAAGTGGTAAAGGGTTAAAGATAATGGTCAATACACATGAACACAAAGTATTTTTATTGCTTATTTTATGGTTGGGGTTCAGATCATGGCTTGATGATTACTGTTGTACTGATTTTTTCTGAAATTTCTGACTGCAATAATGCCTTAAAGAAAATAATACAGAGACAAGCTTAGGGTCAAACAGACATAAAATATGTGAAAACGTCTTATTCACTTCCTTACACGCCTGTTTATCTGTATTTAAGCATAGATAAAGGGGCTGCTGTGTTGAACATGCTTGGTGACAGAGTAATGTTGTTGACTATATATGGTTCAACTGCCCTAATAACCAACTTACCTGATAAAACAATGAACCTTGTTCAGCATTGCAACTTTTATTATCCCCACGCTCCGAATTGGAGCGGGGGTATTATGTGGTTATCTCCGCCGTCCGTCCGTCCTGGCCACTATCACCTCCTACACTATTAGCACAAGAACCTTGAAACTTACACACATGGTAGCTTATAATGAACACATGTTCGACAGTGCAGTACTTGAAATTTTGATCTGACCCCAGTGGGTCAAAAGTTGCGGCATGGGGATACATTTTCTAGTTTCATTTACAACATAATCGTGCTTGTGCAGAATACCAATTTTATATCATTGGAGCAGTACAACTTATTTCAAGTGCAATGATTTGGTTTAAAATTTGACTGTAAGGGGGCATTAAATGGAAAATTAGATTGCAGAAGAAAATAGACATGAAATATAAAACCGTTCGGTAAATGTAATTTTCATTATTAATATACCTATTATACCATAATACAACTTTTATCGGTTCCTCTTTAAAAGTCATTATACACCCATTATACCATAATTTACAACTTTTATTGGTTCCTACATGTATTTAATATTCATTATACACCCATTATACCTTAATACAACTTTTATCAGTTCCCACCCATTGACTGGAAATTATAAACTTGTGTAAGGCTTTCTGTGAAGATTTAACAATCTTGTTTAATGCCCACCTCTCTCTTTACCATTATGTTAAGGGATTAACATAGATCAGCCTTGCTTTTAACTGCTGATACTGTCTTTCTGTTAAGCAGAGCTTTGGTTTAAACTTAAGCAGTTTGAATGTCCTTTGATTGACAATTGACATTTTTGTTGTTGTATTACAAGTTTGTGTTTCGGTGATATTTATAATATTACATATTGGAAATAGGTCAAAAGCTGGGTAAACATTTAATGTTTTATATTCAGCATGAATAAGTTGCAAGATTATATGAATGTTTCAAGAATATTTAGCCTAATTTTTTGCTCCCCTTTAACAATATTTTGTACTTGGACCGGGAGAATTATGTTATAGCAACATTTTTATGTTTGGACATACATGTACAGCCAACGCAGAACAAACGTATGTCGCTATCCGCAGTGGCAAAGCGAAACCAGTCGATGCCGCGTCTGCTGTTGAAGCCGCGTCAGTATGCGGCAGCAAGTCGCATTTTCGCCGCAAAGCATCGCATCTGTCCGCCGAGGCAAGCAACATGTTGCGATCCGCGACATGATGCAGAGTCGATGTGCATAATAAAATAAAAAATCTTTGTAAAATGATTAGTTACATGTAGTTAACAAATTTTAAAAGAACAATTATAATAATACTTAAAATCATTATAAATTTATTGTGCGCGGATTGTTTGAGCATATACATGAAAGCATAGTTAATGTGTCTGGCCAATTAAGTTTGTTTCCCGCCCGTAGTGTATGTATTTCACACATAAACAAGGTCACGTAATTATGTTTTCGCACATACAAGTGGTCAAGGCTCTAGCATATGGTGGATTTATAAATTAATTGCATGTTGTTTTTGCTATTATATTTTAGCTGAGAAAATTAGCGGTTTGAAGCCACATCAATAATCGAGACGGTGAAGACGTATTTGTTGTTTTGTTAATTAGCAGCTTATTATAACTATTGTTTGAATATGCGTATATAAACTTGTTTCATTTTGTTCATATTATACAGTTAATATCGCTGCTAATTACCCGATAATCCCTTATATTCCAGTTTTAAAGCAAATGCTGGTAAATATTTACGATACACAAACATTCTCCATATTTCTTAAGTATCAAATACATTTTGGCATTTGTTACTATTTAAAGAGATGATGAAATAACGTCTAATGGGGCGGTTTTTTTTCCACTGAACACGCGATTTACGCCTGACGTGATGTTCATGTATTTATACTACACAAAATACACCCACACTTTCCAAACGACGTTCTACATGTCTGCATAATTTTCGCGCGCTTTTTATGAGACAAAGGATATTTTAGCACTGTGTATTTAACGCTAGAATTTGCCAAAGATCGCGTTAGCATTAAAATTTGGAAGTGTGTTTCGGATTACAAATTTAATAATGATAATTTGAGATTCAAACGAAACATTTACAGTTGTGCGTAATTAATTCAACGATAATTTGTTAAAGTGCATTGCATGTCATATCCTTTATTAATACATGAAAATAATAATTATGAAATTAGCGTAAATCTAGGTTTCTACGCTACACATATGTACATGTAGGTGGATATCTTTTCACTCGATCCGCCGCATACGTATGCGGCGGATTTATTCCGCGAAAGCACGCAAGGTTAATATAGACATGGCGTTGTTGCGCAGATCGATGCCGAGTGCCTCGGCGATACGCCGCGTGATTACACGACTCACCCGCCGAGTACTAAGATTTTGTCCGTGTTTGTGTTAAAAGAAACACTGCCATAAAATGTTATTTTTAGCTTGACTGTTTTTGGAGAGGTATTGTCATAGCCAGCGAGTCTGCTGTCCGTGTCGTGCTAAAACCTTAACATTGGCTCTAAAATCAAAGTGCTTCCACCTACAACATTGAAACTTCATATGTAGCTGCGCCTTGATGAGTTCTGCATGTCACACCCATTTTTGGGTCACTAGGTCAAGGTCACTGTGACCTCTAATATTCTTCTGACAAGCTTTAATTTATTGAAAACTGCACCCGCAGCTGAGCGTTGGCACCCGCTATGTGGTGCTCTTGTTTTTAAATTGTGTTTACATGTACACCTTATATATGTGCAGGTATTTTTTTGGCAGCCTGGGGTAAACAAGTACAGATATAACTCATTTACAATAAATGTGGATATTCAAAGCAAGTATATACAATGTTATTACTTTAGTTGAAACAAAAAAATTGAAGATAAATCAAAGACTAGAATTTAAATTCAGAAGAAGCAATATCATCAGATAATCTAGAAAATAAAAGTTTTAATGCAAATACTGTTCTGCTGTTTAGCAGAAAACTAATTCATGTCCACAAGATAGAGGTGTGATTTTTCCTCCATTTTGCTGATCTCCTCCCTTTCAATGTCAAACTTATTTGAAAATCATTTTAAGCTCATCTATTTGTGGAAAAAAAATTATGAGCTATTGTCATCACCTTGACGTCGGCGTCGCCGTCCGGTTAAGTTTTGCGTTTAGGTCCACTTTTTTCAGAAAGTATCAATGCTATTGCATTCAAACTTGGTACACTTACTTACTATCATAAGGGGACTGGGCAGGCAAAGTTAGATAACTCTGGCATGCATTTTGACTGAATTATGTGCCCTTTTTATACTTAGAAAATTGAAAATTTTGGTTAAGTTTTGCGTTTAGGTCCACTTTTTTCAGAAAGTATCAATGCTATTGCATTCAAACTTGGTACACTTACTTACTATCATGAGGGGACTGGGCAGGCAAAGTTAGATAACTCTGGCGTGCATTTTGACAGAATTATGTGCCCTTTTTATACTTAGAAAATTGAAAATTTTGGTTAAGTTTTGTGTTTAGGTCCATTTTATTCCTTAAGTATCAAAGCTATTGCTTTCATACTTGCAACCCTTACTAACTATCATAAGGGGACTGTGCAGGCAAAGTAATGTAACTCTGACTGGCATTTTGACAGAATTATGTGCCCTTTTTATACTTAGAAAATTTAAAATTTGGTTATGTTTTGTGTTTAGGTCCACTTTATTCCTACAGTATCAAAGCTATTGCTTTCATACTTGCAACACTTATTAACTATCGTAAGGGGACTGTGCAGGCAAAGTTATGTAACTCTGAATGGCATTTGGACGGAATTATGGGCCCTTTTTACTAAGAAAATTGAAAGTTTGGTTAAGTTTTGTGTTTTGGTCCACTTTACCCCTAAAATATCATAGATATTGCTTTCATACTTGGAACACTCGCAAACTATCATAAGGGTACAGTAAAAGGACAAGTTGCATAACTCTGGATGTCATTTTTACGGAATTATGGCCCTTTTTTGACTTAGTAACTTTGAATATATGGTTAAATTTTGTGTTTTGATCCACTTTACTTCTTAAGTATCAAGGCTATTGCTTTCAAACTTCAAATACTTTCATGCTATCATGAGGTTACTGTACCTGGCAAGTTGAATTTTACCTTGACCTTTGAATGACCTTGACCCCATCGCACCCAAGAATCCCCCCCCCCCCCACCCCCCCCTCCCCCCACCCGAATCCCCCCCCCCTAATTTTTTTTTTTTAAGATCATCTCACAAATTACAACCACACCCTCAAACTATACCCCCCACCTCACCCCCCATTTTTTTTTTTTTAATCGGTTAAAAAACACAAATATTTATTTTTATTATTTTATGTTTGAAATACCGTCCAACCATCGCACCCAAGAATCCCCACTCCCACCCCCACCCCACCCCCCACCCGGCCCCCCCAGATTTTTTTTTTCCTTTTTTTCGCATTTTTGGAAGATAATGTAATAAATGTCCACACCCCCACACAATGCACCCCTCTTCACTCCACCCCTCCCTCCCTCCTTTGTGATTGAAAATGAGAGTCCCTTCACCTTTAAAAAGAAAATAGATGAGCGGTCTGCACCCGCAAGGCGGTGCTCTTGTTTTTAACTTTGTTTGATCTGTATGCAATTGAGAAGTTTAGTTGAACCTCATTTGGGTGGGTCGGGCTTTTTACTCCCCTAAAGTGGTTCTTAAATCACACACCCCGCCTCAATTTTGAAAACAATCTGTACCATTCTGTTCCTTGGCAAATGCATTACAGACTACCATGTAGCAGTAAAGCTTGCTGGCACTGTAAAGTTTGCTGTAAAAGTACTCAGGAAAGCTAAAGGGAAATGGCCCTGGACTAATTGGAAGATCACAGGCCACATTACTTGTGTGGGGATAGGTCATAAATGTATTTCTATGGCAATTACCCCCACCTCTGATTCAAGTAGGATAGTTGTCAGTTAATGCCATAAGTGAGTCATACTGATAATACCAGGCTTGTCGAAAATGAAAAAAATCTGCCGGTCATCCAAACAGGCATTTCAGAAAATATGCCAGTCCTGAAAAAAATTAGCCGGGCCGAAAACAACAACAAAACTATGTACATTAACATAAACCCTTTATTTAGCTCAACAAGCCACTGCTGGCACAGTGCTTTATCCTAATAAGATAACAGTTTTTCGGTGTTAATCAATTCATCATGATAGCCTGGACAATCTTCTTCAATTTCCATATCTTCTTCAGTGTCACACAGTTAAGCAATCTCCTTTTTGAAGTTAGGGATTATAACAACGTAAACTAAAGTAAGAAGAAGTATCGAAAATAAAATTGCGGTAAACGGACACTATCCTGTACAAGGTAAAATTATAACATTTTTGGAGACCTAAGACGAGTGCATGTTATAAAGATATCACTAGAACATTGTTTATATTTAATAAACAACCGTTTTAAAGCCATGCTCATAAAGAAATTCATATTTTAATGTCCTTATCTACTTGAAAAATCTTTTTTTGTTAGAACGCAGTTGCCGATTTTGCGAACATCAAAACAATGAGCAATTTCATTTTCATGATGAAGTAAGGGATTTGCTTTTCGAATTCTCAACTTTGAAACAAAATTATTTGTTTTCATTCATTTCACATTTTGCCGGTTGTCAGGACCGACATTCTTGTTAAACCTGCCTGACCAAATGGAAATCTGCCGGTCAGGACCGGCGGACCGGCAGTTTCGCCAAGCCTGTAATACCATACTTATATAACGACATACTTATGCCATTATGTCATAGGTATAATGGCATAATGTATGTCTTTACCGGATAGTGATAATACCATATTTATCCAATAACATACTTATGCCATTATGTCGTATTAGTATAGTTGCATAAGTATGCCATTACTGATACTAATGATACCATATAAGTATGTCATTATATGGTATGGCATCAGTAATGACATACTTATGCCACTTCACTAATGACTGAGGCATATGTTACATGTCATTACTGATGCCATACCATATCAATGACATACTTATGCCATTATGTCATTAGTGTAGTGGCATAAGTATGTCATTACTGATACTAATGATACCATATATTGACATACTTATGCAATTATGTCATTAGTGTAGTGACATAAGTATGTCATTACTGATACCATACCATATAATGACATATTTAGATGTATGCCATTATGTGATAAGTATAAATTGGCATATGTATGTCATACACAGGAACTGTGTAAGCTAACTGACTGTTATGTTGATGTGACTGATGTACTGTAGAAAACTTCGAAAAATACAAACAAGCAAACATACGTTGCCCATATATTGCTCTACTACACTTCACAAAAAGGCTTTTTAATTAATGGGGTATTCTATATTGTGTCTAGAACCTGATGTTTTCTATGCTTTTGAAAGTGTCCTTTACTATGTAATGGGCAAAATAAATGCATATGTGTTAATACAATCATGTTCAATGACCAAGAAGTACTTCATTTAATGCTACATCAGAATTCATGTAATGTTATCTTACTTAATTGCTAGCACACGTTCATAGACTCAGATTTTCTACTATCACGTTACAAAAATGTATGGGCATGAATAAATAAGGGTACAAAAATCGCATTGATATAACAAAACATTATGAGATCAAGTGTTTTCTTTCTCAAGATAGAAATTGATGTGCATGTAAAATAATATGTTTCACATCATGATAAACTCCAGCTTGTATGGCGTGGTCATGATATACACCTTCAAAATAGTAAAAATGTGCATAATGTCTCTTTCTTTATTTTGTTTAGTTAGTTTAAACCTATTTATTTTAGCTTGATTGCACTGAAGCCTCAGGCTTATTGAGAAGCTCTGGAGTCTGTTTATATTATGTTCACTTGTTACACCTGAAAACGTTTTATTTCACAAAACATACTTCTTTTTTTATTAAATTCTCTGACAAACCCCAATCTGAATACAAATCTAAGGATCGCAGGTTTGAATCCCAACCCAGCTACATGTAGGTAACTTGAGTGGTGACCCTGAAATTATTTTATGAGCAATTTTCTTCCTACCTGTGAATCTAGTGGGGCAGTTAACAGTTACTATGTGCACTAAGAACTGATCAACCAGCTTACTCCTAAAAAAATATAGTATGTTAACTGACCGCCATGATGTGACTTAACTCTTTACCACTTAGATATGTATGCTTATGCATTTGTAGTCCCTTAGAATGTTAAATATAACTTAAGACCTTTCCAGGGCCCTCAATCCATTTTAGGGGAATCGGGTCGCTACCCTCATGAGGAGGAATTTTCGCTGCGTTTCCCTTTTTGGGGGATTTTTTTTACTTACTCTCGCATGATTATATTTGTACATGTTTGCACTATATTCATTTCTTTGTTCATAATGAAGTATGTTTAACAAGATCAAATTCAAATAGAATTGAGCTATAATAATCATTAGACACATCTTTAAAAAAAAAAAAAAAAAATCAGGGGAATTTAAAAAAGTATTCTTTTCAGGTGGGGGACTGTGGCCGAAATTCGGCTGCAGATTTGATAGAATGAGGGCCCTGCTTTGTTACTAGATTTAAGTTTTGAAGGCTTCGTTTCCAATTAGATACTGATGAGCAGCAAACGGCATTAGACCTGAATCAATTGCGAGTGACTTGATCGCAGGTTGCACAGGTTTTATTCTGTTTGCACATACCCATTTTCACTTTTCTTCTGAGTGGCAAAGGGATAAATTCTGTTGAATGAAGTTAACAATAAAAAATAAAAGAACTAACTTATTGCTATAATCCTAGGATATTTAAAGGCGTTTCAGAGTTTCATTTATTTTTCATGACTGGTAATCAATGGTTACCTTGATACTGTAAACATCATTTAATATGTGTTTACCACAAAGTGCAATAAGCAGTTTTATCTGGATGTTTGGTTTAAAGCGCCCACTTTGAAGGTTACTTGATAAATATGAGTCAGTATTGGTCTGTAATACTGGAGTATTTAAGAATTTTACATTAGATTTTTTAGTTGACTCCGGAAGTGTATTTATCATCACATTGAAAGGGTCTTGTGCTGAACATTGTGATATAGCACAGCTTATGATACTTGTGCCTATGCCTTACCTAGTTGCAATAATTCAACTATCAGCTTTATAACCCAATGGGTTGCTGATAGTTGCAATGCGCTCTCTCTTGGCCATGGGTGCAAAATGTTATCAACAATGCAAGGGTTAAGGAACACTGAAACTGCAAGAACTTATACAAGTTTACCTATCTAAACAACAAACTCATCCAAATGGTACCATTAAAGCAAGAAATAATTGATTTTATTGACTTAGGTTTTGTTTTGTATGCTGTATCCGCCATATTGAAAAATTGACCCTTATTGACTTAGGTTTTGTTTTGTATGCTGTATCCGCCATATTGAAAAATTGACCCAATATTGGTAAGGTCGCAGTACACCAATATTTTGCATGTCGGGTTATGTGCTGCAGCCTATAAAGTCGATAACGATGTGGTATTCGATACAGAATACACCAGCGCTTCCGTTAGTGGACGTCCGGGCGTAAATTACGCCCGAAAACGGCAGTCGTACGTCCATTATGCAAATGGTGGAAGTCCCTTGGACGTCCGATAATCCACATGTATGCTGTTTGCGAATACACAACACGCACAATGTCAACAGTAAATCGGGTTATTTAGACGGTTAACTCCGCCCAAAGACCTATAGGTCTTTGCTCCGCCTAAGAGCTACAGTTTTCAATGAATTTCTCAGCGAGTGGTCAATATTGATTTTTCCAGCTGTCAATCACATGCTTCTTGATAAGCGTATCAGCCAATCAGCGCTTAGGCAGCAGAATACATGCTGACCTCACGTGAAGCTGTATACAATAATATTAGCGACCTCTGCGCTACGAAGTTTTTATTTAGCAATCAAATTTAATTAAGTCAACGCTTTCCTCGAGGAAGGATGGCGTGACATTGTACATGAAGTCTAATTTTTGCATGATTTTCATGTGTGCACGAAAAACACGGGAAATGTTTATTTGTTGCTAGAATGTTCTTAACTTTCCGTGAATAATAAAATCTGGAAATGATTTCGGATTACACGTTTGATTTATAAGCATTTGAATATACTTAAATTGAATTACGTTAATTGTATACCGATTGTCATAATGCATAATGCAACAAGTAGTTAAATAACGTGTTTTGAAATTGCCAAACTAAGCATATTGGTCTACATGCATGAATGACCTGACAAGTTATATTGCGATTCGGAATTAAGTGTACTCGGTATAATTAAAAGAAAGACGCTTTTTTACACTCCAAAATTCGCTTTCACTTACGCAAACTTTTCTGAAAGGAGGTACATGAAACATTTTAGTTAAGTCGTTGATTTGTTGTAATCACTAAATATGAACGTGCTCTATGCTCTCAAATCACGTCACATGATTAACGCATGTTCAATGGGAATTCCCCCATCCCACAATTCAATTTGTATATGCCAAAATGGCGGACGTTGCAGACGTCAACATTGGTCGTATTTTGGTTTTCAAAATATAAATCGTAATAATACTGGATTATCGGGTAATGGATAGAGTTGGAACATGTACGTATATTAAAATTCTGAAATAAAAGTGGGACTTCAAAATTTATGTTTGTGACGTCCAAAATTTTAGGCTTGGAAGTCAGGACTTCCAACTTTTAAAAGCTAACGGAAGCGCTGATACACTGTTTCAAATTTAAACATAAACATGTCAGCGAGAAAAGTGTGTTGAAATATCGTTGTGTTTTTATAGGGTGCATGCAAAGGATGACATCCGTAGGTTGCCATTCAGGTGAATTTAACATGTTTATGAAGGTTTATTCATTATTTCCTCAATTTGTCTCGAACAACGTCTGTTTAGTGAAGTGCACGGATTCGCTGCCCTGAACTGCACCCATGCTTATGAAGGGGTGCATATGGACTGCCAGAGCCGCCATAGCAAAAATTATCAAAGGCTCTGGGAGTCTGTTTATATGGACAAATGCCTTACCAATCATAAACAGATGCTGTGAGTCAGAGATAATCTTCCACATCATGCCACCTTTGTCTGCTTCCAAAGGCTACTTATTGATCTGATCACAATGACCTTGGAGCATGTCTGTATGCACTGTCCTTACTCTATTATGCTCCAGTGATGCACCAATTGAGGTTCTTGTAGTACAGACTGGTTAGCACACAATTATATTGTCAGCAATTTAAAACTTTGTCACAGTGAAAAATTATCGTTATTTTTGCAAATTTTTGTTGCATTTGGCAGCAATTGCAATCAGCAGCAAAACCCCTATGAATAAATCACAACTTGTAGTGAAATGCAAGTAAATTTTTCTGTTGAATTAGCATAAATAAGATTAAACTTTTAAATTGCAAGCTTATCCTTAGATTTGCCTATATGTATTTTCCTCAACTTTGACAATTTTACTGTGTGAATTTCCCAATTTAACCAAGGTATTTTTTTTTACATGAAGATGGTTTACAAAAATGGAAGAATTACTTATTTTCATGCTCACCGTCAATATGTATAGCAACACTTAAATAAATAAAATAAATATATTTGGTACCGTTCAATTTTTGTTGTGACTGCAGGTTCCGGTGTAAACATTGACAAAGTTTGATTTTTATGTTATTGTAAAAATGTTGAAATTGTGTGGGGAAATATCTAGAAAAAAGTAAAGCCTGCTGTGACCTGCTCCTTTAAGGTTCCCCCCTCTTGCCACTCTAGGCATGTCAACAACAACAAAAGTTACAAATGGTTGAAAATTAATGCATTTGTGCAAATATTCAATGGCCAATGAATAGGCCATTCTCTTAAACCATGCTGGGCTAAAATTAATTATCCAGATTGATCAAATTATTACATCAAAGTCACACAAATGATCAGGCTTTCCACCCAGCTCCCCTTTTTAAAGAGCACCCTTTACCTTTTTTCATTCCAGATCTTTGCCTACATTTTGCATGTGTACCAAATCCATAGTAATTCAGATGTTAAATTGACCTGTGTTTGATTTCCAGATTATGCCATTGAGATCAGAGACAGCTTCTTAAACCAACCTTTCCCCATTCTTGAAGAAAAACAACAACACCATGACGACCATAGACGGTGAATTCTATCCCAGCCCCACCCCAAAGCAGCACCCCAGGGTAAAGCCAGAGGCTTCGAGCTATGCAGAACGTAACCGTGGAACCATGGAGCGCTGGTTTGACTACTCTGGAAACGACGGTTACGAGTCACCCAGACCTGCGGCCCGCAACATAACAGAGGAGGGGAAGAAGAATGCAGACACGAATAAAGGGAGCATGAATGAGATAATGGGAGGGTATGCTGACCCAGTACCTGCAAGGCATATCCACCCACGAGCTGTGAAGGGGGAGGGGGCAGACATCGCACAGCAGAACAAAGGCAGCGCGATGAAAGACCTTATGGACAATTACGGTAAGCTCGCGCTGGATGAGAAGCCTGCGCACAAGGTGCACGGGGCCGAAGCGGAAGAGTACGCAGAGAGGAATCATGGATCTGTGGACCACCTGATCAATAACTACGGGGTCGTGACCCCAGATGGGCCCCCACCCAAGAAGCTGGGGCTGGGAGGGGAGGAGGTTGCTGAGAGGCACATGGGGGCTGGTATGGGGCCACTCATGAGGATGGAGGGTCAGCGGACGCCGCATGAGCCCAAGATCAGCAGACTGCATCAGAAGTCTGAGGGACCTGGGTTAGTAGCGTTTTGTTTTGAGATTGATGATTTCATAACTTTTATGTAGTTTTTACATCGGAGTAATTGCTTTGATTTTGCCACCTCTTGTCTGCTAGTCTCTTTAGCAATCTCACAAACAATGCGTCTGAGGTAATTTTGCACCGGCTTAATAAGTTATAAGTTAATTGGCTCAAGAAAGTGACTGCCATAAACTTGATTCTCAATAGCGCTACCTTTTTTAGTAAATAGTATCCAGTAATAAAATGTGGTCTTATCCCATTCATTAACCATAACAATATTGGAAAAAAATGTTTGCCACTTTATTTGCAAATTAAAAGATCTTATAGTCGCTTTTCTTTGGCAGTTGGTGATAATTGCAATATGCAACGGGTGACCTGAGATACATCAGTTAAACCAATGCTATTTTTCTTAATATGGGACAAGAGTCGAGTCAGTTATCTGTGGCTTTAGGGATTCATTTATCATCAAACTTGTCTAAGATGGCGGAAAGAATTTTCCAAGGGAATTACATTATATTAAAGGTTGAACTTGTATTGGCCTGTTGCTAAAGCTGGATAAAAGGTTCTTGTTTCATGCTCATCCCTCCATATAATATACGCACTGTGACCCTTTCATGCTAATCACTTTTGAGTATTTCTCCTGTTGCACTTGTAGCAGAGTTGAGAACCTGCGGGCATTGCGCAGAGGCTTATAAGGGACAACACTTTCCACTTTTATGAATTTTTTGTCAAAATTAGCCTCTGCAGACTGCACATGGACGACACTTAACATGCATGCATTAAGCCCATGACTGCACATGGACGACACTTAACATGCATGCATTAAGCCCATGACTGCACATGGACGACACTTAACATGCATGCATTAAGCCCATGACTGCACATGGACAACACTTAACCTGCATGCATTAAGCCCATGACTGCACATGGACGACACTTAACGTGCATGCATTAAGCCCATGACTGCACATGGACAGCACTACATGCATGCATTAAGCCCATGACTGCACATGGACGACACTAAACGTGCATGCATTAAGCCCATGACTGCACATGGACGACACTTAACATGCATGCATTAAGCCCATGACTGCACATGGACGACACTTAACGTGCATGCATTAAGCCCATGACTGCACATGGACGACACTTAACGTGCATGCATTAAGCCCATGACTGCACATGGACGACACTTAACATGCATGCATTAAGCCCATGACTGCACATGGACGACACTTAACATGCATGCATTAAGCCCATGACTGCACATGGACGACACTTAACATGCATGCATTAAGCCATTGACTGCACATGGACGACACTTAACATGCATGCATTAAGCCCATGACTGCACATGGACGACACTTAACATGCATGCATTAAGCCCATGACTGCACATGGACGACACTTAACGTGCATGCATTTAGCCCAGATTTCCCAGAACGAGGCTCGATTATTTCTTCTTCTGTACTTGTAGCTGGGATGAGAACCCGCCGGCAGTGAGGACAAGGCCAGAGGCAGAGGACATTTCCGACAAGCAGTCGGCAGAGATGGTTGGACACTTGATGAGGGGGGAGGTTGCCCCACCCACTGTCCGAGACCCAAAACTGCCCTTGCACATGCAGGAGTCTGTCACACCGTAAGTCACTGTGGTTGGTTTTGTAAGTGACTGTGTTTTATTAGCTCACCTGAGCGATAGCTCGGGGTGAGCTATTGTGATCACTCACCGTCCGGCCGTCTGTCTGTCTGTCTGTAAACAATTTGTAAACATCTTCTTCTACTAAACCATTGAGCCAATTTCAACTAAATTTCATGTGGAGCATCCCTAGGTCATGGGACAAAAGAATTGTTAAAAAAAATTTGATCACATAACCAAGATGGCCGCCATGACCATATATGGTAAAAACCTAAAAAAATCTTCTTGTCAGTAACCGCTCATCAGATTTTCAAAAAATTTCACAGGGATGACCTTTGAAGGCTCCCCTGAAAAAGTTGTTCAAAGAAATTTGATTCGTCAAAAAACATGGCCGCAGGAGCTCGTTGAACTTTGCATGTTTATTCGTTTTTGCCTATTTTGTGAAAACTTTCAAAAATCTTCCACATTTTTTGTCCGATCCTTTCCAAATTTGCACAGTGTCTTTATATCAATGAGGACACAAACCCTACAAAAAATGAGCATTATTGGTCCATGAAGTACAGAATTACCTCCCCTTGAATTGAGAAAATGGTGTTTATGCAATAAAGTCCAAATTTTTCATCCAATTCTTTCCAAACTTGTAAGGATTTAGCATGGTTCAAACAAGGGAAACAACTACGGTTTATGCATGTTCTTTTTATTACAGATTTGCCTCCCTTTAAATCATTTAAAATCTCATTTTACAGCAGAGATTCCAAATCTGACCTGTAAATGAGCCCCATATTTACTGCCAGTGCTAGGTTACCTTTTCCCATTTGATCATTCTTAAGTATTGGTCTTGTAATGCTGCTACTGCTTCTGCTACTGCTACTGCTACTACTTCTACTACTACTACTACTACTACTACTACGACGACGACGACGACGACGGACGACGACGACGCGACGACGACGACCAGACGGACGACGACGACGACGACTACTACGTACTACGTACTACTGACTACTACTACTACTACTGTCTACTCACTACTGAATACTAGTACTACTACTACTAGTACTACTACCACCACCACCACCACCACCAATACTTCTACTACTGACGTGCCACTACTACTACTACTTTGTACCAATACTACTTACTACTTCTCCTACTACTACGTACTACCACTACTACTACTAATACTTCTACTACAACTACTCTTAACTAACTACTACTACTACTACTACTTATACTACTATATACTACTACGACTACTACTACTACATTCTTACTACTACCTACTGCACCACCACCACCACCACCACCACCCACCACCCACCATTTCACAGTGACAAAAATCGTATTCACACAATGGCTGCTACTACAACTTATAGCCATATAGTGGGGCATGTATGTTTTGCAAAAGCCCTTGTTTCTATGGGATTTTAACCACAACTGTTCATGTTTATCTCCGACACATATTTTAAGGTCACCTGTCATGAAGTGACACGGTGAGCTTATGTGATCGTGTGATGTCCGTTGTGCATGCCTGCGTGTGTCCATGCGTCCGTCCGTCAACAATTTGTTTGTGTAGACAGTATAGGTCACAGTTTGCATCCAATCTTGATGAAATTTGGTCAAAATGTTTATCTTGATGAAATCCGGTTTGGGATTGTATTTGGGTCATCTGGGGTCAAAAACAAGGTCACTAGGTCAAATAATAGAACAACCTTCTGTAGACAATAGAGGTCACAGTTTTCATCCAATCTTTATGAAATTTGGTCAGAATGTTTATCTTGATGAAATCTGGGTTGGGATTTTATTTGGGTCATCTGGGGTCAAAAAATAGGTCACTAGGTCAAATGATAGAAAAACCTTGTGTAGACATTAGAGATCACAGTTTTCATCCAACCTTTATGAAATTTGGTCAGAATTCTTGATGAAATCTGGGTGGGATTGTATTTGGGTCATCTGGGGTAAAAATCTAGGTCAAATAAATAGAAAAACCTTGTGTTGACAATAGAGGTCACAGCTTTCATCCAATATTTATGAACTGTGGTCAGAATGTTTATCTTGATGAAATCTGGATTGGGATTGTATTTGGGTCATCTAGAGTCAGGAACTAGGTCACTAGGTCAAATCATAGAAAAACATTGTGTAGACAATAGAGGTCATAGTTTTCATCTGATCTTAATGAGTCAGGTGAGCGATTCAGGGCCATCATGGCCCTCTTGTTTTGTCAGTCATTCTGTGTTATGTTTTGTAAGTCATTCTGTGTTTTGTTTTCTTAGTCACAGTGTTTTGTTTTGTAAGTCACTGTGTTTTGTTTTCTATGTCACTGTGTTTTGATTTATAAGTCACTGTGTTTTGTTTTCTAAGTCACTGTGTTTTGTTTTTAACCTATTGGCTGATGATTACTGTCTTTTTTCTCTTCGATATGATCCTTTTTCGCTGCCTTAGACTAAAAAATGAAATATAGACTGGAGAAAATGAAGTGATAAAATATTTTCAGCATATTTTTGTAAGAGCCTTGGAATTGTGCACCTAAAAATGTTTTAGCAGTGAATTGATGAAACCATTGTTTGTTGGAATAGCAGTTGGTGCTCTCACACGTCATCTGAGTGTTGATATCATAGTTGCCAGGAGCAAAATTTTCGTCGCAAATGGAAGCAAGCAATTTAAAATTTCACCCCTGCTATTTTGTTGAAAATTGTCCTTAAAACTGTAGGTGGAGTAAAACTAAAATTTTACTTGTGTTTTTTTTCATTTGTCCTTAGACGTCCTCAAACCAGTCCTCTTAGAACGCGACCTGAGGCAATGAACAACTTTCAGAAGAACCAGTCGTCAGAGATGAACGCCATCATGCACGGGCAGTCTTCCAATGGCACGCCTGCACGACGTCAGAACCGTATGATGCAGAAATCTGAAGACTGGTAGTTTGTGACTGCATCAGTAGTCTTGGAAATGAATAGGAAATAGGAAAAATCAAATGTTCCAACATTTTCACAATTTCTTTTTTTTATCTGTTGTTTTTGGTACATGTCGCAATGTCGTTCAATTTTTGTATATATAGTTTTCTCTTGCCTTCTTTGCGGTATATACTTGTGTGAGGAATAGAATGGATGTTCATGATAAAAGGAAGGGTTGATATAGCTTAACATTTTAAGGAAAACTGACCATATTTTGTTGAAATCACAATTAATTTTGCTTTTGTTAAAAAGTTTATGACAAGAAAAGTAACTTGGAAGTTCAGTGTTCATATATTAATATATCAGCTCATGGTAAGGTTTAAGCATGGAAATGTTCAATGTTTTAAAGTATTATTATTCAGGTACTGAAATTTCCCATTCTATCGATCAGTATTTTGGAAAGATTGCAGAGTTAGCCTTTAAAAAAAATCATGAAGCATTAGTTCTCCCTACCCTTATGTAGATATGAACAAAACACATAAAAAATCTCAAAAATCATAAACTTTTCATTGAAGGCCAATGGTTGGAGCTCTATTGAAAGTGTATAATTCTTTTGGAAAAACACAATTTTGTTTTGTATCTCTTTATTGTTGTGTTTAACTCACTTCAGTTTTTACATACTAAACTCTTCTTTACAACAAACATTTAAGTGTTACTGGTGTTTCAATTTTCAAGGTGCCAAATATTTCTCTCTTTTTTAAGTTGAAAACCTTGTTGTGTTTTGTTTTTAAACTTGTGTAATGCATTTTAATGTTTCTTTAGTAGTGACTTTTACTTTCATTAATGGGCTTTGTTATGCACTTTAAATTGGACTGTTCTTATCGCGATAAACTTTAGTGGCTGTTTTCCTCAATGTTCATTTTTAGGTATTTTTACACCTTCTTTGGGGTGTCTGTGTCCATTGTGAAATATAAATTGTTGTGATTTTTTAAGAATTGTATAATTACGGTTGTGTGTTTTTTTATATAGCTTTTAAAAAATTTGTCAGTTTCATAAAATAGAAAATTTTAAAAACCCATGTATTACATTTGTTCATATTTAACTTCATACTTATCTATTATTTGTAATGCCTCTTATCCACTCAGATTAGGTTGGCGATGACAATAAGTATGACCCAGTTCTTATTATAAAAAAATTGTTTTGGTGAAGATTTAAATTTTTTAAGAAGACATATTTTTGGTATTGTTTATCAAATGAACTTTGCTGGACTTGTATTGTTTACATGATATATATTTAGTTATTATCAGATGTATGCCACATTTACTGTATTATTTCGTTTGTGGAAACATAATTTATATGAACGAGTTACTGGTTAGGATCTCAAAAAAATTATTTGAGAATCATAATAAATTTCCAAATATGAGGAAAGTAAAGGTCTCAGTTTTCATAATAATACAACTTTTTATTAAGATCTCACACAGTTCTCTTTTATATAAAACATTGTGTCGTGATGTAGATAATATTTAAATGGGTATAAATTATGCCTAAATTAACAACAGCTTGTGTATTTTCTTAATTTTAATTACGATGCCCATGCCGAATGCGTCTCAGATTTTGTGTTCATTCCAACTTGATGTCTCATTTTGCTTAGTGTATGCGTTGTGTCAACTAGAGTCCGCTTTTAGAGCGAGTATATACAATTTCAATCTTAAGATTTTAGTATGTCAATCTTAAACCAAGATTTGATTCAAACGAGCAATGCGATATAAAATTATTCAATAATCTTTATATCGCACCATTAGTCAAATATTGTTTATTTCAATAAAATTTATAACGAACAAATTTACATTGATACTGACACATGTACTTGTTTTTGTTACAGAACCAATATTGTGTATGTGTGTTGTATGAACAAATATGCACAGGTTAATTGGAAATTCCCAACAAACTGCAATATTATTTGCATTGAATATTCTGTTACTGCTCTTCTGAACTTGTATTCTAGTTTTATATTTTTATACTTGTTTTATAAATTATTAAAGTTTTTTGTCTTCTATAAATAAGCCATTTTTCCTTGCTGTCTGTTTGAATTACTGATGCAAATGATGTCTATTGTGTGCTTTTGTAATGCATTGTCTATAGTGTGCTTGTAAAAAAAAAAATGAAAAAAAATCTTAATATTTCAGCACCACTGGAAAAGTGTTAAAAAAATGCTTTTCACATATGTAAGCTGTTTGTGAATTTAAAATAAGCAAATAATTGTAAATTCCCACCGTATTTTTAATTACACTTTGCACATGTTTTTGTAAGTAAACATATCATTTTTTGTGTGATTTCATAATTAAATTATAGATTTTTACATCTATTGTTTTTGTTTCAAACTGTTTTACTTGCAATTTTTAAGTTGTTCTTTTCTACATTTGTTCATAAACCTTAATTTGAACAAAAAGTGAAAATTTGAACAAAAAGTGATATTTGTATTGACTCCTTTGAACAAGTCTGAATGGGTTTAAGTTAAACATTAAATTTCATGGAGCTTATAAATATTTACTTGCTTTTTGCTAAATAAAAAGACTGTAAAATTGGTGTACATTTATTTATTCATTTTCAATGCTACAAATGTTGTTTAATTCTTATAAAAAATAGAAAATTGTTTGATTGTGCTGATATGTCATATTTTTGCCTGAGCTTTTCTTGTTTTAATTATAAAGTCGATGTTCAAAGTTGTAAATTTGTATTAACGTTCATCTGTCATTACCATAGCTTCAGTGCTTGTTTAGTGCACATTGCTACATTTACTTAATTTGTTAACAGTAGAACATTGATGATCAGTTGTATCATTTAATTGCATAGACAACACACATAGTTGGAATTACTGTAATCATAGATTTATAGTATTAAATAGAGACAAATATATGTAATAGATCAAAAGAAACACTATGATATTGCTTCTTTTTGGTGCTATATTTCAGTAAGCCGACTTGAACTGGCTCAAATGTATGTTGTACATTCAGATTATGTGTTGCTTATGTAGTACACGTATATGGAAATTATGGGACATTGGTATAATGTTACAGAGTTAGAAGATCATAAAAGGCTAAATTGTCTAATTAAGAGAAAATGGTTTGTGTATGGGCCATTTACAATACTGTAGTTGTTAATTTTCTTACTTAAGGTTCTTAACAATTCAAGTCTTTTGATTTATAATATTTGTCAACTTCGAATGACTCAATTATATGTGTTCATTATGTTCAAATAACATATTTATATAATTTTAGTAATTTTTTTTTCAGAAGCTTGCTTGCATATTCATTGTCACGTGTTTTGTTTTTGTATTTATCATTTTACTTGAATTTAGCTACACTGTTGTACATTTTTATGAAATTGTGTAATCTCAGTTTTAGTAATGGCTACTTTATAATTTGCCAAATAAATCCAGTTAAAAATCATTCTCGAGTTCTTATGTTTGCTTTTTATATGTCAAGTTTGATGTAATTATGATAAATGAAGTCTTCTGTATGGAGTTAGAAGGTTTGTCCTAGATACCAAAAAACAAAAGTTTACAAAATATACAAGCATATACCTGCAATGAAATCTATAGACCTGTTATGTATGCAAATGAGGCCTCTCTTTGTTTTCAAGATTCTTAGGCTCAAGGGAAGTAATCCAGCATCCTGATGGCCAGATGGACAATCTTAAACCAGTATAACTCCCCTTGCAACTTGTATCTGCTTGTAACCCATGAAAAGCACAAGTAAATTGACTTTCTTTTGTAATATGACTGAAATACTGCTTACACGGTCAGCGGCCCATGGTCACTCACCTGAGACTACACAACCATAGTGCTCTCAGCCATGTTTGAGATGTTTCTGAAACCATTTTCAAACGTGGCCAATATATAAGGCAGATAACTAACAAGGTTTTACTATTGCCATGTAAGGAAAATGCCCAGTCCCCTGCTGGCCATGTTTTTTAACGAACAGGAACCATTTTCCAACTCGTGCAAGATATCATTAGAACCAATGTTCTGACAAACTTTCATGAAGAATGGACTAAACATGTGACTTACAGAGTGCTAAAATGTTTTACTATAGCCATGTAAAGGAAATGTCCCACCCACTGGCAGCCATATTTTTTATGAACTATATCCATATTTTAACTCAGCCGAGCTATCATTAAAAAAGATCATCTGAAAAGGTTTCAACTATAGCCATATTAGGAAAAATGCATATGTTGCGTGTATCGTTGTTTAGCTGGTTCCTTGACATTAATAAAGGACCACATTGTAAAATAAGTGTTTTGTCTCCTGCCAGTGCAGCTGAAGTTTTTCTTTATTATGTATTTTATTTGTCAAAGCAATGAGAAAAGTATAAGAATGAACATTCTTCTTAAATCTTAGATCAAAATGAACATATGAATATAAGCATGTATAAGCTGTGCATTTTTAAATATGC
Organism: Dreissena polymorpha; assembly: GCF_020536995.1. Lineage (NCBI taxonomy): Eukaryota > Metazoa > Mollusca > Bivalvia > Myida > Dreissenidae > Dreissena > Dreissena polymorpha. Next base: position 18,864,957 of record NC_068360.1, read on the forward strand.
AGCTGATTTTTTATTTTTTTATCAAGCTTAAATGAGAGTTTGAATGTGAGTCAATCAAGTGTTTACTTTTGTGGAAATGTACATAGTCGCTTTAAGAGAAAATGTTGTTTGAATAAAACTTTAATAATTCATGACAAACAATCATGACAGCCATTCTGATAACTCACCATGTGCATTTTATTCCAATATCAGGTCCTTTTTTCTAAAGGGATGATTAAAATCGATGTGACTTTGGAAATTCCATTTAACCTGAAACATTTGTTGTCATTGTAAATCTTCTGTGGTGGTAATTGCAAGCTATTAATTCTGGATGTTACATAAGTAAGAAATCGATTTTACCCATTTTCATATGCGCAAAATTAGAAGCTTTCTATCACTTTCATTTGTTTCTTGACAACAAGAGAAATAGCCATGGATTGTATTAGTCATAAAATTCCCACTGGAAACAGTGCTGAGTGTTTTACAAGGTCCATGATCATCCCTGTTACAATGAGTCATCATGATTCTCATTACCGTTAACACAAGTTTTATCCACAAATTGTACAATTGCAGAGTTTATTGGTGTGCTAATGACTGTTGGTCGATCATCAGCAAAAACAAATTGGAAATATAGTCTTTGTAATGACCTTTGAATATTTTTTATTGGCCAATTAAGCAATTTATGTCCATAAGGTTCTACAGTGTTTTTGAATCCTAGCATTACAAAGTGAATATTGGTTTGGTGTCAGGTTGTCTGTGAGTTTTTTTGTGCAGAACATCCCTTGAAAACTAATACAGATTTCAACTTCAGAGGAAGAGAATCACTTAAACTTCCATATTTTTAGAGTTATTGCCCTTTGTTATTGTATTTTGTATGGAGCATATCTCCAAAACTAAACTTTTTCATTATTTCATTTATAACAATTAATCATCGAGTGGATGTTTAGGGGATGTGGAGTATACAAGATCCAAAACTCTTGCTCCCATATTTTAAAAGTTATTGCATTTTGTGAATTTTCATATCGGGTGCTTGAATTTAAGGACCATAATTATGTTGAAAACTAAAAGAGGTATCAACTCGAAACTCTATATATATTATATCAGATTTTATTTTTTTGGTCAAAATGACTTTGCCACGCGCCCAATACGTGTGTTGTATCCGACCACGAATGAGGTTAAATCAGAAATCGAATTATAACAGTCTGACAGAGTGCCATACATCTAACATTTACAATACATCTGGTTAAAATTTTGTTGTTTATTGTTATAGTTTAACAAGAATAACTTTGATACACAAAACGATTAGTGTACTATATGTGTCACTATATACAAACGGTACTTTGAGACGTTAATGAGTAAATAATCCAGCACATCAATGTACAATTTAAAATACATGATCACATATGTAATAAAACACGACTTGGTACGCTAAATAAATAAATAATAGTATTATTTACCATTTTATTCCAACATTAACAACTAGATTTCTAGATAACTTTAAATGTGTTACAAACAAATACAAGATGGCGATTGAAAACCGAAACCGCCGACACAATATATGACTCTTTTGAGGTCGTGAATGTCCGCCGACAATCGAAGAGGATTTTACGCCCGAATAATTATCAAGAGCTTTGATGCTATCAAATCTATATTTACTTACAAAACACAAAACCTATCACACAGGCATTAAAAATATATAGCTAAATGTCAGTACTATTTTGAAAAGTTTTTTGTTGAACAAACACTAGATGTGAGGTTATACATACATTTATATTGTGTTAAGCTTAAAGTGGTTGTCCTTGATAGAGTAGATGCGGTGATCTCAGTTAAAATATGTTATTTTTGATCAAGTTTGTTTTTATATTTCACCATGCTTCATTGTTTTTGCAGACGGCCACTTTCGTTAAAAATTAATAGAGAAAATTATATGTATGAACATGTTTTTACTGGAGGTACCTTTGGAATAACATTATTCTTAACCTTTTATATGTATATACAATTTTCACAGGCCGAGCGAAACGAATAACCAACCTTATTGTTTCCATTTTAAACACAAAATAATACGCGTTATCCTCAACTTGCAATCTGATCTTAGAATATTTTCAGCATATGTCCGTCCACAAGTCAAGGCCGAGAGCGGGTCGCGTAAAGCAAACCCAGTCCTGGTGGGTACATTGGTCCCAATTGCAGTAGTAATCGGCGTGGGCGGACTAATCGCTGCATCCGTCATCATCTACAGAAAGCGAATGCGACCAGTAAATGAGCGACTAACGATTGCAATTCAAGAAACTGGTAAACGTTTTGGCTCTTTCTGCTTAAATTGTTATACGTTGCAAAGATACTCCTTCGTGTCCGGATTTTTATTATGCAATTATAACCGGATTTGAAGACAATTTCGATGGCCGTTTTTGTTCCACAAAAGATTAAAAGTGTGTATCTGTTTTGAGTATGAGTTTTGTGTATAGGTTTTGAAGTACGATTTTAAACATCGAAAAAACAAAACAATTTTGAACAAATGAAACAAAATATTACACACGTAAAATATTACATTTTTTCTTATAATAAGCCTTATTTATTAAGAAAGGTTATGTCCTACAGATGTTTAAACACTGTATTTTCATCAAGTTTTTTTTAAATCTAAATGATAATCATATAGATTGTTTCAGGTGATGAAACTACAAATAATGACGAACAAGAAACTGAACCGATACCTTTAGAAGAAATTAGATTAGTCGCTGAAAGATGATGGACATACTCACGGAATTCACATCGGTGACGTGGTCTTTCAACTTGTAAGTACTCATAATCATACATGTTTAATTGTTGAATGTTAAATACTCATAATCATACGTGTATACTTGTTGAAAGTCATCAATCTTAGATGGACGTTTTTGTTTTCTTCATGCAAACGTAGAACTGCTTTGATATAATCAGTTTTGTTCATATAATTGCAATAATGAATTAGCTTTGCATCTACATACAGACTGGTGCATTGACAGACAGTTGAAATTACTAACATGACTGTATAACACATGTCTTTAACACTTTTAATGCAACACATCGTCAGTCCATGTAAATTGAAGTATTAATGATGGTTATAAAGGCGTCCATTGCCAGTCTTCACATCATCCATACCTCACATCATTGATGTCTCATAGATCTGCTTGTTATTAATCCTGCATTTATGTACTGTTGGTGCATGATTGCATGTGCAATTGTTAGGCATTTTTTTATAAAAACATCTTATTACAGTATCTATTAGGTTATAACTGCATCGACACAATATTTTGGCCCGTTTGCATCGACTTTGAACATTTTATTATATTTAATTATTTATGTATTTGGAAAATCGAAGAGTCAATTTTTATACTCAGATTCAGTTATTACACACTGCGACTGATGAAGACAAAATTCCAAAAATGCACGATCTTGAGAGAGTGCGACAAACGAATAATCATCGTTCGTTCAATTCGCGCGTTTTGCGTACTACATAGAGTAAACGAGCGTTTTCCTCGGTTTGTCACGCGTTTGTTTCGCACGTATTTATTAAGAAACGGTTAATACAGGTTTTCGTATCAAGAAAAGCGTTCGTTTTTAATAACACAAGTATAGAAAAATAATTTAAACAAAAAAATTTCCCGCAAGATTAAATTCAATAGAAAACGACAAGTTGATGATCGTTGCAAGTAACACAAGATAATTCAAAACATTAAAACAATAAGTATTAGAATTTCTCTGTCTCGTGGCTTGAAATAAGTGTTGATATTCGCTCTTATTGACCGGCATATAACTGATGGTAGTACTCACACGAACATATATATTACAGCGTATTTTCCCGACTAGGTTGAAGTCCACCTGGTCAATTAATCACTACGTAACCTAAAGTACCAAATGTTCCTTGAGAAATTGAAACGGAGCCAGGTCTCTCTTGTGTGTGCGGTATCTTAGGTTAATTTCATAAGACAGGCAATGACCTCTATCAAGTTCTCAATATTCCGATGCATGCTCTGGTTTTGACATCGTGTTTTTCGGCGTAAGCTGCATAAGCCAGCTTTTCACCTTAGCCTGACCTTTGTAAGTGTCCAATAAAATTCCAATAAAATTTCCCGCGGCTAGGTACGAATGAATACACTTCATTTATTCCATTGGCTGATTTGAGTATACCACCAGAACATTGGAAACATATCCGCGTCTTTGTAACACTGTTTTACTGTATGAAACAATTTTATCTCGAATGAAAAGGCTTAATAGATAGAACAGTTTTACACTCAATTCTCGACATCAATACAGTTTGTGCGTACACCTTTTATTTTCAGAGTATTACCAGCGCAAGAGCGTTTATACTTAAAAGGCTATGTTCTCATATTTAGTACTTACTTCATTATTCCTGTCAACATGTTAACATGTAAAAGTATAAAGAGCAATGGAAGCGAGGCCTCACTTTAAAGCATTGCATTTCAACCCGCGAGGTATATCGGGTCAATTCGCGGACATTCAGAGTTTATATACAGGTCATCACCGGAGTTGGCGGCCAGTAAAATAATCGTTATATAATAAAGACGCTATCCGTGAACTAGGTGACCTGGAATTTTCTTTAGACCAGAAATATGTTAAATGAAGATATTCAGCAATATAATTATGGTATGTAAATAATAGATTCTTAATGTGTTTTCAACAATACAATGATAAATATTATTGTTGATAAATTTAACAATAATTATTCGTCCATATTGCTTAATGTACTAAAGTGATATTATGAGCATGTAACAGTTTATAGGTGTCTATCGCAACCGTTGATTATTATTGATGTTTCTACTTCATATACACTTATATTAATTAATGCAGCATCATCATACTAAAACAATATACCAGAAAGAGAAAAATAATGCATTTGAATATCAACCGTACTTTCGTTTGACAACTGATCATGCGTTTACGAGTTGAACCTAAATTTAGTTTTAGTGCAGATTTGTTCATACGACACAAAGACACGAAATTGTTTTACGGATCATTTCAGCTTACAGGACTGGGTGGGTCACGTAAGAATATCGAATATAAAATATATTTTTATAAACAACTGGTAGCAAGGTGAGTTGCAGATAATTAATCAGTAACCACATTTTAACTAACTATTTTGACCTGTTAATTCTTTTCAGCTCAATTCAACAGTGCACAATGCCCATAATATCACTTTAAGCATTAGCACGATGATTATTGATACTGTTAATAATCGAATCAAATAGCAATGCCCGACAAACCACTAAAACAGGTTTGTTCGAAGAACGCGCCTATAAATACGGATACTTCTCGTGTGGCCGGTTGACTCATATGTTTAAATTTCACTTCCATTCTTCTTTTGGTTTTCTGTTTTGTATCTATAGGTTTATGACCAGCAATATGTTATAATGTAAAATAAGCCGCGAAAACTCCCCGTAACATCCCGTACTGCGTGTGATGCAGCTAAGAACTGCACAGAAAAAGACATTCGCTTTCCTTGATCTCATTCATTAAACTATTTACGCCGTATATCTTTTTTAAAGATATTTCTTGTTTCTCGTTATTTACATATTATAAACACATTGATATGATTTCACACCAATGTATGTTTGCAAAGGAAATAAAGAACGACGTTACAAAACATCGTTTGGTGAGGCTTATGCATGGATGCTGCTAATAAGGTGGTGTAATCAGCGCGAAACTCCATTGTGTTTGGTAGCGTATATATTGCCTCAGTTGCTTTGTTGCACAGGAAGTTACTTGCTGTGATTGTTGCTCTGTATTGTCATTATTGTTTGACTCTTACTGACGCACGTCGGTCATATTTCTGTTTTAAATTTATGGGACATAATTTATTGACATAAATCAACAGGTTTATTGTATTGACATAAAGCTATACATACTGATCTGAGTTATGCAATTTGGCTTTTTAAATCGCTTTTGCTGTCTCTACCTGACTTGCACGACGATGATATGGATATTAAACTACATGATGCCACATCTCCAAAGCTTTTTTATCAAAGCCGAAACTCGTTTTTCTTTCATGTCATCGTACCTCAGAAAGTTGAAATTCTGTTGCTCTTTTTTTTAACCAACAATATATTAGTTAAATGGAAATTTCATTGAAATAGATTTTATTGTATTGCTCATTGATTTGAATCGAGATGCTATATTGTTTATTGTTATGTACGCTATTTTGTGGGCAAAGTTTGAGTTTGTTTAACCATTAAAACCGATTTAATTCAAAAGCTCTTCATTGACTGTTCTAAGTCGGTGGTACCTTATTGCATTTCTTTTTATGGGATTGGCTTGTGTATTGTCTAGCTACATTTGTTTTGTGACTCACTCGTTTGCAATCGATTTCGTGCCATAAAATGGACCTTAGGTAAGTAATAAGGTGTCTCTCTCCCACTGAAGGTTTATTTTGAGTATATTTGCTTATTGATAGAGTGCTATAGTTTATTGCTGTTTTATTAAGATGTGTTTCCTCCACTAAGAGGCGGGTATGCGATTGTGATTTAAATATTTAAATATTCAAGTTAAATATTTGTTCCTACAACAAATATGGATGTCGTAAAGATAAAAGCTTGCAAACATGTAAACTTATTGACTGTCAAATTTAGAAACACGTGTATGTGCAAGCATGTACTTTATCGGTCTTATTCGTCATTTTGCAGCGGTCTTAAATCTTATCTAGCCGAAATATGTGAAGCCTATTGTAAGTTTGTTGAAACTTAATGAATGGACCTTTGTCTTTGCCGTGAACCGGGTTAGCTTTTTCGTAGTTCTTAAGATCAAGAATGTATGACATTTACAAGGCTCGTTTATTGTGCAATTTAGGTGGTCATAAAAGGATTAAATCATCATGCAAAATTTCTAAACGTGTTTCAGTTAAAACGCATATTATGTTCTCAGTTTTTCATTAAAGGCTGTTGATTCTTTGTACATAACTATTATATGACATATTATACTTCAAGATAATGCAGTTACATGTTAAAAAGGGAAAGATTTGGAACATGTGCAGAACAGAATAATGTTTAATATTGAAGAAATATATCATTTGCTGAGTGCAATAATGCATTTATATTTCCGATGTTTGAATACAATTTTTTTTAGCTGGAAGCAACCACTTTAAGTTCTGCACCAATATCGTAAAGGAGCGCAGTTTTTGTATACCATACATAGTTTTGTTTTCTGAAAATATTTTTCTTGTGCATGCTGATTTACCAATACTGATACTTGCGCATAGAGTTAGATTTACTAAATGTTTCAGAGGAATGCTTATTTTGTACCCCTAATGAAAGTTGTTTAAGCACTATTAATACCCCATATTGGCATGTTTGAACCAATCGCATGCATGCCAATTTGTAACACGCACATTCAGGTAGAGTTTAGTTATGGTGTAAAGGGCCTTATTTATTATGTTTTAGGTTACTAGCGACCAAAGATAAATATGTTAAATGTAAATATATAACGAATTAAGCACGAAACAAATTTCAAGTCCTAATATGTACTCTGCATTTATCAATCATTTGATAACACAACAAAAGAGTAACTTTTGCCCTAAAGACTATATGTTTTAATAATTTTTGCAGGCATGTCAACCTTTCAAGTTGAATCAGTGGCTTTTGCCTTGTTTGCGACCTACACTGCCAATGCCACAACATATTTGCCCTGTCTTGTGCTTACTTCTCGAGAGTTTTAATGTCCTGGAGCAAACAATACACGCGGTGAGAACAAAAAGCAATGCCAAATGATGCTTCAACGGTATTTCGTGGAAGAGCGAAACCATTTAGATTCTGGTTGCGACTGAAAAAGTTGCTTGGAAATGTTTGACGTATAAGGCCGAAGAATCGACTCACATCTATGATCACGGGAACTTTGACATGACAATCGGTCTGGGAAATTTTTTACAAAGCGTACAAAGGAATACCCTTGCGTTATTTCTATCAGACCCCTTTGGAATTCGTTCTTGGAGGCGCTCAATGCGGGAAGCGGCCAACTCGGTCGTTAGTGTACTTGACAAAAGTGGATATGTAAGTACTCGTTTATAATGTTCATGGTGTTTAATTTGGTATTCTGTAATGAGTCTATTTTCATCAATGTTATTTGAATCATGATTATTTATTTGACTAATATTTTATCTTTTCATTAAACATGTTTTAAGTCTTTTAGCTATTTATGATGCTTTATGATTACTTGTTTTCACTTCAATTTGTATTCAACTTTCTTAAAAAGTTATTTGTATATTAAAGCGATCAATATAGTTGCATATTTAACTTATTTCATCTTGGTAGGTTATAACAATTCGTTATTAAATATTTTGTTACATATGTGCTACACGAGACGTACACAGCATTGACTCATCAGAATAGAAAGATGCCGTTAGATACATATACATTCCATTCAACAGGGTACTCATGAACCGGATACCCACTTTCAGGTGGAAGAGACCCACAGGAACACCCCTGGCACTCACAGTCAGGAATTTTATATGGCTACAGAGGAGATGAAGGCTTAAGTGCGCCCTGAAACGGTCGTCAGCGTATGCAACAACCAATTGCAATTGGTAGATCTCGACACTGAATTGGTCATGTTAATACGCAAACAATTAATTTAATTTCGACATACATTTAAAAAACAAATCAATGTCTGACAAAAACAGAAACGCAAATGCAACGATAGGGTTGACTTCCAAGAAGAAAATATAAGTTTATAAGTATATAAATACATGTGTATATATATATATATACAGCAAACAAAACCAAAGGGAAATATGTATATATATCAACAGCAAACAAAACTAAATAGCAAAAAAAAACGAAAGAAAGAAAAGCTTCTAAAACTATCTACCGGACACAATTTATATTAAATAACTTCCGCATAATCTTCATTCCCATGTTCATATAAAAAGTTTTGTACAATGATATAATGTGTACAAACTATTTATTATGTCCAGTTGTTGCAATGTTATGCTAAGAAGGACGTCTTTTGTAAGGGTAATGACAAAAATACATCATGACCACTGATTTAATTTGTTATATTGTTTCTCAGTTTACCTTATTTGTCTTAAAATACGACTTTTCTTTTTATATGTTAATACACTTTACATATTATACCGGGGTCTACGCTGAATAAAATTTCGCAATACCCTTGATAACTCCTTTGCAGGAAAAACATGTGCGCGCTTTCGTACCACATGATTCACAAGTTAGCACATGCCCACACGGTAGAAACACCATTTCAATTTCGTGTTCATGGCATTGCTTGCACGTTATTTCCTCCTTCAAAGATTGGTTTTCAGCCTCGAGTCTTCTTTTCTCTTTCAACAAACTCTTGTTTACTGGAATACATTAATAACAGATATTTGCTCATATATTTATCGAACCGAGTCAAGCTTCACCATAATGAGGATACACTTTATTTGGATCAATGGGCATCATCTCATGAGATCACAGATTTACAAAACAGCAATACAAATATAAGCATTCATGGTGGTTTAATAGTCATATGTCGATAAAGTCAATTTCTACAACAAAGAGAAATATCAAACTGGCAGTTCGTAAAGCAAGGCATACTATTACATTCTAGCAAAAACACATGTCCTTTACTTGACATTGTTGCAAACGATTTCAGCATTAAATGTATTTTCTTTCTGAAAATACAACGACTTAAATCAAATATTTTATCATCTTTTTCATTCCGTAACAATAAAAAGATACTCTTCCCCATTCTCCATGTATAAAAACGTTTTGTGTACACTGTTAAATGCAAACCAGCAAGTTTAAAAACGTTAGAAGAAAACGTTCTTTATTTTCGCTATTGGAGTGACCCCAAATTTCAGATCCCTTATTTAATATTGTCATATTTAGCTTATCGGATAGCCTGTAACATAACTGCTTGTTGATTGTAGTTAAGCAGACAATATAATAAACACTTACCTATATACACATAAGGATTACATTCAAAATATCAATGCATATATGTCAAGTCTGTATGACATACCTGGATTCTTCCGGCATGTTCCTGTGTCGCTTGGCAATGAAAGGAACGACTGGCTCTCATTACCGTTAGCAAGTTTTAAAGAACTATTTATAGACGTTCGTTTTTGGGCAGATCTGGGCGCATAATTATGATGCCCTCCTAGCGACTGAAGTCCGTTGCAAAGACTTGGATCGGCAGCATGAGAGATTATTTCAGTCGGTGTTTGACCAGAGACCCTGATTTTGTTATCAGTATCCTTTGATGCGTGTTTGGTCGCGGTCTCCTCTTTACGCGTTTGATGATACCTAGGTTTCACATCAGTTGACTGCCTTTGTTCTTTAACACTTGACGAAGGATCATTTGAAACCGCCGCTGCTGCTAAGACGCGATGGTTTGAAGCTGCTCCGTGTTCCGTCGTAGTGCGTTTGGAGGTGGTCTTCGCTCCACGTAATTGATTAGACGAGTTGTTCAAATTCGCGGAATGTCCTGGTTCTTCTACACTAAACGAAGTATCGAGTGGATCTCCTTCTGTTTCAAAATTAAGATTTATCCCAAAAGAAGTGTCTGAGAGCAACGGATGAATGGGGTGTGATCTGCGTCCAGGAGTTGAGTCTTGCAAGTTAGAGCGCCGTGCCGATGAGATGACCGATTGGCGGTCTTCTTAGGTATTGGTGTTGTCATCGTCTAGAGATGCTAGAATGCGTTCCAGTCGACCATCTCCAGTGTAACTTTCGCTGGTTACCGGCACATTGACCTCTGAGTTACGTAAGAGATAACTGCAGCTTGGCGCCATAAATCTATGTGCGTTCATTGGGTCGTCACTTTCCCGCCAGTTACTGACACGTTTCGCACAACAATAACAAATGACTTCATCATCGTTTGAGGCGTAGTAGAATCCAGCCTTTGCCAACTTGATTCGGAAAGGTTTGTTAACGGGATAATTCCGAAACGTGCACAGTCTTAGCGTTTCGTATCTCATGGAAACCCTGGCATTAATGGTGTTCCCGTCAGCCAGTTTGTCTATAATTTTTGTGACGGATTCAAATACTGGAGCTGTCATATCGATTTGATAAACGTGTTTTTATATCTGCAGCTTTCAAATGCGATTGCAATGATAATTCCATGCGATGTATATCACATTCAAAATTATTTATTTCGCCATTGAAGTTTTCCTTTTAATCGTCTATTGACTAATGCTTCCACGTGCGACAGATGTGTACCATTAATATGCTTTATGCGACATGATCGTCAAACAAATGTGATCAATAAACCTTCTGTCAATATGATTTATACGCGAACGTTTAACATTGTCAAAGAGCGCGTAAAACATACAAGCATTGAATCATTTAAGTCCATCAATATACTACATGTTTGTTAAATTAAGGAAGTGCTTACATCTTGCGTATCTTTTCATATCCATTAACCACCGATGCTGACCATGTTGTTTCGGTCAGAAATTTAACAGTAAACGAAACGAAGACATGGCCGAGATAGTATTGCTGAAGAAACAAAAGAAAAAGATCAATACATTAGTTGCACAAATATGTCACGATGAAGTTAATACTCAGCTGTTGTTTAAATCCCTGCATTTCCATTTATAAGTGCAAAGTTAGATGTCTCAGTGCTTGACATTAAAGTTTTAACTTCCTTGAAGAAACAACAAACCCATAAAGAATTCGTATATAGCGGATAAAACTCGAAATTACGGTAGTTATTAGTTAATTAATCGAAACGATGAGCAATCGTTGGTTTCCCCAAGTAACCAACATATATGCTTAAATAAGCATTCAGTAAGATGTCTTACCCAGATATTGACCTTTAATCAGCTTTATCAACAACTTTCAAATTCAATAGCTGTTCCTTCATATTACGTAGAGCGTATACACATAGAGGCTGTGTTCTTTCTTTTAACTTTTTATCAGCTTGGATTTTATGCACTTGCTATAATATTTTGATACCACCCAAAATACTTTTACACACATTCAGGTTTTATAGTTTTATATTGGCATACACTCATTTTAATTGTAAAGTAATCTTACAGATTTGTTGACAAAATTTTCAAGTTGAAATGCTGCGGATTTAGTTCCTAGTTCTGTTTCGGCTTTGACTGGTTAACATACTTTAAATTTGTTGACAAAATTCTCAGATCACCAAAACAGTTATATTTTGTACATGTACATGTTAAGCTTTAATTTTAAAGATCAACATATATTTCATTAGTGAAACCATTAATAATCCATGTCATCTTGTTTAAAATAAAGTTCCTGCTTGCTTGTTGGTGTCGGTACTTCAGCATACACATTTTATCAATCAGTATATTCCTGTGTGCACAGTTTCTGTGTATTAGTTTTTGACTTTATTTTAAACCCACCCACGTTCATCAGGCAGCATTGTGACGTCTGTAGATACAAAAATGGGTTGTTGTTACACAGTCCTCTGACAACCAAATGACATGTTTATCATACAAAGCAGGCTGACTTTTTTGTGGAAGCAGTAAAAGTACACCCAGACAGAGTAATAGATTGGACTTGTTTCTTAAAGGTAGGAGACCTTTCCTAAGGAGGTCCCATCGATATTCTTTCGACTATAATATCTTATATACTTGATTGTTACCTTATGTACCCTTTTGTTAAAAAGAGTTAATGGACTTGGAAAACGTCGTGTTAAATGTTATACATTCCATCTTTCTGGAAATAAAAGTAAGTGCGATGTCAATCTGTCTGGATACGTGTCAGACGCAACAATAAGCAACCAACAGTAAGCTTGCAAATTACAACTCCGTTTGACTTCAGTTTTCTACCGAAGAGTATCGTGGTTAGAGTTGTCATTTTAAAAAACGTTATAAAATATACATGTGATTCGATTATGTGGTAATAAACTGAGTTTTAAAAATATACTATCATTCTTATTGTAACATTGAAAAAACAATGCTTCCGTGGGGTGGTGGACCGCTGTCTCTATCATCTTCTTTTCATTATTTAAAACAGTTTAATGTTGGTTAAACAATAGTTAAGCTTACAAAAAAATTCCATAAGCATACACATACTTTTATATCGTCGCAAACACGCAAGTAATGTTCATTTTTTATTTTTTTATTTGAATCTATTGGTCTGAACTTGATATCAATATAATAAGCTGAAAAAGATGCAAATCAATGTTTAGACATTTTGATAAATATATAAAGCATAATGAGAACGATGAATCTTGTTCATAAAATACCGTTACATCTGTTTAAATATATCTGTCGAATAAAAATGTGTTAAAATAATCAAAGCGTTGTTAAAACATCACCACTTATTAAAATATGCGTTAAAACGTCAAACACAATCAAATCGTCAAACACAATCAAATCGTTCAAATAGTGATATTTCATCGTAAAAACGCGCTTCCTGTTATATTACCTTTTTAAAAGCAGTTTGTTTTCATAGCTTTTATTGCCTTACATATAACGATGAAAAATAACAATGAAGAACTAGCCATACTCTTAACTAATTAAACATGTGTTTTGAACGATTTTAAAACACGTCAAAAATTGTTAAAGGTATATTTAGATTCTGGATCGATTCACTTAAATCATCTATCATAAAAGATCAACCTCGTTTTTGTTTTATCCATTTGAGTTTCGGTCTTACTTTAATAGCGGTGATATCTTAATCCTGTAGGCGGCATTATAAGGTACTTAACCCAAAAAGAGACAACAATGTCAGTGTTACGAAAAGTGTTAATTATGACGATAATGGTTATTTTGTTGTCACATCAAATTTTACTCGGCATTACTTCATTCAAACGTTTATCTTGCAAAGAACAACATCCGCCTTACAAGACCGTACCGTGAGTTGACAAATGTGCAACTTCTAAGTGGCTTAGTGCATGTGATTTGGACTTTCTATGCCTATCAGTTAATTATCACCATGAGAATAAGAAATGTGCCTTGACGTCTTTCAGACATGATGACGTGACCGTTTGGTCGGTTCCAGAAAAACGGATGGACATTATATTATTTAAAGACTGTCGGTAACTATCCGTTTGAATACTGATAACGAAAATCAAACATGTTGTTTTAAACAAATACTGTCTTCATTATAAACAAACTTATAAATCATATAAAGCAACATTGTATGACACAGACACATATATATATATATATATATATATATATATATATATATATATATATATATATATATATATATATATATATATATATATATATATATATATATATATATATTCTAGATGCAAGATTTGTAAGCGGAATCCAAGTTTGGGAATCGTCTGTACATCCATGGTATTCATTGGCCGGCGACCTGACCATTGACAGAAATTTTTTGTCCCTCATCGAAGACATCTCATGTTTTCATTCAAATTAGGCTTTAGAAAACTTCCTCATTGTTGAGCTAGATAGGACCATATCCGTTTCCTACATCGACGTGTTGTTCCGGTCAAATTGCTGCGGTGAGTTTGTTTAAAATTGTTATTCCGGTCAAATTGCTGCGGTGAGTTTGTTAAAAATTGTTATTCCAGTCAAATTGCTGCGGTGTGTTTGTTTCAAATTGTTTTTCCGGTCAAAATGCTGCGGTGAGTTTGTTTAAAATTTGACAAATGTTGCGGATGTATTCAACGACCATTGAGGACATAGCCTTGTAGTTTTATGTTTCTCTATAAGACTTTAACTCAATTGATTTTTGTCTATTTATTTAACATAAACACACGTGAAATAAATACAATCGCGTTCCTATTTGTAAACATTTTAAATACTTACATCGTTATGTATTTCAGACTGAAGCATTAGATTTATTTTACTTCTTCACTGGCACTGAAGGTTTTCTTGGACTCGAAATAGTACACATGGATTTAAGAATAACCAAAATGAGATACTGTTTCCTGTGTGCAATACTTGTTTGAATGATTGATTTTGTTTTAGAGTGGAGAAACCGAAACATCCAAATCAGAGTATCTCAAACGAAGATCGATGCTTATGCCAACATAGGCACTGTTTGCGCATTCTATAACGGACCGCCCGTCGACGCGAGCATTCCAGAAAGAATAAAATGTGATGCCAACAGCACCGGCAATTTCGTCAAATTTGTTCAACGTAACAATTGATACAAATGAGTAATTCAATATCATTTCATTCCTAGGTTGCAATAAAGATGATTATTTATCTATTAAGATAAGTTTAGTAAGAAATTAATATTTGAGTATGTCTTGCACGTTTAAGGTACTGCTATACTGAGAAAGGTAATTTTGATAATCAAACGACAACGAACACATTGTGTATCAATTGTTGCTTTAAGATTGTATTATTCAAATCAGACTTATACAAACATAACGATGTGTGTTTCAAATAATTGACATATACGAGTCAAATAACAACAAAATATGTATGAGAAAACAATGTTTGCGCTCTTTGATCTGCTTGTTCAAATATAGTATCTTCATTGGTGTTCATGATATTTAATTACAATACAACTCCCGACCTTGTCAATTTGTATATTTCTCCTGTCAAGACTTAATATCATATTTTAATATCTTGTTTTGGTAAATATATGTAGATACTTCTTGAGTGACATTCGTATGTCATATACATGTATGTATTTTGAGCTCATATCCTTTTATTGTTCTTCAAATCCTTTCTTGACATACATATATACACAATGTGTTTTTTCTGTCTACAAAATGAAATTCTGGCAAACTTCCGAACGATTGCGAAAACTGACAACGAAATTCATGATCAAGGAAAAAACTTCAGAACATCTTTTGAAACATTTCTGAAAACTGTTATAATCAGTTATATATGTATTTAAAAAAATGTGTAGTTGAAATACATCAGATATAGAAGAAAAGGTTATCTGTTTTAAATAATTTATTTACTGACAGTTGTACTTCGCAAAGCATTAAATATTCGAAATGGTATTAACGGTTTCATATGACCTTGTGTAAAAGAATTTTTTCTGCTCATGCAAGTATTCGGTAGCATGAAAACAAATAACATGCACTACATGTTTGTTTGGGATGTATTTAAATTTAAATTATATTGATATTGAGGAACAGTATATGCTTAATAAGTTTGAAATAGTTAGTATTTGTTTGTTAAACGTGTTTTATTGTGATTTGCTGATGGCATTGTAATATTTGCGGAGTCGGAAGCTCGACTTCAAAACAGATAAAAAAAAGGCGGACATAACAGACGAAATTTAAGCTTTTATTAACAATGACTCATTGTAGAAATAGTGAATATTTTAAATTGCCTAGATAAAGAATTAATCTCTGTTTTTGTTGTTAACAGAATACACACTTTCAGGACAGCAACAACTTTAAGGTCATTGAAACTGTGTCGCAAGAAATATATCTTTAATTCGGATTATTCGAAACCGCGTTATGCTTTTGAAATATATGTATTTATGTGCGTAAATGTACTTTCTTCTTGATTAAACACACAGGCATCACACGCTCTCGCTTTTATGAAAACTACGCAATTAATACTCGCTAAATTTTCATTTTTCGACCTCTTTCAATGTTTTTGCTTATGTATTTTGATAATAAAATTTAAAGTTACTTAGATTGAAATACCATATTGCAAAGAATAAGACATGGCATTAAAGGTTCACATTAGAGCTATCACATGTTTGTAATTGATTGCACTTCAATAAATGTATATACAAACCAAACTTTTGTATATGTACTGAGCTTAAATAGTAATTGTATCAAGTAAAGTTCCATAAAAGGACATGATACCCTGGCCTTACAACTTATTAATATATTTTTAACGCAAACATAAGCGTAACAGATGCTTCTTAATGGTTTCTCGTGTAAGCAACATCTCTTAATCAAGCGACAATTTTTTTTAAAGTCATGATAATTATCACTTGTATGAATGTATATCCTAGTTTCTTTTAAGAAACGAAGAAACGAAAATCATGAGAAAAAACAGGTAATAACACAATAAATATGATATGAACTTGGAATAATTACATATATTGTCCGATTTTTATCCTTGTTCCCATAGAAATCGCCTAAAAAATGTTGAAAATCTGCAAAATTCTTTCACCACACGGACGCCGCTGTTTGTTGTAATCGAAACATGGTGTAAGGGTTGTTTCCCTTGGAGGCCCGTCTCGAATTTCTAGTGTGTTCAGTGTTTTGAATACTTTGCATTACAATACAATTAAAAATCAATTAACGTCGTTTTAAAATAATTCACACATATCCTGTTCTCTCTTTTGAAACTCCAGCCTTATCCAAAGTCTAGCAAGCATTACGCGAAGTACCGCACTTACACCCCAGAGCTTCTAGATAAGGCATTATATAGTGTCAAAACTGAAAAACTATCCGTGAGAAAGGCAGCCTTGATGTTTGGAGTCCCAATTCAGACTCTGCGAGATAGAGTGAAAGGGCGTGTTGACCCCACGAACTTAAAAAAACGAGACAACATTGCTATCGTTGGAAGAGGAGCAATCTCTTGTTGAGCATGTAGAGGTAATGGCACAGCTAGGCTATGGCATAACCAACAATAAACTTAAGGAGCTTGGCGGAGAATTAGCCCAGACATTAGGAATAAAATCAAACGCAAAACCGCTAAGCAACTGCTGGTTGACTGGGTTCTTAAAGCGATGGAAAGAGCGTGTAAGCTCGGTAAAACCGAGTGCGCTGGAAACCAACAGAGCGAAATCGGCATCCCCTGTTGTGGTCGAACGATACTTCGAAAATCTGAAAAAGGTTATTGAAGAAAACGAGTTGTCTGATAAGCCCCAATTCGTATACAATCTTGACGAAACCGGCATTCAGCCAGAGCACCGCCCTCCAAACATAATTGCCCCCATACATGAAAAACCACAGTCTGTGACTTCCCCCCGCTCCACAACCACAACTGTGATAGGTTGCGCAAACGCGGCCGGAAATCATCTGCCCCTGTTCTTCATTTATAAAGGAAAGCGGATGAACGATGACCTTTACAAAGGCAGCTCGCCAGGGACCAAGATTGTGATGTCAGAATCGGGATGGTCAAATTCAGCCATATTCAGCGATTACATTCAAAACCACTTCCTCCCAAATGTCCGGTCAATCGCTAACGCAACGCAGAAGATACTGCTCATATACGATGGCCACGCAAGCCACACATCCAAGCAGATGATTGATTGGGCGGTAGCGAATAACAGCATTCTGTTTGTTTTACCGGCACATACGTCTCATCTCCTTCAGCCGCTTGATGTGGGGATATTCGGACCATTTAAGGGCTATTATTAAAGGGAATGTGCCTCTTTCATGAGAGAAAACATGGGAAAGTCGGTAACCAAATATGACATGACAGCATTGGCGTGTAAAGCATACCTTCGCGCCATGTGCCCCTCAAATATAACTGGCGCCTTTAAAAAAGCAGGAATATATCCTCTAGATGGAAACGCGGTGGAGCGGGAAAAATTGTTTCCCTGTGAATCATTCACAGACAACACACCCGTTCAGAAGGTCAAGGCAATGAAGAAGGGAAAAGATGCTGTTGAAGCATATTTAAAAGTGAAAATGGAAACTGCGGAGATTCCTCCTAGCAAAACATGCGGTTGTGCATGCACACGTGCTCCAAAGTTGAAAATCCGAAGAATGCAAAGCCACGCCTTTCCAAACCAAGACCTGGGGAAAAAAACATAACAGATTCCTCGTTTATTGACGCATTATCCCAGTACGAAGAGGATAATGAAAATATGCTTACCAAAGGAAAGGGAAAGAGGATCGAGAAAAAGAGGAAATCCACATCTATCGTCATAATGGATCCACTCAATCCCAAACCATCGACCAGTGGAATGGGAAACGTATCCGGATCAGATGATGAGAGCATTGACGATGACGAAGAAGTGTGCTGTGTCTGTGGAAAGTTTTACCCCCCAAATGATGGCACCAGGCAATACGTAAAGATCGTGACCTGGGCCTATTGCGACAAATGTTCTCACTGCGTACATTTGGCATTTTGTCACAAAAAAACTGTCATTAGAAGGGGTGACAGCTTTTTATGCCCCCACTGTGATTAAACTGAGTTATATTTAAGTTATATAGTTCTTGTTACTTGATTTCGAGTTTATTAGTTAAACATCAGAATACTAGATAGCGTTTTCTTCTTAGATATTATTTTATCTGATGCTATGGATTTCATTTAAATCGTATGTTTTTCTAGCGATGCATACTCGATTTAGTTTAACAAACAAACGCCCAATGGTCCGTCAAGAAACTTTAGTTTTTATTATGTGCGACTGTTTTACTTGGATATTCAATCTGAAACAGTTGCACATATTCAAAGTTAAGTGCATTCACGGACCACTGGCCGTTGTTTCGCTATTTTCCGTTAATCGATACACTTTATCTAGACCTCTGATAACATTTAACACAGTTGATATTTCTTTTTTATGTTTACCGATGTTTTTTTAAACCCTTCTGTTTAATACAGTTTAATCACGAAAGTCAGCTAAAACAACAAATTTTGATTAGAAATAAACACATATTCACAAAAACAGACATCATTTATTATAAACACATGCCAGGGCCTTGCTATGACGTCATCAAACTCAGTGCACGATCTTATAGGGTAATTTCCTGTGACGCAGACTACGATGTACACACATGTTTAAAGGTACGTAACTCCGTTATTTTATCTGAAAAGCAAACTGATTCACTCGTTATTGGTTAAACAAAGGATAAATCTAAAAGCATATATCACATTAAGGTAGTGTTTACTGATTTGTCATAAAAATAAATGCGTTTGAAGTTTAAGGTGCACGAACTTATAGGTTTAGAGGCTAAATGTTTATTACTTTTATTGCTATTTAAGTAATATATGGATAGCTGAAGACTTTATATAATTTTTTAGTAAACTGTACTAGTCAAGCTCATTGTTGTTATAACGGCATTAAACAGTTTGTCACATTTACTACTAGTGACCTAGTTTGAGTTTGGAACAACACTTTTCTGTAAGAGGGCCAGATGCATTATGAGGCACATTCACATTAGGGCGATATATGTGTGTTTGAATTTATCGCTAGCACGTAACCCCACTGTGTTTAAAGCGTTATGTTGAAGGAAGTGCTTAGTTTCTATGACAATGCCGCTCGTTGGTCTCAGGAGTCAGATGGTCGGCACCTTTTGCAAACTTTCAGACAATAGTGACATAAAACTAGTACACATGTATGAGTCAAATACTTTTAATTTTATCCACCTATTCAGATCCCACATTATTTAAGTATTACTCCAAACATACCAGTTTTAGCATATCATAATTGAACGTTCTTGGCTTTTGTCTAGGAAAGGATTGATTGTTTTTCTTAATTTGAAACAATTTAATATCCTGAATAATTCTTTATTGTATTCATATTCATATGTTTTAGTCGTATTAATGCGCGTTGACACGCTTGTTAAAAAAGTTAATAATAATGTCGGTCTTGCAGTAATGTTTTGGATGATAGAAGCGCACGTTCATTCAATATCATTCTAATTTGTCAATATCAATTTAAGTTCATGCAGATACAAAAAGCTGAACATAATGTTGGCTACACCGGTGTCGTGTTGAATATATATTTCTTCTATTTGGTATAGCATTAATGAAATTACGGTTTTATGCAAAGTGATCTTAAAAAGTATTAAGGGCATTACATCTTTTTTTTCCATAGGAAATAGAGTCTTTCGCATTCGCTTGATGGATGAATAAAAATCATCTACCATAACTAGCTTTTACGAACTCACTTACGACTCAACTTATCTGCCGTTCTAAAATACACTTAGCAAGTCAGCATAAGAAAATGTTTTCAATTTCCACATCGTTTAAGCGTTACGGAGTCAATACAGTTAAACATTGTGGAACAAAAATATTTTAATTACAAGCTACTTGAATCGATGTCAACGCTTGACGTAAAACGCTGTTTCACAAATTTCAAAATTAGCATTCACTCGATGCAAACAAGACGAAAGTCGTAAGTAGCCTCTAAACCTATAAGTTCGTGCACCTTAAATTTCAATGGCATATCTTTCATGAAAATTCATTAGACAATAACTAAACTTGATATATACTTTATGATTTATCTTTTGTTTAACAAATAACGAGTGAAATATGTTGGTTGACAGATAATAATAATGGAGTTACGTACCTTTAAACATTCATGTATATGGTAGTCTGCGTCACACAGAATTACCCTATAAGATCGTGCAACGATTTTGATGACGTCACAGCGAGGCCCTGGGATGTGTTTATAATAGCCGATATATGTTTTTGTGAATATGTGTTTATTTGTATTAAATATGTGTTGTTTTAGATGAATTTCGTGAATAAACTGTGTTGAAAATAATGGTTTAAACAAAACTGGTCTTCATAAAAACGAAATATGAACTGTGATAACTGTATTCAGAGGTCTAGATAAAGTGTATTTACTAACGGAAAATAGCTAAATAAAATTCTATTCACAATGGGGGCATAAAAGGCTGTCACCCTTCTAATGACAGTTGTTTTGTGACAAAATCCCAAATTGACGCAGTGAGAACCTTTATCGCAATAGGCCGGACACGATCTTAACGTATGGTCTCGTGTCATCATTTGGGGGTAAAATTTCCCGCATACACAGCATACTTTAATCGTATTGTAATGCAAAGTACAGAGAGCACAATACAAATTCGAGACGGGCCTCCAAGGGAAACTACTCTTAAAACATTTTACGATCAAAACATTGACAAACATAGCCGTCTGGTGAAGGAAATGTGCAGATTTTAAACATTGTTTTGGCTATTTCTTTGGAACGAGGTCAGAAAAACGGACAATTTATATCATATTTATTGTTTTTGCCTCATGATTTTGTCTTATCGGCTGTGGAAATTCTCGCGTTACAAAAGTGAACAGTTTTCGGGGGGGGGGGGTCGGGCACGTTCGTTTGAATGTTGCTTAGAAGTTTACGTCATAAAAAAGTACACGATGTTATAGGGCTGCACGAAGTTATAGGAATAGAGGATAATGGTTTCAATAGTTTACCGTAGGCAGTTCCATAATACATTGTTAAGAAATCATAAGTATTCGTCCGGAGACTGACGTCATCTGCACGAAACAAAGTAATTGAACACGTCTTTCGCTTTGAGCTGTTATTCACTAACATACGCATCGTCTCTTTGTTGCACTCTGCTTAGCACATAAGTTTCGAAATGGTGTAAATTGTTTCTATTGCCGTTTGATAACATTTGTCCTGCTCATTTAAGAAGTTGCATCTAGGGCCAGATAAAGTTTCGCAGGAAACCAAACTAAAACGCAAACTAAACTGTTATAATGAAACAACATTCAACAAATAAAGTTATCTGTTAAATGAAAAGTATGTGAAAATAACGTGTCAACGATTAGTGTTACCATAATAAAAATGTTCTATGAGAAAACGCAAACACAGGATGCATTTAACACTTATAGTTTTTGATCAGACACATATACCCTTTTGGAACCGCAAACAATGTTGATCTAGTCTAAATTAAAACAAATGTTTGTTGTAATGAATGCGTCTTTGATTCAAAAGCGATCTGGTGCTGGTTCGTTCATTTACGATATTGAAGTCAAAATAATTTCCCTACATCTAAAATGTATTCTGGTTAATTAACGTTTGAAAGTTTCTTTTTTTCAGATGATTTACTGTTTAGACTATGAACAAATGTATTTTAAAGGCATCAATTCAGACAATTATTGAATTAGAATGTCCAAAACTTTATTGTGTACTTGCATAAGGTTGTCATGCAATAACGAGAATGAACAAAGCTATACGATTAAGATATAAATCAACTAATGTTTTTTAATTCAATTTATTGTTCAAATTGAATGCGTAAACATTTAATTAATCGTATTTTAATAACAATTTGGTCGCTCTATTTTTTTTAACTTGCAGTGTTTTCTGTATAAATAAGCACTATCAATATTCAGACATTTGCATTTTATCAGAAGTCTTCCGATTTGCCTCAATCCATTGACATATTTCACAATCTGAACACGGTTAAGAAATCTGACTGATAAATGTGAGAAGAGAGTAGACTGCAACATTTATTTGAGAAAACAGGGCATGTGTTCCGGTTATAGATACTTATGCTTTTTGTGTTTTTTTTTATTTATAATTTTAGGTTCTATTGTATTATGTTAAAAAGAGCAGCTACTACCTACTCTAAAGCTAGTAAGCAAATCGCCCAACGATCAATCTGTAATTTTTCGGCGTAAGCTGCATAAGCCAGCTTTTCACCTTAGCCTGACCTTTGTAAGTGTCCAATAAAATTCCAATAAAATTTCCCGCGGCTAGGTACGAATGAATACACTTCATTTATTCCATTGGCTGATTTGAGTATACCACCAGAACATTGGAAACATATCCGCGTCTTTGTAACACTGTTTTACTGTATGAAACAATTTTATCTCGAATGAAAAGGCTTAACAGATAGAACAGTTTTACACTCAATTCTCGACATCAATACAGTTTGTGCGTACACCTTTTATTTTCAGAGTATTACCAGCGCAAGAGCGTTTATACTTAAAAGGCTATGTTCTCATATTTAGTACTTACTTCCTTATTCCTGTCAACATGTTAACATGTAAAAGTATAAAGAGCAATGGAAGCGAGGCCTCACTTTAAAGCATTGCATTTCAACCCGCGAGGTATATCGGGTCAATTCGCGGACATTCAGAGTTTATATACAGGTCATCACCGGAGTTGGCGGCCAGTAAAATAATCGTTATATAATACAGACGCTATCCGTGAACTAGGTGACCTGGAATTTTCTTTAGACCAGAAATATGTTAAATGAAGATATTCAGCAATATAATTATGGTATGTAAATAAAAGATTCTTAATGTGTTTTCAACAATATAATGATAAATATTATTGTTGATAAATTTAACAATAATTATTCGTCCATATTGCCTAATGTACTAAAGTGACATTATGAGCATGTAACAGTTTATAGGTGTCTATCGCAACCGTTGATTATTTTTTATGTTTCTACTTCATATACACTTATATTAATTAATGCAGCATCATCATACTAAAACAATATACCAGAAAGAGAAAAATAATGCATTTGAATATCAACCGTACTTTCGTTTGACAACTGATCATGCGTTTACGAGTTGAACCTAAATTTAGTTTTAGTGCCGATTTGTTCATACGACACAAAGACACGAAATTGTTTTACGGATCATTTCAGCTTTCAGGACTGGGTGGGTCACGTAAGAATATCGAATATAAAATATATTTTTATAAACAACTGGTAGCAAGGTGAGTTGCAGATAATTAATCAGTAACCACATTTTAACTAACTATTTTGACCTGTTAATTCTTTTCAGCTCAATTCAACAGTGCAAAATGCCCATAATATTACTTTAAGCATTAGCACGATGATAATTGATACTGTTAATAATCGAATCAAATAGCAATGCCCGACAAACCACTAAAACAGGTTTGTTCGAAGAACGCGCCTATAAATACGGATACTTCTCGTGTGGCCGGTTGACTCATATGTTTAAATTTCACTTCCATTCTTCTTTTGGTTTTCTGTTTTGTATCTATAGGTTTATGACCAGCAATATGTTATAATGTAAAATAAGCCGCGAAAACTCCCCGTAACATCCCGTACTGCGTGTGATGCAGCTAAGAACTGCACAGAAAAAGACATTCGCTATCCTTGATCTCATTCATTAGACTATTTACGCCGTATATCTTTTTTAAAGATATTTCTTGTTCAATATCACCTAATATATGTTAACATAAATAGTTCAACAATCGGACAAGTGTAATCTGGTTACCGCGAGTTGATGTCAACAACCATTCTTAAGGTGTTATCAATCCAATTAAGTGTCGCTTAATATTCATATGTATCGGATAATTTTCAAATATGTGTTGATCAGTGTTATAGCGTGGTTAAAAACAAATTTCGTCAATGGCTTCAGATGAGTTTATCCTTCGGCGTAAGAGCTGGCACATATCAAAAAGATTCCAAAATATCAGCATTTTAACGTTACATAGTCCTCATTGCAATGTCATTCCCATCGTTAGACGGTCGACATTTGTTTATACATATTTTTGCTTGAGTGGATATTGATAGATTTTAGTTTAACCTATTAATTTTTTCTCGATTGCATCGAAAGCCTCAGGCTTATTGAAACGCTCTCAAAACAATCCCAAAGTGGGAATCAAACCATAGAGACCTACCGGTCGCTAGGCAGACACCATATCCATAACGTCATGGCGATAGCTTTTAAAAGCTTGCCAAAACTTGGCAACAATTCAAAGCGGAAATTAACACAATAGTCACAAGTGTTATGCCAATAAAACAGGAAATGATAACATATTTATAACGTGCGTTACCATGACTTTCTCGCAAGAGACTGACATAACTTTGCCGACAAAACAATTGTAACGCAAGAGTATGGTAAAGTAATGGTTGCCCTTGGATAACGCAAAAGCAAAGTTTAGCCGACCTTTATTGCATTTGTTAGTTTTTGGCGTTGTTTGCTGAAACAAATGGTATTTTATTTCTAGACCACGCAAAATCCTGTCAACAAATACTTTTATTTCTATACCCTTTTATTAAAGTACGAATGAAACTTTCACATCAAACTTAAATCGTACATTATGTTCGCAAGAGTTTTATTGCGTACAATAGATTGGCCGCCCCACTTCAAAGTCGTTTGACGGTTTTCTATAATATTATTTTGTAGGCAGAAAATACATTTTGAAACATGAGTCGCACATGAAGTTTATAATTGATTTGCAGAACAATATTAAGGCCATTGCTAAAAGGGAAACCTGTTGTAATAGCTTCAAGAGCTTCACAAGCAAACATATTTTAACTAACATACGAAATATGCACAAATTACACAGTTACACTATTCAATAACAATATAAAATGTAAAATTTATAAAATACCAAATGGTAATGTAACATGTAACCTATATCGAGAGTAGTTAAACTGTGTCATCTATACAAGCTGAAAATCTAAATGTAAGCACATTTTAGCGGTTATTGTTTGCCCAAATTCAAAATCCACAAAAAATGACAAAAATATATCCTACATGATCGCTTGATTGGACAAAGATAAACAGTTAGACATCAGGATCGGCAATTGTCTTTAATTAAATATGATGAAAATCGAATAGGAAATATAACATATTTGAACAATCAGATTTAAAAGAAATATCTAACATTTAAATATAGCCATCTTATCGTGTTGTAATTAGACAATTGTATGTCATTCGTTTGAAATACACACCGTTATGTTTGTATGAGTCTGATTTGAATAGCATAATAACAAAGCCAGTACGAATTTATAAAGATTGTGTGTCTGATGGCATAAGGTTGCTAAAATAACATTGCCTATAGAACAGTCCCTGAAAAGTGCAATACAAATCAAATATTAACTTCTTAAAACATAACCATAGGCCCTTGAACCTACGAATGAAAGAATATTGTTTTACATATTTGTATAAAAAGCAATTTCACAAATATTCAAAGCTCCAAGATTAATGTTATGCTGAAGGAATTTGACGAATTTTCCAGTGTTGTTGGTAGCGCATTGTATTCTCTCTGGAATACTTGGGTCTATTGGTGGTCCATTATAGAAGGCGCAAACAGAGCCCTTGTTAACATCAGCATCCGCCTTCGTCTGAGATACACTGATTTCGATGTTTCGGTTTCTATGAGCTGAAAAAAAGAAAAAGCAATCACCCAAAATAACTATTGCAAAATAAATAATAGAAGGGATCTGTTATGGCCACTCTTACCGTTGCCGTAAAAGTTATAAAGTTTGACAAATATGACATAAAGTCCCGACCGCAAAATGCTTAAAGAAATGAACATATAACCCAGTATAAAATATCGCACTGCTGTTTGCTTATACAGCTCATTGAAAATTATTCGCCTGAAGGTCAATAGGATGGTATTCGTTAAATATTGTCTAATACAAGGGATTTCGTCTTTTTTTATGTGTTTAACTGTAAAAAAAAAAGCAAAAACTCACAACGATTATCTTAAAGTGTCATACAGAACCGACAAGCTAGGAAGTAATATGTTCTTAATTATTTTGTAATAAAATAGAATCTTATGTCATATTTTCAGCAAACTCACCACAGCAATCGGACCGGAACAACACGTCGATGTAATTAACGGATATTGCCCTGTCTAGCTCAACAATGATAAAGTTTTCAAACGCTTCTTCGGAATGAAAGCATGAGTTGTCATTGAAGCGGGACAAGAATTTCCTGTCAATGGTCAGGTTGCCGGGCTTTGATAAAGCTACCGAAGATTCCCAAGCTTGTATTCCGCTGACGAATCTTTCATCTGGAATATGTACGTAATACAGTGTTTCGCTGTATGTTTACAATCATCCGCTATAGGGTGTATGAGTTTATTTATAATGAAAGTAACATTTGCTTCAAAACTTTAAAACTATATATTTAAAATTTGTTTTTAGTAATGAATTGGATATTTACCGTGGTTCTTTTGATAATAGAGTTTCCATCCGTTTTCTGCAACCGACCACAATATCACATCATCATGTCTGAATGACGTCAACGCACATGTCTTATGTCCATGGTGATAGTTAACAGACAGACATAGGAAGTCCTTATCACATTCACTTAGACACTTCAGAAGTTGCGCATGTGTTACCTCACGGTAAGATCTTGTTAGACGAATGTCGTTCTTGGCACGATAAATGTTTGAATGCAATAATCCGAGCTCACTTTTATGTAATAGAAAAAAAACGATTTCTGTCAAAATGAAAATTGTTCGTAACAATGTCATTTTTTCAATGTTTAAGTTTTATGTTGATAACAACCTACAGGATTCATATATCAGCTTCATGGAAATATGAAATGCGCTCAACTGGATAAAAACAGGTCTTTTTAAATGCAGTACTTTGTTTTTGACACAATTACATTGATTCTTTTTTAATTCTATTTGACGCGGTTAAAAATTAAACAAAACAGACGAAAGAGTCGGCAAAGTGCTTCAGTTTCAATTGTTTTGCCAATACAATAAAATGCTTTTAATGCGATAAAAGTAACAGGGACCACTTTTTCACGATAAAAATCACTAGTTGAACGAACCGATTTTGTTTTACGCTTAAATGGGTATAATATATTTATCTAGTGAAGGTGTTAAGTGTTTGGGCAATTGTTACAATACAAAATAAGATTTCGAATGTGAAAAATAAATTTTCATAATCAAGAGCATACAACTGTTTCAAAGCCTGTGATAAGGCATTCAGTTCGAACGATTGTTGATAATTAATACATATCCTTCCGCAATTAAACTGACTGCAAATGTAAATAAAAATGACAATTGTATGAATGACAAGGTTTTCAAGAACGCATTATGTGGCTTATAACAACCATGCCGTCGTGTTTGCTCTGTTTCGAAACTAAATTGTTTGGCTGAATGCGACACAGATTCAATGTGCGTTTGTCCGTTAATTCCAACAGTAAGTCAAAAGTATGTTGAATTACATCTTATCGTGCAGATAACCTCACACCGACGATGATTGTACATTGCATTTCCAACTGGCATACGGTCAACAATGTATAGTGACTTGTTGCATATACATTGTTAGCATTTGTAAATCTTGCGTAGTGGTTTTTACACAAAAACACATAAAAATAATACATTCATTCGTGGATATGAAATTACTGTAATAAAGAATTTTATATCATATACATTTGATTTATATGTTTAAATTAACAAGCGATTGTATGAAACGGGATGCATATGTTTTTCATATTTATCTTTAAAATCAACAGCAACACTTAAACCTTTGTAGACCTAAGATTAAAAATGAATATTATCACTTAAGCTGTAAAATTATACCATCTAATGCAAAAACGTTTCACAGAAAGATACATTTAAGTGCAGTGGGTCGGATGGAAGCGCAGGCGAAGATTCGAAAAACAGATTACTGCCTGAAGATTTGTTTAATATATCAGGCTCGGAATGAATATATGAACGGCTTAGCAAACCTCGCCGTAATCCTTAGCCTAGGATGTAGTACAGCAGCCACCTGTCATTCTTTATATATGTATTTGATATGACAAGCCGTGTCTTTATCAGTACAATGGTGTCACTGGCATTTCAATCGTGTTTCAATGAAGATTCTAGCGCTAAAATAAGTGACTTACTGAGATTCATGGATTTGTGTTTTTTTTTTCATTGATTACAACATTACTTTGTGTAGTTGAACATCTTTACGTTGAAAAAAAAATCTGTCATGCGAAGCGCACGCTACAGAGACTTGCTCTCTGATATGTGTCAGTATATAACTCGAAAATAGATTGTACATTAACATATTAACTCTGTCGTTTAACTAGCGTTATCATCAATGCCTTGCAGAGGGTTAGATCCCGATCCATGGCCGCTTCACGATTCTGAACACCGGTCGCACTCTGCGGATACCGCGCTTGATTGAGGCGTACCGTGACGTATACGTCCGCGGCGGGTCTAATGGAAGCGCCGGCTGAACTTGAGGTCTCTTCGCTAAGAAAGTGGGCACGGTGGACAGATACCAAAAGTAGCGATTACATTGACTAGTAAACAAATCAATAAATACGTTAAATGTAAATAAGTAAAGAAGACTACAATGTTATTTAAAAAGCAAACTAACTACTAACTCAATCATTGAATCACTCACTTAGTCAATCAATAAAATGATTGTTGAGTAGCGTGATGCCTTTGTGTAATGTATGTTATCGGGTTTAACATAACTTTAGTTCACAAAAAAGATCATCCTCTGCATCGGCGTTCTGCTTCCTGTATATCAAGATGGCGGCGCATTACGTAACGACCGGAAGTACCACTGAAGGGGGATCCAGCTGACCTTCCGGGGTGTCATTCAAAGCAGCGATGAGGCTGTAAAAAATGCGGAGAACATTGTTGGTTTTGCCCGTAACGCCGTCTGCTTGCGTGTACTTGTAAACATGCGCTATAAAACCCCATAAGGCTCCAGAGCCGAGGTTTACGCAATATTCTAATAAATTGCCGCAACGTTTACTCAAGTGGACGCATGTTCTAATGTCAATACCTTAACAATCTAGTTTTCAAACAACCTTTATTTCATGTCCTTAATTATTTATTATAACTATTTTTGTATAAGGGTTGGAATACTATACAATGTCCATCTCTTTTTTTAATAGACGGTGTATACAAACATGGTTAGGCTTTGATGGGAAGTAACGAAAAGAACAAACAAAATAAACAAAGTATCTGTCATATTTGATATACAGAAGGCTTACTGCAAATCATTCGATTTAAACATTTCTTGCAACCGCCGTGTTAATCCCCCGTGAGCCGTTGGTTAGCGAAGCAATACATACGGCAACGAAACATGTAGACGCCGCAATTAATATCGCACGAAGCGACCTTTTTCAGCACAACGTCGAGGAACTACTTTCTTAGGGCCGGTTTTATTTGCGCTTGAAGAAATTTTTGAGGCGACGCTCGAATTGATACACAAACAGGGGCTGAGGGTCATCAGTCAGACCTCAACGGACATGATATATGCCTTCCGCTATATTTGTCTTCTGGTACACATTTCTTATATAATAATCAACGAATTTTCGTTAAACAATGAAAACATTTATCGTTGTTGAAATACCTTTATACAAGACACACCAGTGATTAAAATTCTCTTAAGCAACATTTACCGTAAGATCAATTTTTATTAGGCAATAGCCTTGATACTTGAGAAGTAATAGGCAATAGCCTTGATACTTGAGAAGTAAAGTAGATCAAAACACAAAATTTAACCATATATTCAAAGTTACTAAGTAAGAAAAGGACCATAATTCTGTCAAAATGACAACCAGAGTTATTCAACTTGTCCTGTACTGTCCCCTTATGATAATTTGCGAGTGTTCCCAGTATGAAAGCAATATCTATGATACTTTAGGAGTAAAGTGGACCAAAACACAAAACTTAACAAAATTTTCAATTTTCTAAGAATAAAAAGGGCACATAATACTTTCAAAATGCCAGTCAGAGTTACATAACTTTGTCTGCACAGTCCCTTTATGATAGTAAGTGTTGCAAGTATGAAAGCAATAGCTTTGATACTGTAGGAATAAAGTGGACCTAAACACAAAACTTAACCAAATTTTCAATTTTCTAAGTATAAGAAGGGCACATAATTCTGTCAAAATGCACGCCAGAGTTATCTAACTTTGCCTGCCCAGTCCCCTCATGGTAGTAAGTAAATAAGTTTTATACTTGATACTTTATGAGAAAAGTGGACCTAAACACAAAACTTAATCGGACGCCGACACCGACGCAGACGCAGACGCCAAGATGATGACAATATCTCTTTTTTTTTCAAAAAAAAAAAGATGAGCTTATAAATAAAATGTAACATATTGCAAACTTGATTACACGATTTTTCATAAATACTCTTTCAGCTTTTTATTTATATATGAAGGCTAGGGTCACTTTCTGCGAGCCTTACAAAAAAACTAACTATATTTGCAATTGTCAAGACTCCTTCACATACAATTTACCTTTGCTTATTCCAATATCCTTTTGCCAACCAACATTGTGCGGTCACGTACCATACATGGTTCCACAGTTGTACAGAATTCCTACAAAATAAATGAAGTATACATTTACAATTCAAATTTCTTTTCAAAGAATGTGTAGGTAACTAAATTCCCTATACATTACTTTAATGTCATAAAATAAATTTCAAACAAGGGCTGTTTGTAAAACATGCATGCCCCCCATATGGATTGTCAATTGTTGTGGCAGCCATTGTGTGAATACGTTTTTTGGCACTGTGACCTTGACCTTTGACCTAGTGACCTGAAAGTCAATAGGGGTCATCTGCGAGTCATTATCTATGTACCTATGAAGTTTCATGATCCTAGGCATAAGTTCTTGAGTTATCATCCGGAAACCATTTTACTATTTTGGGTCACCGTGACCTTGACCTTCGATTTAGTGACCTCAAAATCAATAGGGGTCATCTGCGAGTCATGATCAATGTACCTATGAAGTTTCATGATCCTAGGCATAAGCGTTCTTGAGTTATCATCGGGAAACCATTTTACTATTTAGGGTCACTGTGACCTTGACCTAGTGACCTGAAAATCAATAGGGGTCATCTTCGAGTCATGATCAATGTACCTATGAAGTTTCATGATCCTAGGCAAAATCGTTCTTGGGTTATCATCCGGAAACCATCTGGTGGACAGACATATGGACATTCGGACCGACATGTGCAAAACAATAAACCTGCTCTTCTTCGGAAGGGGGCATAAATATTTAACATATATTTAACAAAAATTAACTTGATTCATCAAATTAATCAGTATCGAATAATAGACCAGTTTCACAATATGAACACCGATACTATTTTTAGATATCAATCATATCACCTGACGCGTTGAATTGCAGAACAAGGCTGAACCTGGAACTGCATTTTCTTTTGCTATGCAAATTGCGTTGAATATCAAGATTATAATGCGCACTTGACACTGGTTACAATTAAGTCAAACATATGAATACAGACAACCATCACATGTCATGCTGTGTTAAGTAAAAAAATTGATAAGTAATTCAAATATAAAAATTATAACACCTAAATAATGATTCAAGGACATAAGTTATGTACTATTAGTGTATATTAATGAATTATATTTAATCTTTATATATAACAATAGATGTGTTCATCAGAAACACAATGCCCACTACTGCGCCGCTTTTAATTATACATATATTTTTTTAACCTTTGACCTTGAAGGACGACCTTGACCTTGAACTTCCACCACTCAAAATGTGCAGCTTCATGAGATACACATGCATGCCAAATATCAAGTTGCTATCTTCAATGTTGCAAAAGAAATGGCCAACGTTGTTTTTTTTTCGGACAGACTGACATCCTGACTGACTGACGGACAGTTCAACTGCTATATGCCACCCTTCCAGGGGCATACAATTTCCAGTTACCCATAAGCATCAGAGTAAATGTGGTCTGAAGACTAAACATCGATTATTGCACAAATCGAAGTCATAAATTAGCAGTATACAATACTAAGTATTGTAAGACTACAATTTTCAAAGGTAGGATGTGTACAATTTCATGAATTATAGAACGTGTATTAGAGTTGAATCAAGCATCAGACAAAGTCCTATCAAATAGAAGAAAATGACACAAATGTTTAGCATTAAATTTTTGAAATATTAAAAATATATAGGTATAAAGCACTTTATAATTATGATAAAACTGGCTAATATGCATACAGTATTTAGTTTCTGACAATCTTTTTGGACAGATGACTTTCAATGTTGACAATATCTTTTATGTTCAGTAAAAGCAACAATTGAGTATTTGGCGTTAAATTATTCCAAGAAACGGCTACGCAATGCTACAACCATGAGACGCCATGGTCACATGGACTAGGTGTCATTAATTGTGTTAAATGACCAGATGACCAGATATCTACAAAATGTGGTTTATGACATCACGTTGTTATTTAGTATTTGTCTGCACAGTATCTGATCATAAAGAGGTTATGGGTTTGTGCTGAATACAGGGGAATTTAAACGCAAGATCTATCAATAAATAAAATAATTGATTAATCGCCCAAATAATGCGAAAACAAAGAGTGTCAGATAATCCAATAAGTTTAAGACTGTCAATTTACACACACTAAGAATTGAAAGCCATACTTGGAGTGTCAGAGTTTGTGCAAAAAAAAAGAATACAAACAAGAATACAAACAAGTACTTTAATCAAGAAAATGTATTTCATATATTGGCACTTAAAATGGAAAGTATATATTAAGTAATTAATGGCTATTTCTGACGAAGTCAACTTGTGTTGGCAATATCATTAAGTAGATCTAGCTGAATGATCAAAAGCAGAGCGATATTGCGATGCACTATTAGAAATCTCTACACGTTCAGCCTCATTCTGGAATTCTGCAATCATTTGACTACCTGCTATATTGGCTTATTGTGAAAAGGGTCTATTACTTATAAATACTTTAAAGAAGTAGATTTTCCATCACTCTACAGCTGTTGGGCTTTCTTAAAGGAAGTTTGGGAGTAAAATAAATCTACTCCAAGTTTTTATCACAAAAAACTTCCAACAAGTGGAGAATTAGCCGCATTTAGTGGATGATTTAGAAACATGATTAATTTAAATTAGATCTACATGTAATAGCTATTGAAAAGTTAAGTTATCCAGTTATTCTTGCTGCAATGTGGATAAGAATAATACAAACCAATAGCTGACAAACCTGATATCAGTGATATGTTGACCTTTGAAGTCGAAATTGAGACCTGAAATCTGTCTGTATAGAGAGGCACAATTTGTTTGGCATATCTTCAACCATTACTGGCAACACACACCTACAAAATTTATATATAAATTATATTAAAACATAAATTTATTAATAATTTTATTTATTAATTTATGACGAAATGTTTAAATCTAGGTCAGCTATAACGAAACTAAAAACGGATTAAAAACAATACCTTATTTTAATTAATAGGTTGAAAACAAAAATAAATGTATTAATATATTGACGTTCAACTGAACGAATACAAGACACAAGTACATTACATTACATTAAGTTATTATTTCAGTCGCATTCAGAGAAAACTGGGCTTAGTGCATGTGCGTAAAGTGTCATCCCAGATTAGCGTAAGCCTGTGCAGTCCGCACAGGCTAATCAGGGACGACACTTTCCGCATAAACTTCATTTTCGGTAAGGAGGGACTTCCTTGAAATTAAAAATACCATTAAAGCGGAAAGTGTAATCCCTGATTAGCATGTGCGGACTGCACAGGCTAATCTGCGATGACACTTTACGCACATGCATTAAGCCCAGTTTTCTCAGAACGCGGCTCATTTAATTAACAATTGTCAACATTATGCATATTATCGGATAGTTTTACACAATATTAAAAAAGTACAAATACAAACCTGGTAATACATGTAAATGATCGTATGCAATACAGTTATTGATCCCAATCTGATCTATTTCCGAATTATCTGCGAATCCATCGTAATTGTAACAATAACCATGCAATTCGCTCCGCCATCTTGAAACGTTATACTTACTGAACGCACTGATTGTGTTGCATTTGTTACAAAGTATCTGATTGGTTATTTCTAAGTATCGGATCCAATCAAATTTTTCGGGTAACTAGGGATTCTAACACCTAACAACCCGAGATTTGTACAGTAATTCAATGCTTAATTTTCGCGGACGATATTTGTGTTCCGCGCTTTTTGGATCTGGTATTTACTGGATTTTCTCTCTTTAATAGACTTCTTAAAATAGCATTCTACAATCTCCGCGCGATTTTAAACACTACTATTTGTACAGAGTAGATAAATAACGTTCCGCGCGATTAATTGAGCCCGCTTTTTCTACAGGGTTGAAAAATAATTGCTCCGACGGAAAATCTATGAAAGTTCCGCGCTTTTTAGATTTCGATTTGTATGTAGTGTTTTATGGCCATGCTGGCATTGGTTTTTCGCGGAAAGTGAAAGTTCCGCGAAAAATGACAATCCCGATATTTACTATATAAGTATATGTATTTTAGCGGGGGTCCCCTTTGGCTTTCCATAGTTTCCGTAAACAGTCAATCGGTTTTAAAGCATAGCGCATATTGAACAACGCACACGGATTCAGCCAATGCATTCAGCCCACGCACAACTCGAAGTTTAGAACATTACACGGTTTCAGTGAATCGATTCATCCCACACACGCCAGTCACAGGTATTTGTATAGAAATCGCTAAAAGCTCTTCCCCACACGCAAGGGCGTACGAAACCTATGGAAAGCCAAAGGGGACCCCCGCTAAAATACATATACTTATATAGTAAATATCGGGATTGTCATTTTTCGCGGAACTTTCACTTTTCGCGAAAAACCAATGCCAGCATGGCCATAAAACACTACATACAAATCGAAATCTAAAAAGCGCGGAACTTTCATATATTTTCCGTCGGAGCAATTATTTTTCAACCCTGTAGAAAAAGCGGGCTCAATTAATCGCGCGGAATGTTATTTATCTACTCTGTACAAATAGTAGTGTTTAAAATCGCGCGGAGATTGTAGAATGCTATTTTAAGAAGTCTATTAAAGAGAGAAAATCCAGTAAATACCAGATCCAACAAGCGCGGAACACAAATATCGTCCGCGAAAATTAAGCATTGAATTACTGTACAAATCTCGGGTTGTTAGGTGTTAGAATCCCTAGTTACCCGAAAAATTTGATTGGATCCGATACTTAGAAATAACCAATCAGATACTTTGTAACAAATGCAACACAATCAGTGCGTTCAGTAAGTATAACGTTTCAAGATGGCGGAGCGAATTGCATGGTTATTGTTTCTACTCGATGGATTCGCAGATAATTCGGAAATAGATCAGATTGGGATCAATAACTGTATTGCATACGATCATTTACATGTATTACCAGGTTTGTATTTGTACTTTTTAATATTGTGTAAAACTATCCGATAATATGCATAATGTTGACAATTGTTAATTAAATGAGCCGCGTTCTGAGAAAACTGGGCTTAATGCATGTGCGTAAAGTGTCATCGCAAATTAGCCTGTGCAGTCCGCACATGCTAATCAGGGATTACACTTTCCGCTTTTATGGTATTTTTAATTTCAAGGAAGTCCCTCCTTACCGAAAATGAAGTTTATGCGGAAAGTGTCGTCCCTGATTAGCCTGTGCGGACTGCACAGGCTTACGCTAATCTGGGATGACACTTTACGCACATGCACTAAGCCCAGTTTTCTCCGAATGCGACTAAAATAATAACTTATTGTAATGTAATGTACTTGTGTCTTGTATTCGTTCAGTTGAACGTCAATATATTAATACATTTATTTTTGTTTTCAACCTATTAATTAAAATAAGGTATTGTTTTTAATCCGTTTTTAGTTTCGTTATAGCTGACCTAGATTAAAACATTTCGTCATAAATTAATAAATAAAATTATTAATAAATTTATGTTTTAATATAATTTATATATAAATTTTGTAGGTGTGTGTTGCCAGTAATGGTTGAAGATATGCCAAACAAATTGTGCCTCTCTATACAGACAGATTTCAGGTCTCAATTTCGACTTCAAAGGTCAACATATCACTGATATCAGGTTTGTCAGCTATTGGTTTGTATTATTCTTATCCACATTGCAGCAAGAATAACTGGATAACTTAACTTTTCAATAGCTATTACATGTAGATCTAATTTAAATTAATCATGTTTCTAAATCATCCACTAAATGCGGCTAATTCTCCACTTGTTGGAAGTTTTTTGTGATAAAAACTTGGAGTAGATTTATTTTACTCCCAAACTTCCTTTAAGAAAGCCCAACAGTTGTAGAGTGATGGAAAATCTTACTTCTTTAAAGTATTTATGAGTGAATAGACCCTTTTCACAATAAGCCAATATAGCAGGTAGTCAAATGATTGCAGAATTCCAGAATGAGGCTGAACGTGTAGAGATTTCTAATAGTGCATCGCAATATCACTCTGCTTTTGAACATTCAGCTAGATCTACTTAATGATATTGCCAACACAAGTTGACTTCGTCAGAAATAGCCATTAATTACTTAATATATACTTTCCATTTTAAGTGCCAATACATGAAATACATTTTCTTGATTAAAGTACTTGTTTGTATTCTTGTTTGTATTCTTTTTTTTGCACAAACTCTGACACTCCAAGTATGGCTTTCAATTCTTAGTGTGTGTAAATTGACAGTCTAAAACTTATTGGATTATCTGACACTCATTGTTTGCGCATTATTTGGGCGATTAATCAATTATTTTATTTATTGATAGATCTTGCGTTTAAATTCACCTGTATTCAGCACAAACCCATAACCTCTTTATGATCAGATACTGTGCAGACAAATACTAAATAACAACGTGATGTCATAAACCACATGTTGTAGATATCTGGTCATCTGGTCATTTAACACAATGACACCTCCATGTGACCATGGCGTCTCATGGTTGTAGCATTGCGTAGCCGTTTCTTGGAATAATTTAACGCCAAATACTCACTTGTTGCTTTTACTGAACATAAAAGATATTGTCAACATTGAAAGTCATCTGTCCAAAAAGATTGTCAGAAACTAAATACTGTATACATATTAGCCAGTTTTATCATAATTATGAAGTGCTTTATACCTATATATTTTTAATATTTCAAAAATTTAATGCTAAACATTTGTGTCATTTTCTTCTATTTGATAGGACTTTGTCTGATGCTTGATTCAACTCTTACACGTTCTATAATTCATGAAATTGTACACATCCTACCTTTGAAAATTGTAGTCTTACAATACTTAGTATTGTATACTGCTAATTTATGACTTCGATTTGTGCAATAATCGATGTTTAGTCTTCAGACCACATTTACTCTGATGCTTATGGGTAACTGGAAATTGTATGCCCCTGGAAGGGTGGCATATAGCAGTTGAACTGTCCGTCAGTCAGTCAGTCTGTCCGTCTGTCCGAAAAAAAATTAACGTTGGCCATTACTTTTGCAGCATGGAAGATAGCAACTTGATATTTGGCATGCATGTGTATCTCATGAAGCTGCACATTTTGAGTGGTGGAAGTTCAA
Source organism: Dreissena polymorpha (assembly GCF_020536995.1). Taxonomy (NCBI): domain Eukaryota; kingdom Metazoa; phylum Mollusca; class Bivalvia; order Myida; family Dreissenidae; genus Dreissena; species Dreissena polymorpha. Next base: position 18,903,547 of record NC_068360.1, read on the forward strand.
GGTCAAGGTCGTCCTTCAAGGTCAAAGATTAAAAAAATATATGTATAATTAAAAGCGGCGCAGTAGTGGGCATTGTGTTTCTGATGAACACATCTATTGTTATTTATAAAGATTAAATATAATTCATTAATATACACTAATAGTACATAACTTATGTCCTTGAATCATTATTTAGGTGTTATAATTTTTAGCTCATCTATTTTTTGAAAAAAAATTATGAGCTATTGTCATCACCTTGGCGTCGGCGTCGGCGTTGGCGTTGGCGTCGGCGTCCGGTTAAGTTTTGCGTTTAGGTCCACTTTTCTCAGAAAGTATCAATGCTATTGCATTCAAACTTGGTACACTTACTTACTATCATGAGGGGACTGGGCAGGCAAAGTTAGATAACTCTGGCGTGCATTTTGACAGAATTATGTGCCCTTTTTATACTTAAAAAATTGAAAATTTTGGTTAAGTTTTGCGTTTAGTTCCACTTTTCTCAGTAAGTATCAATGCTATTGCATTCAAACTTGGTACACTTACTTACTATCATGAGGGGACTGGGCAGGCAAAGTTAGATAACTCTGGCATGCATTTTGACAGAATTATGTGCCCTTTTTATACTTAGAAAATTGACAATTTTGGTTAAGTTTTGTGTTTAGGTCCATTTTATTCCTTAAGCATCAAAGCTATTGCTTTCATACTTGCAACACTTACTAACTATCATAAGGGGACTGTGCAGGCAAAGTAATGTAACTCTGACTGGCATTTTGACAGAATTATGTGCCCTTTTTATACTTAGAAAATTGAAAATTTGATTAAGTTTTGTGTTTAGGTCCACTTTATTCCTACAGTATCAAAGCTATTGCTTTCATACTTGCAAGATTTATGAACTATCATAAGGGGACGGTGCAGGCAAAGTTATGTAGCTCTGACTGGCATTTGGACGGAATTATGGGCCCTTTATACTTAGAAAATTGAAAATTTGGTTAAGATTTATGTTTTGGTCCACTTTACCCCTAAAGTATCATAGATATTGCTTTCATACTTGGAACACTCACAAACTATCATAAGGGTACAGTAAAAGGACAAGTTGCATAACTCTGGTTGTCATTGTTACGGAATTATGGCCCTTTTTTGACTTAGTAACTTTTAATATATGGTTAAATTTTGTGTTTCGATCCACTCGAAGTATCAAGGCTATTGCTTTCAAACTTCAAATACTTACATGCTATCATGAGGTTACTGTACCTGGCAACTTGAATTTTACTTTGACCTTTGAATGACCTTGACTCTCAAGGTCAAATTATTAAATTTTGCTAAAATTGCCATAACTTCTTTATTTATGATTAGATTTGATTGATACTTTGATGAAACTACTCTTACCTGACATACCACAATAGACTTCACCCAAACCATCCCCCGTGCCCTCCCCCCCCTCCCCCCTCCCCCCTCCCCCCCCCCTAATTTTTTTTTTTTTTTTTTTTTTTTTTTAAGATCATCTCACAAATGACCACCACACCCTCACACTATACCCCCCCCCACCCCCCCCCCCTCCAATTTTTTTTTTTATATTTTTTTTTTTTTTTTTTTTTTTAAGATCATCTCACAAATTATCACCACAACCCTCACACTATACCCCCCCCCCCCCCATTTTTTTTTTAAACGGTTATGTTTGAAATACCGTCCAACCATCGCAACCCAAACCCCCCCCCCCCCCCCCCCCCCCCCCCCCCGATTTTTTTTTTTTTTTTTTGCTTTTTTGGAAGGTAATGTAATAAATGTCCACAACCCCACACTATACACCCCTCTTCACTCCACTCCTCCCTCCTTTGTGATTGAAAATGAGAGTCCCTTCACCTTTAAAAAGAAAATAGATGAGCGGTCTGCACCCGCAAGGCGGTGCTCTTGTTATATTTGAATTACTTATCAATTTTTTTACTTAACACAGCATGACATGTGATGGTTGTCTGTATTCATATGTTTGACTTAATTGTAACCAGTGTCAGTGCGCATTAAAATCTTGATATTCAACGCATTTTGCATAGCAAAAGAAAATGCAGTTCCACGTTCAGCCTTGTTCTGCAATTCAACGCGTCAGGTGATATGATTGATATCTAAAAATAGTATCGGTGTTCATATTGTGAAACTGGTCTATTATTCGATACTGATTAGTTTGATGAATCAAGTTAATTTTTGTTAAATATCTGTTAAATATTTATGCCCCCCTCCGAAGAAGAGCAGGTTTATTGTTTTGCACATGTCGGTCCCAATGTCCATATGTAACTCTGTCCACCAGATGGTTTCCGGATGATAACCCAAGAACGATTTTGCCTATGATCATGAAACTTCATAGGTACATTGATCATGACTCGAAGATGACCCCTATTGATTTTCAGGTCACTAGGTCAAGGTCACGGTGACCCTAAATAGTAAAATGGTTTCCCGATGATAACTCAAGAACGCTTATGCCTAGGATCATGAAACTTCATAGGTACATTGATCATGACTCGCAGATGACCCCTATTGATTTTGAGGTCACTAAGTCGAAGGTCAAGGTCACGGTGACCCAAAAAAGTTAAATGGTTTCCGGATGATAACTCAAGAACTTATGCCTAGGATCATGAAACTTCATAGGTACATAGATAATGACTCGCAGATGACCCCTATTGACTTTCATGTCACTAGGTCAAAGGTCAAGGTCACAGTGCCAAAAAACGTATTCACACAATGGCTGCCACAACAATTGACAATCCATATGGGGGGCATGCATGTTTTACAAACAGCCCTTGTTTGAAATTTATTTTATGACATTAAAGTAATGTATTGGGAATTTAGTTACCTACACATTCTTTGAAAAGAAATTTGAATTGTAAATGTATTCTTCATTTATTTTGTAGGAATTCTGTACAACTGTGGAACCATGTATGGTACGTGACCGCACAATGTTGGTTGGCAAAAGGATATTGGAATAAGCAAAGGTAAATTGTATGTGAAGGAGTCTTGACAATTGCAAATATGGTTAGTTTTTTTGTAAGGCTCGCAGAAAGTGACTCTAGCCTTCATATATAAATAAAAAGCTGAAAGAGTATTTATGAAAAATCGTGTAATCAAGTTTGCAATATGTAACATTTTATTTATAAGCTCATCTTTTTTTTTGAAAAAAAAAGAGATATTGTCATCATCTTGGCGTCTGCGTCGGCGTCCGGTTAAGTTTTGTGTTTAGGTCCACTTTTCTCATAAAGTATCAAGTATAAAACTTATTTACTTACTACCATGAGGGGACTGGGCAGGCAAAGTTAGATAACTCTGGCGTGCATTTTGACAGAATTATGTGCCCTTTTTATACTTAGAAAATTGAAAATTTGGTTAAGTTTTGTGTTAAGGTCCACTTTATTCCCACAGTATCAAAGCTATTGCTTTCATACTTGCAACACTTACTATCATAAAGGGACTGTGCAGACAAAGTTATGTAACTCTGACTGGCATTTTGAAAGTATTATGTGCCCTTTTTATTCTTAGATAATTGAAAATTTGCTTAAGTTTTGTGTTTTGGTCCACTTTACTCCTAAAGTATCATAGATATTGCTTTCATACTTGGAACACTCGCAAATTATCATAAGGGGACAGTACAGGACAAGTTGAATAACCCTGGTTGTCATTTTGACAGAATTATGGTCCTTTTCTTACTTAGTAACTTTGAATATATGGTTAAATTTTGTGTTTTGATCTACTTTACTTCTCAAGTATCAAGGCTATTGCTTTCAAACTTCAAATACTGTCATGCTATCATAAGTTACTGTAGCTGGCAAGTTGAATTTTACCTTGACCTTTGAATGACCATGACTCTCAAGGTGAAATTATTAAATTTTGCTAAAATTTCCATAACTTCTTTACAAGCGTTACAAAGCAACTCTTATCTGACATACCACAATAGACTCCACCCAAACCATCCCCCACGCCCCCCCCCCCCCCAAAAAAAGAAAAAAGTACTTTTTTTTTCATTTTGAAAGATCATCTAATAAATGACCACACCCTCACACTATACCCCCTGCCCATTTTTTTTAAACATGGCTAAAAAACACAAATATTTATTTTTATCATTTTTTCATTTTTGGAAGATAGTGTAATAAATGACCACACCACCACACTATACACCCTTCTCCACCCCACCTCTCCCTCCTTTGTGATTGAAGTATTGAGATAGGTCCCTTCAACTTTAAAAAAAATAGATGAGAGGTCTGAACCCGCAGGGCGGTGCTCTTGTTAACAATCAAATGAGACATAACTTAGAAGCTTCACTTCATTTACTTTGTCAGGCTGGCGTAGTGGATATGGTGTTCACCTAGTGATGGGAACATTTTGGGTTCAACCCTGTTTATTAGCGGTCTCTTTATCTTCATATATACAAAGTACTGATTACTCCCAGAAAACGGACTCTAGAATGTCTTAATAAGCATAAAGCTTTCAATGCAATCAAGCATAATTAATATGGCTAAACTCTAGCATGAATTTTACTTTTGTATTTCAGGGACTCAACATTACACAGTCATTTCAACATGTAGAGTCTTGTCAGCAATGATGGAGCAGTACATCAGATTTCCAGAATCTCGTCATGAGCTGAAGATCATTGCCTATGGATTTCATGAATGATGTAGAATGATTGGACTGTTGATGGAACCCACAGTGCATGTCCTGCTTCAACATCTGAGCATAGGTCCTTGTTTATCAGCAGTTTAGTTCTTCAAGCAGTCTGTGACAGTAACTTGAAATGTTTGGACATATGACCTGGATGGCCAAGTTCTGTGCATGATGCCCATTTAAATAGGAACGGCCCAGTGGCGCATTAAATGGACATTTTTCGAATGTTCTCGAGGATTCAGCTTACCGCCTGACAAGAAATCTTGCTTTTTGTTCCGTATCGAGGCCATAGACATTTGTATCATTTGCAAAAGATACTGCGATATTTGTGCCTTTGTTCATGCTTTATAGTTGATTAACAATTGGAAGCCATAACCTGTTTTATAGGATGGTGTTAGTGGGACAATGAATTTTGTAAAGATTTAAAGACTGGAAAAGATAATTAAAAGTCAAAAGAGTTCTGCTATTGTTAAGCATGCTTTATTGATTTGTAATGTTAGAAAGATAGCATTATTAACAGAATAAAATGTCCATAATTTGAATATTCTACTGTTTTCAGCAACATTTAATTTGATATAGTACAAAATGCTGCATCATGTTATATCATGATCTGTTTTGTGAACAATGACCTTTCAATGTATATTTAATAATTTGTCAATGGATGTTACACGCATAAGCCCTACCATTAGCCCAAAAAGGAATTGCTTAGGAGTTTTGCCACCTTCTAGAGAAAAATACTTCTCAGAAACAATTGCATTTTGGAAAGTCTATGGCTAGTAAAATTTGGATTCCTTTTGGATACCCAAGGTTACCAATTTATGTTTAATGAATTTGCAATAAAAAGCTTTGACAGAACGTAATGTCACAGAGTCGAACACGTGTAAGGAATAAAGTGGAAGTTGATTAAATGAGTAATACACATTATATGCTTCTTTGATTAAAAGTTTGTGTTTTCACTAAAACTGCAAACATAGTAAGCTTTAAAGTATTGCAACTAAATAAAAGATTCAGATTTAAATTGTATTATTTGAATGCACTGTCTAATACATATGAGCCTCGCTCTGTGAAAAAGGGGTTTAATGCATGTGCACTCCAGATTAGCATGGGCAGACCGCACAGGCTAATCAGGGAGGATACTAAACGCACATGCATTAAACCCCTTTTTCACAGAGCAAGGCTCATATATGTTCAATAAACCAAAGATAATCAAAAACAAAATGAGACATTTAACCCTGTACCACTCAAAAACGCACTAAGACACATTCGAGAATAAATTTAATTTAAGACCTTTCTTACTATATTAAAGTTTTAAAGGCTTTGTTTCCAACCCATGGATACTGATGAGCAGCAAACAGCATAAAACCTGAACAGATTGTGAGTTACTTGCAGGCTGTTCTGGTTTTATGATGTTTGCATGTAGAAAATTTAAAATTTCCTCAGAGCAGGAAAAGGTTAATAATAACACAACAGCAATTATACTTAAGTTATTTTAAGACTTCATACTAATGCAAGTAACTTGCAACTGTCTAACCAAAATCAGAGATGGTGGAGGGCAAAATTAATGGCTGTGCACCTTGAATTATCTATTCATACTCAAACAATATAATGTTGATCTACAGTATCTTGTTCAGCATGCATCTAATACTACAGCCAAATTTGCTTACAAATAATATTACAAGAAACACAAGTCATTAAAGACTTAACTTTATTGCATCAACCATTTAGCAGGAATAAAATATAAAGAGAAAAATTATGGCAATTTTTTTATCTGAACATACAAGTCTTCATATACAATCCCATTGCATATAAAAACGACAGTTTACTATTTTTCCGTTCTATATGTCAGCATAAAGACAAGATGGTATTCACTGTGCAATAAAACACAAGCAATCATATTACAATTGCTTTTAATTATATGAACTGTACCTTCACTAACATTCAAGAATTTTAATATAAATACATGATGAAAGATGAGCTTTTTCTTGTCTTAAAATAACTTGATACTTTGCAATGACCAAACAATACAACTCAACATACAAATTATCCAACAAAATATATTTTAATGACACAATATTTTTATTCAACAATAGGAATAGCTTAAGGTTGTAACATATTACACTAAAGTCACAGTGTCAATCTAAGCAAAGAGTAGAATCATAAAGAGATGTCCACAACGGATGATGTGCAAGCTGGCTCTGACTCAGATTTCCACATCAGTTGATGTGCAAGCTGGTTATTACAAGGATGTGAACAACCGATGACGTGCAAGCTCTAAGACAGATATCCACAACAGAGATTGTCCTTGCTGGCTCTGACTAATGTCCACAAGTAAATAACATGCAAGCTATCTCTGACTGATGTCCTAAACATATGACGTGCAAGCTGGCTCTAACACAGATGTCCACAACAGATTACGTGCAAGCTAGCACTTACACGGATGTCCACAACAGAGGATGTGTAAGCTGGCTCTAACACTGATGTCCAAAAGAGATGACGTGCAAGCTGGCTCTTACACGGATGTTCACAACAGATGACATGCAAGCTAGCACTAACACTGATGTCCACAATAGAGGACGTGCAAGCTGGCTCTAACACGGATGTCCACAACAGATGACATGCAAGCTGGCTCTTACTCGGTTGTCCACAACAGAGGTCAGATGGGCAAGCTGGCTCTGCCTCAGATATGTACACAGAAGATAATGTTCAAGTTGGGAACACTGCTACAGCTATAAAATACAAAAACCATGTTTCATACTATCACATTATTTTACTACATGTATTTCTTCCACAATACAGAACATTATACTCATTATTAGCATTCTGCTATTGCTATCTGAAGATTTACCAGATGCTTTGTGTGAAGATAGTTCATACCAGAAATTAGCCGAAAAACAGCCGAAAAACACTTTTTAGACATAATGTGCATTCTGCTTTAAGATATATAGCTCAGAATTCACTGGTTAAATCAAATTTTTTGGACTAAATTGGGGTGGCATGCAGACAAAATGTCGAGTTTTGAAACTGTGTCGTATCTGGTGTGAATCTTGAGTTATTTAATTTGGTCAGTATATCAGATGTGTACACCTGTTATATGTTAACTGTAAGAGTTTAGAATGTCTTGACAGTCATTGTGTTTGTAATACATTGTGTTATCTTTCAGATTTGTGTGACAGTTAAATATAATAATCAATAATCTTGTTCTGCATGCCGGTCAAATTGTTCCGTGGTAAACACCTACCCATTGTGGTCAACTCGTACCTGTTTTTTAGTCAACTTGTACCTACCCAAACTAAACCCGTGCCCGATATACAGAAATAGGTGTAGGATGGTTAGCTTATAAGTCAAACTCATAGAGACAATTTTTATTTTCCTCTTGATGTTTCCACTTAAATTATCTAAGCATTGCTCACGCAAGTTGTCTGTTGCAGATATGTATAAGCAGCGAAAGTGTTGATGAAAATTGACACTTGTGGTCTTTCAAGAATTTTACAATTGTGACAAAATAAGACAAATGAAACAAGTTGAATAGTTTGAATGAGGTACGAGTTGACAACAAGAGCACCGCATAACAGGTGCCACGCTCTGCTACAGGTGCTCGTAAGATTTTTTTTTTAGAGGTCACAATGACCTTGACCTAGTGACCCCAAAATGGGTGTGGCGTGTAGAACAAATTAACATGCATCTACATAGGAAGTTTCAAAGTTGTAGGTGGAAGCACTTTATTTTAGAGCCAATGTTAAAGTTTTATAGTAGAGGTCACAGTGACCTTGGCCTTTGACCTAATGACCCAAAAATGGGTGTGGCATGTATGATGTAGAACTCATCAAGGTGCATCTACATATGAAGTTTCAATGTTGTAGGTGGAAGCACTTTGATTTTAGAGCCTATGTTAAAGTTTTATATTAGAGGTCACAGTGACTTTGACCTAGTGACCCAAAAATGGGTGTGGCGTGTAGAAATCATCAAGGTGCATCTACATATGAAATTTCAAAGTTGTAGGTGGAGCACTTTGATTTTAGAGCCAATGCTAAGGTTTTAGCACGACGCCTACGGCGGACGACGAGCTGGCTATGACAATACCTCGGGTTTTCTCCGAAAACGCCGAGCTAAAAATGGGTACGAGTTGACCAAGGTACGAGTTGCCTTTGGGATGAATTGCCTTTAAAGCCTTGTTCTTTTTCTTTTTAATTGAAGATGTATACGGTGCTGGACTAGAGCATACGACTGCCATAACAATAACTTGGCTCTCTTCTAACTGAGCTTAAGGGAAGATGTTTCTTACACACAAACACTATATTTCATTATTTGACGACATATGATTATGACGTGTTTTGCGGGTGTTTATGTTTTAACAAAGACGTTTGCATATAGACAAACCGTGAAAACAACACTCGATACTCTTGAGCTGTTTTAATTGCATTAAAATTCATAATTCATGTATGTTAAATACTAACCTCATCGCTAATGTCATCAAAATTGATCACTCTTTCGCCCTTAAAAGGTTTTGTGTTATTGTGAAACAACCGTCATCATGATGACTGCATGAATGCTGGATAAGACGCGAGTTTTGATTGGTTCTTTCTAGGTGTCGGAACCAATCAAATTTTATCGCGTAACCACATAGCAACCCGAATTTCGTGCAGTAATTCAATGCTATTGAAAATCGCGCGGAGTAATGAATCTTCCGCGCGATTTTACATTAGCAACCCGCAATTTACATAGCAACCCGAGATTTGTACAGTAATTCAATGCTTAATTTTCGCGGAAGATATTTGTGTTCCGCGCTTTGTGGATTAGGTTCGCGCGATTTTATACACTACTATTTGTACAGAGTAGATAATATTAAGGTTCCGCGCGATTATTTGAGCCCGCATTCTCTACAGGGTTGAAAGATAATTGTTCCGACGGAAAATATATGAGGTTCCGCGCTTTTTAGATTTCGATTTGTATGCAGTATTTTATGGCTATGCTGGCCTTGGTTTTTCGCGGAAAGTGAAAGTTCCGCGGAAAATGAAAATCCCGATATTTACTATATAAGTATATGTATTTTAGCGGGGGTCCCCTTTGGCTTTCCATAGAAACCAGAGGATTTGAAAGCGCATGAGCTTGGTTGCTGGTCACCCCACGGTGCAGATGGGGTTTCTTCCGGGTACTTTGGCTCCCCCCCCCCCCCAAACAACACAAGACCACATCAAAATTTTTAATCGTTCAATGTAAAATTGTAATATCTGGAAATCGTTTAATAAACACTAAATTGCTGGAAATTGAAACCTTAATTCAATATTCTTCCAAACGAACCCTGAGTCTAGACAGTCAATTTTGTATGAGTGCTCGGACACACTTCGGATCCACACTTAATGCAGGCTCAGGCGCGGAATGACCTCATAAACTTCGAAATGCACTCACACACGGTTTGTAAGTTTGGCGCTGCAAGAACGGAGTATGCACAGATTGAATAACGAACGAAGGTACGGTCATGCATTAAGGATGGGCATGCGAATGAATGAACCAACGGATGGTGGGACTGGGCAACGTAATAGAGGCCAGACGGACGGATAGCTGGACAACGGATGAGCGTACGCAAGAGGAACCGTTAGAATGAACAAATACAGCAATTTCAAACTCCGTTCGTTAAAATTCATTAACTAATATTTATATCACTTGGAGGATGTGCTAAGGAGCGTTAATATTTCACTGCGGACACTTTATTGAATATTACGAAATATTATGGAAGCACATCAGCTACGCGTCTCTCGTGAAACGTTGGTAATGTTGGAGGTTTTTCGTCTGCTCTAAATGAAATATTTATTTTTTGAAGGTTTAATGAAATGACGATGTGGATAAGGTAAACATGCATAGGCTATTATTACAGTGGAGAAACGATCCGTACGCCTACCGGATATTGCGAGTGTTGTCATTTAAAGGGATCTTTTTCACGGTTTGGTAAATTGACAAAATTGAAAAAAGTTGTTTCAGATTCGCAAATTTTCGGTTAAGCTAGATATTTGTGAGGAAACAGTATTACTGAACATTTTTCCATGGTCTAATATAGCCATTATTTGCATCTTTTGACGGTTTAAAAACCTAAAAAATATCAAGCGTTGCAACGCGAAACGATTGAATGATTTGGAGAGTTCTGTTGTAGTCGTTTAAATTTGTGAAACTACGATGATTGCTTATATAAAGTTTAAAATACGCATGTTATGTATGCTTGGCAGGATAGCTCAGTTGGCTAATGCGTTTTTACTTCAGGATTCCGGGCGACACTGGTTCGAGCCCTGCTGCGGGCTACTTCTTTTTTTCCTTTTTGAATTTTTATTTTAGATTTTTTTACTGGAACTTTTAAAATGTAATGTTCACATTTATCAATATAAAGCATTTAATGGCAAACTTCAAACCATGCCAAAATCTGTAAAAAGAACCCTTTAAACATGGCAATGTTTCAAACACGGGAGCATGAAGTTGCAACAATAAAAATCTTTACAACTAAATATAAGTTTTTGGTATAAAGTTCAAAATATTATCGTAGACCCTACTCCGAGAACTTTAACGCCCATCAACGACTAGTATTGGTGGAAGCAATATAAAGATTTTGTGTGTCACTTTTGTTTGTCAATAATCCTGTCCACAAAAAAAACTTGTGCACTGCACATATAAATTAAAAATTGGTTTACCCACTCGACAAATATTCGTGAATGGCGATGGTGGCCGATAACATGGTAGATTAGTGGTGTCGCGTTCTGAGAAAACTGGGCATAATGCCTGTGCGTAAAGTGTCGTCCCAGATACGCCTGTGCAGTTCGCAAAGGCTAATCACTGACGACATTTTCTGCTTTTATGACATTTTCGTTTAAATGAAGTCTCTTCTTAGCAAAAATCCAACTTAGGCGGAAAATGTCGTCCTTGATTAGCCTGTGCGGACTGCACAGGCTAAGCTGGGACGAAACTTTACGCACATTCATTAAACCCCATTTTCACAGAGCACGGCCTATATATAATTAAAGTTAAGTTGGCATAATTTGTTAGTTAACATTAATCTTCACTTTAAAGGACTGACAAATGGTCAAATACATAGTAGATACAATTTTAATATATTGTTATGTAAGTATTGCGCCAAAGAAAACGTCTGAAAACAACGCAAACGGGTAAAAAATCAGCTGTTCGTTTTTGTACAAAGCTGACCTCTGTACTCATCGTCCGGGTTATGAGTAATTTATACTGCACGATATTTACAGGGTTGTGCGTTTTTGTATGCAACCAAATACGTATTCGAGTCATCCATGATGATTGCATTACACTAACGACACATAGGATACATGATTTTTTTCCTTTATCCGTTTGTTCAATTCAAATAACGACCAACTAGTTTGTAAACCATGATACATCATGTCGGTGTTCACTTAAGTTATCCATTTTTATGACGTAGATCTACTCAAATAATTAGTTTCAAATGCGCAACTTAAATATAACTTTGTATGTGTTGTTGTTAAAAATGACGCGTAAAGAAGTTCGAAGATGAAAGTTTCAACATCCTTCATCTTTCAAAATAATGTTCATGGGACATATTGTTAGAATTTACATGGAAATACTTAAGCTTGCACGATGTCTATCTTATTGAACCAGCCAGTTTAAAAGCTCCAAAATCTCTTTGGATAACACGGTTATTGTTGTTTTGTATTGCATCTTAGCTATTTTTCTAAGTTTTTGATTTTGCAAGACGGATTTCACAAAAAGTTGCATAATTTCTGACATTTAAATCAACGAGAAAAACCCATATTATGAGGGACATACACTCGCAAACTAAGGACTCCTAACATAAATTGCGCAACAAATACAGAAAGAAAAGATAAAACTCAATACGTACTATGTATTATATGTTGAGAAATACTAAATGCTTACATTCGCTAATGTTATATTTACGACAAGTGACTAATGATACAATTCCATACAATACTATACGACACAATACATAAAACGCAACACTAAACATTAAAAAACTGATAAAAACTGGTGTCATCCTCAACGTCCATTTCAAGCATTTGTTCTTTAACCCGTGTTCAGATGCTAAATATGTATCTTTTCAGATTTTTTAAAATTTCTCTCGTTTCATTTTTTGCACTTTTTCAAATTCTACCAAGTTAAATAAATCGATAACCGGCTGTATTGACAAGTTAAAAAAAAAACGGAAAAAAAACAACAATACAAAGTTGCCTGCCATTTTTGGCTTTCGTTATTTACATTTTAAATCACTTTCTTTGACCCACGTAAAAGCGCAGACAAGGAAAGCTCCGGGGATCGCAGCATTTATTGACAGCGATTGAATTACAAATAAAATGTGAACTATTAGACGCTGTGATGGGCCGTAATAATAATAGGTAATACAACTGAACAATAATAGGCAATAAAGCACTTTCAAGTTTATAAATGACTTCAACTACTTTATAAATAATTTATTAGTGCATAAGTTTTGACAACTATGCATTTGTTTGCAAACCAGTAGTATTATTTTACAGATTCAGCATGTTTAAAGATAACGAACTTAACGCACTTTACTATTGGTATCAAGAGTTTCAATACGTCATGAAAGGTCAATGACCGCCACCGCACGTTTATGACCCACTTTATAAAATGGTGCAATTACATGCTTTACCGCGACTGAAGACTCGTTAGCTCGACTGTGCCCGATATATTTGTTTTCCATGTTTGTTATTTCCGCTCGGGACAATGACCTCAAATACCATTCGAAAAGTGCGCTGTGTTGTACACACGGCCCATGTAGTAAGTTCGCGACCGATCAAATACTGTGCAGTACGCGTCAGAGGGCGTGATCTTATTCTTTAAAAAAACCCAATTAACCACATTGTCGAATTAACATTTTCTCCTTTTTGTCGCATATTCCTTCTTCTTCATCATCATCATCATCATCATCATCTTCTTCTTCTTCTTCTTCTTCTTCTTCTTCTTCTTCTTCTTCTTCTTCTTCTTCTTCTTCTTCTTCTTCTTCTTCTTCTTCTTCTTCTTCTTCTTCTTCTTCTTCTTCTTTTTCTTCTTCTTATGATTATTATGATTATTATGATTATTAAATTTATTATTATTACTACTATTACTATTATTATTATTATAATGGACCCGGGTGCTAGACCTGGCGGGAGCAATGTTTTGCTTTGCTTTGAAAATATGTATGTTTCTTATATTTTTGTATCTATGTGATGTTTCGGCAAACTTAAAACAATGCAAACATCAGTTAATAAGTCCTTTTCAATTGTCTTTGTCATCGGTGAACATGCGATCTTGATATGTCAAGTCAAGATAAAATATGTTACCAAATAATTCGTTCTCAATGGCGTATGAGTGTGGTTGTTTTTTAAGATTAAGCACATATCCATAAACTAATGTCGAATGTTCTGATTTAAAATGACCAACGACATGAACAAACATTAAGAAAACAAAGCGCTGAAGGCATCATAGTCGTTCCCTGTTTTGTAAACATATGCCAGTGTAGTACTGCTCTTTGGTGTAAACCCAACTTCGGTCTTTAAAACCAAAAAGCGTTTGCTTTTTGCTCAACACCAAAGTGCGTTTAATTACTACACATATATAATGAAACGAAACGCACTTTGGTTATGCCTGGTCTATCTATTCGCATTCAGACAATTCCATCGTCGTCACCATCATCATCGTCGTTGTAATACTTCGGCATTATACATTTGCTTTGATCTGAAAATATCAGGAATTATCATGTCTGGTTTCAGAATTATTGCTGTTAAACATGTGATTAATACTTCCATAATGATAATAAATGTATCGTGTTATATATGCAGATACTTGTAATAACATAATTATAATATGATGATAATGACGATACAATTTTGAAGACGAAGACGATTGAGATAATTGCGGGGTAATAATGTTGTTGTTGTTGTTGATATTAATAATGGACATGATGGTGAGGTGGCGTTTTCAGTTTTGTTGTTGTAGTTCATGCTGCTGATGATGTTGATTTTCTGCGGCTGATGATGACGATGATGATGATGGTGAGGAGGTTGAGAATAAGGATAAAAAGGAAGACGTTGAAAAGCATTATGTACCACTGCACTCCAATTTAATGTGTCTTGTTCTGATAAAACTGGGCATAATACATGTGCGTAATGTGTCGTCCCAGATTAGCCTGTGCAGTCCGCACAGACTAATCAGGGTCGACACTTTCCGCCAAAACTTGATTTTCGGTAAGGAGGGACTTCCTTGAAACTAAAAATACCATTAAAGCTGAAAGTGTTATCCCTGATTAGCCTGTGCGGACTGCACAGGCTAATCTGGGACGACACTTTACGCACATGAATTAAGCCCAGTTTTCTCAGAACAAAACACTAATGTTCGATCACTTACCAAAAAATCGAACATAATGCACGGTGTTTAATATTTAAGTATGGGTAAAAGCAAAGTGCGTTTCTATGTTAACTTACTTTGGAATTAAACACCAATGATGGGTTGAAACAAAAGTGTGGCCAAGCGTTTGTAACGCTTTTCATAGATAATTTAGCATAACCGTGTATTACCGACATAGGGCTTAAACTGTATTGTAGTGCTTTTGCTTTTATAGGTCCCGGGTCCGATCCCTAGGACAGTCATATGTTTTATATTTCTTTTTTTTCTTTTATAATTATTGAAAAAAAAGCGTTTGATAAGTAAATTAATGCAACGCTATGTACACAAATACAAAAATATATGAAAAAAATACTTTAAATCATTGACTGTACTGTAGCAATGTCATTTTTAACACTTTCTGCATGTTTTTAATACAAAATATTGTTCATATATCTAAGCAATATAATACATTTAATCGCCTCCAGGACAACTCAATTTTCACTGAAGTCAAACGTAGTGAAATTTATCTTATCTCAATAATCTTGCGAGTTCAACGAACCGAGACAGTTAAAATGTTTTGAAACGCAACCGGTTTAATGTGATTATTGGCGTCGAACTGAGGTGCGGCGACTAGTATGTAATACTTTTTTTTTCGCTAATGGGAGGAGAAGTTATTTTACGGATAAATGTCTATATTTTGATTTAAGAATATCTTGCATAGTGGTGATTTTTGTGTAAATTAGTGTAAAGAAGTACTGCATTTGTGCCTATTTCATTTACTACAACATTAATTGCCAATAATGCAAAGCTTATTCTTTTTATTAATAACTGATCACAGGGACTGGGCAATAATAAAAGATCACAGGGGCTGGGCAAATACGCGAACCGGTGAAACTTTCTGGTTTTGTATAAAAACAAAACTTTTTTGTTCCACTATCCTAGCAACCACCTAGTTACTAATAAAGGCGCCATAAAGCGCGAAGCGCGACACGTATTATTAATTGTAATAATGAGTCTTGATAAAGGAAGCAGCCGCTTATCAATGAGGAGCACCATCACAGCACCCCAGTCTCATTATTATCAAGTTCTCCTACATTTTTTAAAGAACCACATATAGAAGGCCGCAGGCCTGACCCGTATCTTGCCAGTGGTATGAACCCTTTGGTATGGACCTTTATTCCCGCTCACTATCCAGCGTTAAAATTCCGGGTTTACATTTAAACCGACTATTAAAAGCTTATTAATATCTTAATTAAAAGGTGTTTTTTTCAAGCGGTTCCGTAGTGTAGTGGTTACACGCTCGCTTCATATGTGAGAGGCCCAAGGTTCGAGCCCCAGTAGATTCAAATTATTTTATTTGTGTTCTCTGTTAACTTTTTGTTTTGATGTAGACATTTAAGTTTGAATAAATATGCTGTTTTATTGTAACCATTTTTTGCTTTTATTATGCCCATGAAATATATGTGTGAGAGGGTGGGGGGTTCGTAAACACATTAAAACTTTTACAGTGTTTTTATATCAATGAGTACTCAACCCCTATCGTAAATGAGTCAGGTAAGAATACGTTCAGAATCATCTCCCATTGAAATTGAAAAAAATATGAAATTACGCTTACAAGATGAAGCAGATTTTTTAAAACCTACACAGTTCTGTTCCATTAATGAAAACTGCACACGGATGTCAGTAAAAAAAGGAAACCAATGTAAATAAAATGAACTATGAAATGTTTGGGGGTTACAACACAAAATCATAGATAATGGTTATTTGGGAGTTATTACACAACTTCATAGATAATGGTTATTAGGGGGTTATAACACAAAATCATTGATAATGGTTATACCAGTATCTTTTTCTATTTTGTTTAAAATAATCGGCCAATAAATTAATATTTACAGTAGAAAAAAATCGTTCCATGTAACTTCATTGAGTGCCGTTTACACTGAAATTCCCGACGCCCTTTGATGCGTTGCAACAATACTTATCTTGTATATAATACAATGTTTTGATCCGCATGAATACTGAAGAGGTGTGGCCATAAGTAACCCTCACAATTACCTTCATTGATTTCCGTTGTATATGTAAGTTTGCGCGTTCCGTGTGAGATTACGTGTTGACTTTACAGTTCGTATATACCCCGGTGGTAATATTGTATGACGTAAATTATATTTTGCAAAGCGTTTGAGTGATTATGTCGATTTTTCTTATAAAGCTATCCTACATTTTTTCTCCTGCTTGTTCAGCAGAAGTTTCCACGTGTTTATATTAGCAGACATAACATTTCGCCATTAACGATGTCGGTATATTTATTAATGATATATAAAAAACACTATCCATTGGTTGCGTAATGTGCCTGTAACACTTGAGTGATTCTTAATAATCTGAGAATAATCTGTCCCTTAGAAACCTCTAAAACTTAGTGTTGGTTGATTTTAAGCAAGGGGAAGTAATCGCGGGCAGTGTTTTGTGAGGGTTCGTTTCAAAGTTTATGAGGTCCTTCCGAGCCATTGGCTGCATTTTGTGAGGGCCCGGTGTGTGACCCACCACTCCTACCTAATTTACTATTTTACTCACGAAAGTTGGGGCGAATATTAAATGTTAGCTGCAATGTCTAGCCTTTTCATTTTATACTGGCGTTTTTTGCCGTGGGAGGAAGCCGGCGTACCGGGAGGAAACCCCACCTGTCTGGTATGATGACCACCAACCAAACTCACATGCTTCCGGAAACGGGGATTGAACCCGAGTTGTGTGGGGTATAAGCGCGTTTACCAACCACTGCGCTAGACGGACAGCTGCTGGCAGTGGTTTGATTTTACCTGACCTATTTACAGCCTCATATTCTTAATGACTATATGAGCTGCGCGAAAAATAACGCGTTATTATTACGTAGCATAGCGTACAATACAAATCATACATATATGTTCTTTTACGCGACACTTTAATTCAGACCTTGTTTATGGACTGTTTTGCTATTTAGGATCTGCTCATTTTTTTTCTCAAGTTTACACGTTATTCACAATATATGCAAATTTGGGAATAGATGTCATGGACGAACTAAAATCTCCGCCTTAAATGATTCAACATTTCTACAGAGTTTGATGAATCTTAGTCATTTCATGCTACGGCCAAATGTAGATGTAACATTGATGGTTCGCAGGAGAACACCGACAAAGTCCCATGTGTTAAATGCATGCAGTCTTGCGTATTGTACAATCTATATTTTAATTCGTATCACCAGTCGAGAATCGACATGGGTGTTCTAAAATTTAGTTTATTTCGCAATCGCTTAAGCAAATGTTGATATTACTTTTGATCAAGTATGATGGATCGAGAAATTGCTAATGTGACGCTTGTTCAGGGTTGTAGCTAGCATTTTTTTAGTTTTAGGCCCGGATATGATACTTAAAAACGGGGGTCCGGGGGTATTCCCCCGAAAAATTGTTATGCCCCCGGATCGAATGATCGGGGGTATATTGTTTTTGGCCTGTCTGTCTGTCTGTCTGTCATTCTGTCATTCTGTCATTCTGTCCCAAAACTTTAACCTTGGTTAAAGTTTTGCGATAACTTTTGCAATATTGAAGATAGCAACTTGATATTTGGCATGCATGTGTATCTCTAGAGCTGCACATTTTGAGTGGTGAAAGGTCACGGTCAAAGTCATCCTTCAAGGTCAAAGGTCAAATAGGGCTTCAAAGCGGCGCAATAGGGGGCATTGTGTTTCTGACAAACACATCTCTTGTTTAATCCAATAACGCATGTGGTGAGATTTAAAGCATATCTAGACAAATATAAGATAAGAAAATATAAGACTTTGGCATGTTCTTCTTTGATATTTTACTGTTTTATCGCAATGTCAGAGAACACAATTTTGTTTATGTTCGGCATCAAGGGACCAAACCGACCCGGATTCAGTCAATGGATCGGGATACGGGGGAAGGTGCTCCATTTTAAATTTTCGCGGTCATAAACATCATTCGAAATGTTTCTTAAAAATCCAACGAAAATCGAATACAACTTACTGTAGTGTTGAAAGGGAGACAAGTAGATCTACATGTAGATTTATGAAAACTTGTAACAGCAAGTCACGTGAAAAGAAGCGAGCTTGAATTTATGCACATAGAAAGAAGTAGAGTTGATAATTGGAAGATATGTCCTTTGAACACGACCAGAATCCATTGTCTGAGGATTATGTCAATATGAAATGCAAATTTCTAACACCTCGCCCCCTCAGGGTCAACATTTAAATGCGTTTTTCGAAGTTGAAGCATTTTGTTTTCATGTTTCAAAAATAATTGTAGGCCCTGGCCAGCTGGGCCTTATAGCAGCTACGCCCCTGAAGTCGTCTTAATCGTAATGAACATGCATGTATGTGTTTAAGCTTTGTGCATATAATGTATATTTAAGAACTTGCAATGGTGGCCTATTGCTCTCTTTGCACTGTTTTTTTCCTTAAGCGATGGTATTGTGGGTCAAATCGAGTTCAACGGGCTTTGTGTTCGTTTTCAAGACCTTCAATTCAATGGTGGACATATACATATACATTGTACACAAATTATAGTTTATTTAAATATGAATTTTGCAAACATTATATATTTGAAAAAATAATTTAAAGCATATTTGAAGCATGTTTATGTTTATTCATAAAATCTCCCCTTTAGCAACACTTAGAACAGATTTACTCGAATTCTTTTGCACCTTAGTTTTTCCATTGCGAAAACTGCAAAGCGCTGCCCCTTTTACCAACGCAAGTTGCTGCTTCCGCTTGAAATCACTTCCAGGGTAATACGCATGTCTGAGAGTCCACCGTCAGCAGGGAGAATCATCGCCGCCGCCGGGTGGCTTTTGTGACGTAGTAACACCATTTCATCTTTAGATAAATCTTAATTTTAGTAAGTACATTTACCAGATTTCATCATCTTATACATACATACTTTACCTCCAGACCGGAGTTTAATTAAGTACAGAAAGCGATGTACTTGTTCAATATATTTATTGACATGTTTTGATACAACTGTCTAGTCTTTATTATTAAAACTTCCTGTATTACAGTAAACAAGTGCATTCTTCGTTCATACAACTGCACTCTTAAGGGTTATAATCCACAAGATTAAATTCTAATCTTCTTTGAATGAACAGCTAAATCCTTGGTTTAACAAGTGATTTTTAATATTTATTACATATAACAAATTGATAAAGTTAAGGTTACACAACTAAGCTTTAAGTTAATTGTCCAGTAATTATTTATCATAAACACAATGTTCAGATTTATTTCATAGCAAAAAATTTATATCGAGACGAAAGAAACGTAACTCGTGCATTTTTATTTTTTCCATTTTGACTTTAGCGTTCAGTTCCGTTTTCTACATGAGACGATTTTAAATCTAGAAATCCGTCAGTGTTAAACGTTTATTCGTAACATCATTTAATATACTACTTTGTTGATTGTATAATATTGTACTGCAAGATATAATTTTTTTAATGTTTGAAAGAACAATGGCGCTTGACTTAATTGAGTAAATCTTATTTTCTTAATTTGATGCAGTTGCAAGATTCGAAAATTACACGTGCTCCGCGCAAACGTGTACACTGCGGTGCATTTGTTTACAGTTTGTTTTTATTATTTTTTATATTAAATGTTTTGCTTTAAAATTATACGGATTTTCATTACTCAATTTCAATCAACGATATTACATCGTTCCTATCTATATACACTTCTACAATATTACATTATACAGAAGATGATGGGATATTAGTCTGTGCAACAAAAGAACCATAATTTGTAAAAGAACTATTTAGGACAAAATCGGACGTGTTTATCGTTACCGCTTGCAGATGTCGTTCTCTGCATCACGCAACTGTATCGGAATAGTGGTATCGTTTGGCTTCACATCATGCAATTTTGCTTAACCCTTTGCATGCTGGGTAATTTGTCTTCTGCTAAAATGTCGTCTGCTGAATTTCTAAAATTAGCATTTTCTTCGATTTTTTTTTCAAAGAATACTATCAGAATAGCAAACAGTTTGGATCCTGATGAGACGCCACGTTCTGTGGCGTCTCATCAGGATCCAAACTGTTTGCAAAGGCCTTCAAAATTCGGTTCCCGCACTGAAAGGGTTAATATCGAAGCCTAAGTTTATCAGCTTGTAACATACTCTTCATCGACACAAAGAAGTCCTCGGCAATGTTGCAGACAATGCAGGAGTGGTGAAAATATTGTGCATCATGATCTTCTTCAAGTCCGTTATCTGTACAAATGTAACGCTTCATAATACAACCAAATGTAAAGTAAAAGTATCTTGTTTTTAAACATTCAACAGAAGCTTGATATCTGGAAAATACTGTTATTTACATACCAAGATTTTTTTATCATGACTGATGTTCATTTTTTCGAAGCATTTAGTGTAATTGTAATTTAGTAACGGTACAGTGATATTCGACCTCTGCAGAAACCTCGCTTCATAATCCGGTCATCATTTTTAACCCGTTCATGCCTAGTGGACTCTCACATCCTTCTAAATGGGATTATTTTATTTCCAAAATTAAGGGTGTCTAGTATATTTATTTCTACATTTAGAATATTTCTTACAGAAATTCCTTTAAGCAAACAGCGCAGACCCTGATGAGACGCCGCATTATGCGGCGTCTCATCAGGGTCTACGCTGTTTGCCAAGGCCTTTTTCTAGACGTTAGGCATAAATGGGTTACTGAGCATACCGACATTCCGTGATCATATCTTATGTACTCTTATGTACTCAAGACGTTATTCCGGTTTGTTAGTTCAAATAAACGACCATACATGTATACCGAGTGTCATTATACTATTCACTTGTTGAGTATTAGCAATAATCTGTTGTGTCTATTTGTTAATAACAGTGACTTTATCTTTCAGATTTTGCGAAAAAACAACAACAAAACAACACAGGAAGTCGTACATAATCCTCGTATAACTCCTTATGTAGTAACCTATGGAACTTTCTGAGAGATCGCAGGATCCAGTTTTATCTTGTTTAACTTTCGGTTAATCTGAATTGTTCAAATGGACAGACAAACGGACGAATAAACGAAAAAGGTGATTGGCATACATATATATTGCAAGCGTAAAGCTTAATGTATATTCGAAGAATTATGATATTATATTATGAACTATTCGAGTTATTGCCAATTAAAGTTGTTTTTCTGCTTGCATAACATTAAACTGACCTTTGACCTCTGGTGAAAAATGTAATTGCAGAATCCTAACATTTTTCGCTCATACCAAGTTTCCCCCAAGTATTATTAGTAATTACGTTACCTTACTCGGACTAACCTCTTCGTTTTTTTTATATAAATAAGTACTCGATTGATCAATAAACGCGGTATAAGCGCAATGATTTTCGCCCAGTACGGACATTTGTTTAGTTAAGTATATAAAAGGTAAAGAAACACCATGAAGATAAATTGTGCTTTGCATTTGATATCACATTTAAAGCTATCAGACGTTTCAAAGCGTGAAGTAAGGATTAGCTTCTGGGTCAGGCTTCTAAAATCCTAGCTGAGTCAACATGTGAGAAAGAAGTCACGTTAATCGATTATATTGTTGACGTTAATTCTTTACAACGCAACATGTGAGAAAGAAGTCACGTGCACCAATCGTATTGTTGACGTTCATACTTTTAAACGCAGTGGGTCAGCAGGTGAGAAAGATGTTAAACGGACGGAACTTTTTGTCGACGTTCATACTTTTGAACGCACTGGACTGTTCAACGCACTGGTCAACATGTGAGAAAGCAGTCACATTATCTGATCGTATTGTCGGAGTTCATACTTATAAACACACTACAGTTTCGTGAGACCAGTCCTTCTAAACGGTATATTCGCTGTGAAATATAAGTTATTTTGTTTAGTCATTATTCATGGAACCATTTATCAACGTTACAAGCATTGTTTTCATTCAAATCACAGCTTTGGTATACTTCCAATTGTTTGAGATTCCTTTCGAAAGCACGTCTTTGCACTTGGTGAGCTTCAAAAATGCCCCAGTGCTCTGTTAGATGCTGCACAACACTACATCACAGGGACGTACGAACTCTCTAGGGGAGGGGGTGATTGAGGGGGTGGGGGCTCGGTTGGTTTGGATTGCACGGACAGCTTTGGCTGATTATGGAGATATTAAATTATTACGAACACAGGGTCGGAAATATATCAATGATAAATCATTGATGGTCGTGATCGTGCGATTGCGTTTTATGTTGATTGGATTGTGAACTATAAACGTTCTCGGGATGTTTGTTATTATTGTGGCCGTTACGTATGGGTGTTCTATGGTGGTGTGGACACAAACTATGTACTTATTTGACGGGTTTTAATTGTCTAAGTTCTGTTGCGCTCCGTGCCCATGTGCGTTCTGTTTCTTTTAACGGTTAGTTTAGTCATTAATTGTGTACGTTCTGTGGCGCTGTATGGCCATTGTAGAAATGATCTATGTTCGTTTTATGGCGTTTGTTTATTTTTTGTGTTAATAAAGTATGGACGTTCTATAGTGGTTAATGATATTAAGCATGTACTTTGACTAAAGATGGCGGTTTATAACCGTCATATTTATGAACACTGTACGTTCTATAGCCGGCTGAGACGCTTGTTGTCATGAACTATGTACGTTAATAGTTGTTTATGACAGATGTTAGTCCAAATAGATATTTGTAAAAATGATAAGCGCGTTACTATCTTTTTTTTTAAATAATGTTTAAGTTTAAGGAATTTTTTTCCCCAATAAAATACCGTAGCACATATAAAACATGCCAATACAATGTGTTATTTAAATAAAATTGCAACGATATCAAGATGGAAGCTCAAAGCTTATGAAGTCTCTCTTCTTTTTGGGTTTGAAAACATTGATGAACGTGTGTAAATGTCGTAACTTAAAACTAGAAGAAGTGGAATATAAGCTACTAGCTGGAAAATAATTGAGTATCAGGGGCCGTCAATAAATGACGTCACGCAGAGGAGGGGAGGAGTGTTAGAAAGTGTGACAGTTTGTGACAGAAGGGGGCATTAGGCCATGTGTGACGTCACACTTTTTATTTCAATTTTTATAAAGTAGAATTTAAAAGCTTTAACAATAATTGTCAACATTTTTGTGAAAAATTTGAACTAGTTTTATGTCAAAATAGCATGAAATGCGTATCTCCTGAATGTGGAGCGCTAGCATGTTGTTTCAAAGACTTTTTAGTCCAATTGTTTTGTTACCGTTTTATTGTTTAATCACCGGTGGGGTCAACTTTCGCAATTCTACTTCTTATCCTGTGTAAAAAAAATGCATCCAATACTTTAACCCACCTATTGTAAATGAAAAAAGCAGCAGATAAATGGTGTGTATCATATAATTGTCTAGTCTATAATTTTCAATATGGTTTTCTAATTCAATCTAAATTGAGTTGCTGCTTCAATGAACTGTGAAAACTGTTACAATGAACTATCCTACTATTAAAGCCATTTAATAATGTGATAGTTCTTTTTAGTTATAATGTTATATTTTAATACAGTTATATAGTGAAGTGCGTTTTAGAATACATTTGAATTAGGTGTAAATAAACAAAATTGTGTTCAAAAGTGTGACGTAATTTACGGGGGGGGGGGGGGTCTGAGTCTCGTGACAGTTTGTGACAGGGGGAGGGGGTGGTGGCAAAAAAAGCGTTACGTACTTTATGGAAGCTGTGTTAGAGACAAATGGACACAAATGAAAACAAACAACCAAGAAAACACACCAACAACTATTACAATTACAATTATAGCAACCTTAATGCTTAATCCCACTCGCTAACTCAGAAGTGATTCGATTTGATCTTCTTATAAAAAATTCACTTCGTAGAAGACCCCCCCCCCCTCTCTGATCAAGTGCACTTCAGCAAGA
The DNA here is from genome assembly GCF_020536995.1 of Dreissena polymorpha. Taxonomy (NCBI): domain Eukaryota; kingdom Metazoa; phylum Mollusca; class Bivalvia; order Myida; family Dreissenidae; genus Dreissena; species Dreissena polymorpha. The sequence continues at coordinate 18,928,418 of NC_068360.1, forward strand.
TATTGTCTCCCATGGAAACCTTAGCAAACGTTTGCATGATCACACAAAGACCATTGGGGTTATCTCCATGCTTTGACTTTTGTATCGACTTTCATACACTGCTTATTTCGAAATTGGTCGCGTTATTGTTTGTTGGAAGAACTGTATTGTGAACATGTGATTTCCTGCCAAGTGCGGGTTCTAACTTCTTATTTAGGTATTAAGGACTTTCTTCAACTCAACGTCATAACCATTTGCATTCAGAACATTACCAGAGGTACGACAACCTCATGCAAAAGCAAGTGTGCTAGATTGAAAGAAATGACGTTACATATTTTTGGCAAATACGGTCGAAAATATTTCTTTTTATATATGTTTTCAATACGCAACACTAAGTCAACATTACTACTAGACAAACTGCGCTATAATAATTATAAATTGAGTAATCAATGAGTAATGATATAAAACCTAAAGGCATTGACCAGTTTTGTGAGCGGTATCGATTCCGAAATACTTAAAGAACAAAAACAGCTCAGCATTAATATTTTTTTATATTCACATATACATACACCACACGTTTTAAAATAAAAGAGTAGCAAAAACGGTCGTACAATACGGATGGTGCAGTTATATATTGCGTAGATGTTGTACACGCGAGAGATCGTAATGCCTCTGGAGTACGATGGCTAAGTATTTGGTGTTTGTGCCAAGTGTAAAGAAAATTAATCGCACCAATCTCTTTCAAACATAGACACAATGCAATGCATTTCTTGCATTTGAAATGGTTCTCCTTAAAATGCATATACTTATTTTGGTGAAATGCGCTTAGTATAAAGTAAACGCTTTTTCAAGATACAATGGTTTCTTGGACACCGTTTTAACGTCCTTTCTGAAACTGTCGCAAAGACATTTCTAGTCCCAGGTTCGAAAATTGTGTCAACATCACATCTTATATCATGCGTCTTTATTCGCGTTTCTTAATTAATACGAGTAACTGGACGGTTTTAAAGACGTTATATATGAAAGGGTCTGCCTTCCCAGGAGATAAGGCTATTTCCATCCATCATATTTATGGGGTGATTTAGTGTCACGTGTTCGTTCTTGCTTATAATCAATTTTGAGAGTGCTTTAAACTTTTAAGTGGAACTCATTTATCTTTAACATATTATTTTTCAGACCTTACTTGTTTTGATTCACTTTTTTAAACAGCATTTCTTCGTATTTGTGTTTAGGCATACTCGGCAAGAAGGCCTCAAGAGTTAATGATGTCTACAGTATGACCACAGACAGCATGCTTATCAGTCCACTTATCGATTGACAGCTTGGTGTACAGTCTTTCGTCGTTGATGGGATTCGTTCACATACTGTGTAGGAGAGTCTCTCCCTCACATTATAAACCATATCGGATGAGTGAATATGTAATGCATCAATCGAATTGCTAATTAAGGTAGCGCACTCGTAATGGGCACCTATCCAAATCTAATGTAATCTATTATTTTCTTAATCAGCATCATTTCACTGAACTACATGCACATTTTTTGGTAGGCTTTCCATGCTTTAAAAAAAAATACTGTTTTTTTCAAAACCACCCCCACAATCGGCTTTTGTCCAGTTTATGCACACCCCTGGGGTGAAAGTTCCATAATTCATCAAGATTACCAAATATAGGCATGCAGTTGATGTGTACAGATGCAGAAAAGGTGTTTAAAAGTTAAAACAAGATTAAAAAAAATCTTTTACAGCTATTTATTTTTTATAACTTGTTGTCTATGGAAGAGCGCCATGAAATGTAAATGGTTTCAGGCCACGTAGAAATTGGTTTGGTTAAAAACAAAGTGTCATAAAATTCAAAATAGTATTATTTAAGTAATATTTTGAACTTAGTTTTTATAGATAAACTATATACAGCAAAAATACCAAGAAATAGACAGATTTACCGTTTACTTTTTTAAATAAAAATAAAAATGCAACATGCATGGTTCGTGTTTTCAGCAGTAAATCACCCAATTTAGCCATAACGTTGTTTTAATTTAAATAATTGAAGAATGTGCATTAAAATTGCATCATATTTAACAATAAACGTAGCTTATATGCCATATTAAATCAAATTACGTTAGAAAAGAAATAAAACGCGTCGCAAAAAAGTATACGTCGTCGGCAGGATTCGAACCTGCGCGGGAATATCCCAAAAGATTTGTTGTCCATCCCCTTAACCACTAGGCTACAGCACCTAATATTAGGCTCTTCAACCGTCGAAGAAATCGCGGGAAATCATTAGGGATGCGCTACCTTAGCAACGTATGGTTTTATTTTTTCGGCAATTAGTTTAAATTTCGCGTGAAATTGTTAGCATTTATCGTCTTGGCGTTTATCACAATCAAACGAATGCCTTAGAAAAATCTTATTTTATATAATTTTTATTGTTTGAAATCAATATTTCAGCCACTTAATCGTTTAAGATTTATTCTAAAAAGAGTTATTTTGTAACGGACATCATTATCATTTTACAATATTTATTCGATCTTTTAATACTCCTAATGAACAGCCCTCTGTCGGATTGGTGCGTTGCAATTTATTGAATTTATTTATTGAACTCATAATTCCAAATAGTAATTGATCGATATGTTACTAAAATTCGAAAATTAATTTTGTTTATGATTATTGTGTAAGTTGTACTTACTAAAATTAAAAGTCCTTAGAGAACATTCATAATAAGAGTGACTTGAAACTTTCATATTTAAATAAACATTTAATTTTTTGGCTAAAATCAAATACTTAAAATGCGTATATTTACCATGTGTAAAGGTGACTTAAACAATGCATTTTAACAATGCATTTGTCGAGCATTATTACTTTATATGCAATTCGAAAAATGTGTGTTCCCTCATATCACAAAAAAATATTACATTATACGATGAGAAGTATGTGTAGTGAATATTGAATAAAATCTTTTATCGTATTGTGAAACCGTAACCAAAATGCACGAACTGTACAACAACTATACACTCTATTAAACGTTGTTTGCTTTGTGAAATATGTTTTGATAAATAAATTAATTATTAACTCTCAAATCAGTTATACAAATAAAATAGCCACAGGCTGATCACGTGGATAATTTTCCATTTACGTCTTTCAATTTACACGTAGCGGAGAATTGTATCATGTTTGCACCGAAATAAAAATACTTGATCATGCGTCGGGTACATTTATTGCTGATTTTGTAGCCAATTTACACATGAATCAACATTCCAGCAAAGCTGTTCCAATTGAAGTTGTCATTCTGGTAGACCGCACTCGTCGAATAGGTGGACCTTACCCAGACATTGTCTCAGATTGAAATTTTTGCAAAAACTTGCATGGTAACGCAAATATAAAAGCTGGGATCCCCGTGTCTTGATCTCTGTACTGGTTTGTCTTCATGAACAATTTCGAAATAAGCCAATTGGCCGTATTTTGGGCAGTTTTGTACCGTGAACATATACACTCCAGCTACGGGCGCTGTGAACGAACGAACAAACGCAAAGATGGATGTACGGACAGATAGACGTGTGGAGGAATGAATAAATAGATCAATTGAAAAAAAGAGTACATTAAAAGATAAATGAATAGATGATTGAATGAATGAATGAATTAATTAAGGAATTAATGAAAAAATAAAAATAAATAAAAACACGATTGGATGAATGAATGAAACCCTGTTGCGTTTACAATTCTTTTTTTGTTGGTATTGCATACTTAAATATATTTAAACTATCAACAAATCCCTAGTGTTCACATTTATGGCAAATAAACCAAATGGTAACGAGATTCAATTTAGTATATATCATATGTAATCGTACAATGTTCCACATTCCTTGAATAAAATATATATTTATTACCAATATTTCAATTCAACTGGGTTCAAGACATAAAAAGGGTTTTTTCTTTCATTATTTTTTATAAATAATCGAGAAGATCGAGATAGCGTAGCCTAATCCATCTTTACCCCCCGTTCACACATAGACGCCGCTTCTACTACGATCAAAACGTGGCCGAAAACGTGGTCGATCGTGACAAATCGCAGGTGAAACGTATCGGAGTCTTCATAAGCGCAGTATGATCGCGGTAGAGTCTTCATGATCGGAGAGCTCTACGCTTTCGCCACGCTTGAACATGGTCAAAACAAGCGTAGCGGGATCGTGTCCAACAAGAAACAAGAAGAATAAAAAGTCGAAGACCATTATTTGCCAACTTGCTCGATTTAGACACCGATCGGCCTCGATTCGCCCCGATCCGAACCGTTTTCAGATCGTGGCTTGCTCGTCGTAAAGTCGCAGCTCTGTGAGAACGGGGGGTTATCAATACATAAACTATTTATTTAAGATCATTGAGCCAGAGTATCTAAAAGCTAACCCTACACCAAATTGTAAGATGGTTATACCATTGCCTGTCCATACAGCGTAACTCCGTTAACCTAAGACCTCTTGAACAGAATTACCAGAGTCGTATCGGGTGCATCGGAGAGAACATATGGTTTTCGCTTTGTGTGTCCGTCTGTCCGTCGGTCCGTCGGTCTGTCAGTCCGTCAGTCAGTCACACTTTTCTGGAAACTGCGATAACTTTAAAAGTTCTTCGAATGTTTTCATGAAACATGGATAGATGGCAATATGGAGATTATGCACGTCAAATAATTTTCTTCCTACGTCAAGATTTCTGGTTGCTATGGCAACAAATAGACTAGAAATACTGCTGAAAATGCTGGATCCTGCACACTTTACTGGATCCTGCGATAACTTTAAAAGTTCTACATATTTTTCATGAAACTTGAAACATGAATAGAGGGAAGTATGGACATTATGCACGTCAATTCACTTTCTTCATAAGTTTCCCAAAAATTCTGGTTGCTATGGCAACAAATATAAAAAATAAAAATAAAAATCTGACAATGTTGGAGCCGGTAGGGGACATATATTGCTTGGCAATAGTCTTGTTAAATTAAGAACATAAACAACGAAATAAAGGTAAGGTATGATGCACATGTGTTATTAGCGATCATGTCATGTTTTGTATATATTTGCTGAAACGTAATTTTAATAACCCACAAACATGTTATTGTAATAGAAACTTTTTACGAAAAGTGGTACGGAAAAATACACACCGATTATCTTGTTAAAGATATTTCTTGTTAGATTTGATCGAGAATGTAACCCGCCTCCCAGTTTTGCTGAATGGGTGAAGTTCCCCACGGGTTCTACTTCCCCGTATCCCAAAATTTGTTTCGTAACCAAAATGTTTCGTAGCAAAAAAAAATTCCGTACCCATTTTTGTTCGTACCCATTTGTTTTTTGTACCCAAAATTGTTGTTCCCACTTACACAATTGTGGTGATATAGATATACTTAAATTGATGCTTTAATATCCATCCTCTTCAAAAGCATCGTCACACCAGTACTGTCAGTACTTTGATTATTTTAAATGAATTTACGAGTAGAAATGCAATAACGCTAATTGGACGACATCACCGCCTTTATAACGAGTATAGTTTATTTTTGCTGAGCATGTCAGATAAAAAAGATGGACGTGTTTCACCTCAATAAACATTTAATATATATTCGTACATATTTTAATATATATGTATTAGCATGTTGAATAAGACTTGACAGAACAGTACAGCAAAATATAATATTAAAGGAAAGGCAAAAAGTTGTGGCTAATTTTTTCCTCTTAATCATGTGTTATGAGTTTTGTTAATTACGTTGAGACCATTGCCTGCATCGTTATTTATTGGTTGAAACTTTTAAAAGGTATGAGTTGTTAGGGAGTGTTTCCGTTATAAACGCCCGCGCTAGTTTTCGATTTCGGCTGATGTCGGCATTCATCTTGAAGTGTAGTCGAATGGGTATGATTACTTCAGGATTATCCGTTTAACTTAATTTTCCCGAAATTGTTTTTTAATTTAAATTATTTTTCAAAGAAAATACGGTGTTCTACGTATTAAAGCTATGCCTATCGTTGTATTGAAACGCTTGCTGTTTAAAGAGTAAAGAAATTTATCCCTACATGAAATATGGAAAAAGCCAAAGGTAACAATGAATTACCTTTTGCTTTTCATAACGGTCTTCTGATAATAGCAAACTGTATCATTCTCATAAGAGTAGTACTGTCCTCTTGAAAGTGCATCTTTATACAACACGTATTATCAATGTACATGTATATATTTACGTTATACATATTTACATTGTTATTTCCAATGTCGTATGTGCGTTTTTGTTTTCATTATCATGGTGAATTGAATAATGATGAAATTTTTCTTTAATATGTTCACGGAATTATGGTGAGTAATAAATTCTGACGATAATACCAATTTTTAGGGAATGTACTTCTTGATGTCCGTTATTAATATGAAGACATTTAAAGAAACAATTACTAACTTACTCGCTGAAATCTAATGTTGATTGTTGAGAACTTATACTGTTCTTATATACCTGACTCAATTGTATTTTTTTATGACTACCACCCTGTGCATTCTTGGTTTTACATATATCTCACAACAACAATTCAACATTATAATAAGCTTTCTTAAAACTGCGGAGTTAACCTGGAAATGTTTGTTTAAATGTAAAACTCTAATTTTCAGTTTGAAGGGACTTTCTGTAACGATCTCAATTATATTAGTATCCGTTTTATAATAATAATGTTCAACAAAAATGACATACACACATGTTCGATATCTACGTACAATTATAAATTTTAACATATAACTGCATTGTTTTATTTGCATATGAAATCAAAATAATAATTTTCGGATCAAGTCTCTCCAAAATTGTTACATAAATCAACTGTAAATATTTAATTCCACTCTTATATCGTTTACACCAGTTTGCAAACTTTACAGGTAAATAGCATTTTAAATCCTGTGTATATGTATTTATACATTACACATTAAACATATTAAGTCATTTATAAGTTGCACCCGAAAGTCTGGACTCTTATGCTTGAGTTTAAGATACCCTATATAATCAATATCAATTCTGGCAGAGCCTGTTTGTTGCTGTGAGACAGGGCCTGCAATCTGACACACCTTAAAGCCCCAAAACAATCATGTGATTATCCCTGTAACGATCTCACTTTAATGACAAAATAAAACCGAGCCAATTAGTCAACAAAAGCACAGCATTGTACCGTAAATTTGTATAGGATGGCTTCGGACGCAGTGAAAACAAAATAATTATTCAGGTCGTATACACCCCTTTCGTTTATCAGGGATTTCTTCAACAACATGTCTTGTTTTGTGACATATGGATATATATATATATATATATATATATATATATATATATATATATATATATATATATATATATATATATATATATATATATATATATATATATATATATATATATATATATATATTAGTTAAATGCTGAATATAAGCATGGGGATGACTTTTTCATCTCAAATTTCTGCTGCTTTCACATAGCGTTTAGTTCTTCCTATACAACATAAAAGATGAATATATAAATATTCAAGAAGTAACGACGGACCATCTACAATAAATATATACACCTATGATAAGAATAAAAAAACAAACACAAATCACATGCTCTTTTTAACATATATAAAACAGGTTTTCAAATCCCTGAAATAAACTATATTGCGTCATTGCATGTTGAAAAAATCATTTTACCTAGGTAACTGCATGCTTAATATTCGTCATTAAAACAATATATAAAATGAAAACGGCAAAAAAATTCTTACACAAGCGTAAAATAAATACTCGTACAATTTTATTTAAAGGACTTGTGTAGTATCATGAAAAAAACGCTGTCACACTTTTTTCCGTTTTAACAATAACAAACCATACAAGTATGACACACTTACATGATTTAATACATAATAATATAAGTTCACATAGTTATTACATAAACATGAAAAATGAAACATTGCTCCCACACAATAAGGTTTAATGAGTCAACCATGTGGGACATATGGAAATGTGTAATACAACTACATTACTATGCTTTTATGGAAAAACATCTTACAATATCCTTAATTAGATTTAAGAAACTTCAGGTACATATCTGACTTGAAAAGCTCTTCGAGCATTCTTTTCTTAAAAACATGAAAATAAAAAAATAACAATCAGTCGCCGTTCTATTATTTTCCTTCACTTGTTATACGAAATTTATTATGACGTATAATTTACCCCGTTCCTAACTTATGATATATTCACCTTTATACTGAAACACATTGATTTTCTCCGATAATAAATGCTTAACATACAAAATACCATAGCTGTTATGAATAATAAATTACTTTACAATTTCACTTTGGTTATGTCACCAGAGATATGTTCAAAACAGCATAAAATTTTAAAAAGCCGAGTAGTCAAAGGTTTATGACTAAAATAAAATAAATCTTTTACACTTATACTGCTCAAATAATAACTGGCTACATATTACTATTTTATAACAATTGTTTTCGGATTGGACGTTAACTTAATATGGCGCACTGACTACCAGTGCATGGGTTAATCCTTGGCAATTGAATATATGTCTATCAAAGGAGACGCCATTTTTATTTATCATTTCAAAACGAACCCGATATATTCGTATAATTTATTTGGTTGCGTAAAATACATGGATGCACAAATAATCTCAACATCAAAATACCAAAAATACGTACAGAACAAAATTAAATATTTGACAGCAGGAAAAGTACATTGATTCTTCACAAAATCCCTTTATTATATTTTTTATTTGCGTGTAACAAAGATAACCTGATCCAACTATTGCTAAAAAAATAAATTGGAAACAACGTGTACAGTTAAAATCAAAACAACGATATATTAAGGAAGAGTTGGAATTGTAACACACTGTTTCAGTTCTGTAGCAGTTGCGCCCCTCTTGCGGATAATGCGTCAGGCGTTGATAATCAAAAATGAAGATATTGTCAGCTTTCATTGCAAAGGATGGCTGAAATACCGATAGTTTGTTTTGCCTAATATGCATTAACTGCATAGAACTTTTTAATAATAATTGTTGGTGTAAACATTAAAAACCTTTGTACTGATATTATTTTCGAAGAACTATGAATTCTGGCATAAATCGGACTTATTTCGTTGAATGACTCGATTTCATCTAGCAAAATTATACAAGCATGTCACAAAAAACCTTCGTTTCTGAAACTAAGTAATATTTTTAAATGTAAATACTTTAATCTCAATGAGAAATAAAGATAAACAACGTCCGACTTTACTGACGTTTATTAAAGGGACATTCCAAACGCAACATGGATGTATAATTATTATTGAAATTAAGTTTGATTAAAAAATGTAACACTGGTTTTAAAAAGACTTCAGATAATTGTTTCAGATACTCATAATTCCAAACAGTAATTGGTTGATTTATTACTAAAATTCGAAAATAAATGACAATTGTGTAAGTTGTACGTACTAAAATTAAGGAGTTCTTAGAGAACATTGATACTTACAGTGACTTTCAACTTTCTCATTGAAATACACATTTGATTTTTGGTTATAAGTAAATACTATAAATGCGTTGTACGTATATTTACAAAGGCGACTTAATCAATGAATTTGAACAATGCATTTGTCGAGCATAACAACTATGATATGAAACTCTAAAAATGTGTGGCCCCTCGAATCACACACACATATTACCTTACACGATGAGAAGTATGCAACTAAATATCCTGGAATAAGGGGCGAGCTAAGTAAGCTCCAATTTCCTTAAGAATTTATTCTTATATTCAAAGAGGTTAGAATCCAGCTTGTAATTTAATAAAAGTAAAATGTGTTTTATGAGTAACGCGATGTAGTTTGTTTAAAATGATCGATCCAACAACTGTCTCTAGACACTGTTTTACTTCAAATTGTATTGAGGTAAACGGCTATTTTCGTTTTTGTGGTGGTTTCTAAATATCAAATGAATGTGCTTTCTATGGGTGGCTTTAGCTTTGTTTTTTTTATACGATTTTAGGGGCATTTCGTTTTTATAATGATGCATTTAAAAGCATGGTGGCGTAGTGAATATGGTGTCTGCTTTGAAACCGAAGGATTTCGGGTTTGAACTCCACAGTGGGCATGTTCTCATGAGTTCCTCGATAGAAAACAACAATACTGGAGCTTCCTAGAAATATGACTCTAGAATATTTAAACTAGCGTAAGCCTTTTCATGCAGTTGAACTAAAAAAACAGGTTAAACAATAAATAATGTATTAATTCTTGTATAAATTTATCAACATGTGTGAAATACTACAATCCGAGGTTCATATTGATTCATGTAATTTTGCAAAATGTAACATGACTCATTTGACAACTTATAACATTAAGCTAAATGTTTTACATAGTTTACATTCTTAACACTACTCTAAACGAGCGTGACAATTCTAAAAAATGCATATAACATAATTTCATATTATTATATACATTTTCGAGCGTACAGTATGTGGGTTTTTAAAAAACTATTATTGCCTCATTGTCAACGATAATGTGGAAAGGTATTTCCATTGAGTCGTTTAACGTTATTTTGTAAATTTGCAATCAAACCTTTTATCATATTGTGAAACCGTAAACAAAACGCATGTACTGTACAACAACTATACACACTGGTAAACGTTGTTTGCTTTGTGTAATATGTATTTGGTAAATCATTTAATAATTATAAACTCTTAAACCAGTTATACTAATCCAATAGACACAGGCTGATCACGTGGATAATTTTCCATTTACGTCTTTCAATTTACAGGTAGCGGAAAAATGTATCATAGTTGCACCGAAATAAAAATACTTGATCATGAGTCGGGTACATTTATTGCTGAATTTGTAGCCAATTTACGCACGAATCAACAGTCCAGAAAAGCTGTTCCAATAGTAAACGTCATTCTGGTAGACCGCACTCGAAGAGGTGCATCTCACCCAGACATTGTCTCCAATTGAAATTTTTGCAAAAACTTGCATGGTAACGCAAAGATAATAGCTGGGATCCCCTTGTCTTGATCTCTGTACTGGTTTGTCTTCATGGACGATTTCGAAATAAGCTTTTTGGCCGCTTATTGGGCAGTATTGTACCGTGAACATATACACTCCAGCTACGGACGCTGTGAAGTGTCCAGTGACTGGGTCATACACTCCACCTTCGTTTACAAGGACAGTGTTGAACTTAACGTCTTCGTTTGTAGCATATGTAAACGTGGTTCCTGAATGCTGAAGACGGGCATGGAACATTATCAGAGGAACGACACTTCCTTCTGAAAGACAATACTCATAATTATAATACGATTTTAAAAGACTTATCCCGGAAAAGCACGAGTTTAGAAAACCCACTAATCACCCCGGTACAAACAACGCTGGCCCATTACATCAACCAATGATAGCTTACAGCTTAGTTTAACGGTTGATACAGTGTGTTATTTTGAAAGGATTATAAATGGGTCAGCTTTATTTGTACCAGCAGATTAGTGGTTTTTAAAAAAAAAAAGTTTTTTCCAGGATACATGTATTGTCATTCGCAAAAACGGTATTAAACGTTATAAAATGTTCTTACGTCCTTATTATATAATCAATCTATAACAACATATACACTATACATTGTTGCTTTAAATTGAAATATACAACTAAATACTGCTCGATTGGTCATTGTCGGCTCGGGTACTACTTAAATGTTCCCCGGGTACTATTAAGTATACTTAAATGTACTCTGGGTACGGGAAATATATTAACACGTACCCGGCGATTTTATACTGTACCCGAGTTTTATTCCCGCAAAAAAAAAACGAAGTCGTAAAACGCGCTGCGGAATACGACAAAAATCTCTTTGAACAATACCTGCCTAAACATGCTTTTTGAGTAGGAGTTTTAATAATATAAATGCCATTTTACAGAATATTGACATAAATATGGACATAATTTATTTGAAAAAACAATAGCCGACATCGACAAATTTAGCGTTAGAATTCCCGGGTACGGTTGAGCATCCTTACCGTACCCGGGGTACATTTAAGTATACTTAAGAGTACCCGGGGTACATTTTAATTGTACCCGGGCCGACAATGACCAACCGAGCCTTAATACTACCTCGCAAAATTTCCAGTTCTTTTGACGTCTGTCCCATAAGTGACTGCACTTAGGATTTCATTTCCGCAACATTTGCCGAGACATTCTTGGTACCGGAGTTGAGAAAGGCTTCAACGTTAACTCGAAGATCTTGCTTTGTATCCTCTAGTCCTTTAACAGCCTGTGATACCCCTGTCAGAGTGTCTGCAACTTTTGCGTGGGTTTCCGTTTTCTTATCCAATGTATCTTTCAGAGCCAACTCGTTTCGGATAACCCTTTCCAGCAGCTTCTTCTCGTACTCAAACTTAGAGCATACAGGGCATGATGGCTCCAGGGCAAATGATACTCCAAACATGACTATCATACTCCAAGTACTCACTGAATCCCACATTGTTGTGTTGTGGATTTATGGGAATAAGCTTTACTTCTAAAAGCCTCCGACTGGATGCTAACACAAAGTGTTCTCGGGTCCTCTTTATATCGCATTTTAACAGACAGTCTCATTATCTGTTGTTAAGCAGATGTTGCATCACGGATGTTCTGGAAATTCAGCTAATGACGTTTAATATTAATTAGATACAAGTGGAAACTTGTATATGAGTTGTTCTCTTTTCTTTAATTTTACAATAAAAATAAATAAACATGAAACTAGTAAGTGAACTTAAAATTAGCAGACCGTATCTCTCCAGGACATAATGATCCGAAACAAATGCCTACCAAAAGTGTTCATATATTTGTAACCACCGACAAATATTGTTAGACCCACAAATAACCACACAGTCTCTTTGACCGATAGCATTACGCTATCTGGGCTATTATTAAGTGTATTTAAACCCTGCGTATGTTTTGTCTGTGTGTGCGCAAATGGCCGACCCTGAATAGTTAAACAAAGTACAATAAACAAACATATATGCTATTTTTGAATCTGAAATAATTCGTTTTTTTTTACAAAAAAAGATGCATTATTCGTTCAATAATAAAATAGATTTTAAATTTATAATCGCGGTTACAAATATGTAACATCGGTTGCAAATTGATGGCAGAAGTAGTTATAGCTATAGCGTGTACTTTTTGACGGCATACGTAATTTTGTAGTTAAAGCCACCAATGTTTAAAACGCGTATTCTGCATTGTTGATGCACCATTTGTCAGTTTTACACAATGAAATAATGATTGCGCACTTACCGCTATACCCTACCCCACCTAAAAAAGAGTGGACAATTTCTCAGATTGATTTGTTTTGCGGTTGCCACACGTATATAACTTAGACAACTACTGCAACGATCATACCTCAAGCATTTACAAATGCATTTAAGAGACTGGATAACGGAATTTCGTAATTTTGAAAATGGTCATACAATAAAATTACTACTAATACTATAGCCATACAATGTATAGGTCTTAAATTAATACAATAGCAACCAAGATCTTAACAAACTATGAATGTTTTAATAATTGTTTGAAATAACGTTCAGTCTAACAAGGCTAATTATTGCCATGAACGTTGAACTGGGATGCTTCAAAACATAGCCTCAAACAGATGTTGGTGTTGTGTGTCTGGTCAAAATAGAAAGTACAGTTGTCCGTACCATTCCAGAGGCAGCGCCCATTCTTTAACAAATCAAGCAAGTAGGCTACAAGGCAAAAATAAACGAGATTAAGCTACTCTTTGTCACAAGCAAAAGCTTCGTTTTTATTTCAAATGAATTTACGCGTAAACCTGCAATTACGCTAATATGGACGTCATCACCGCCTGTATAACATACCGGTGTTGATACGAGTATAATTTATTTTTTGCTGAGCATGTCAGACAAAAAGATGAACGTGCTTCATCTCAAATATTTAATATAGCTTCGTACATATGTTTAATATATATGCATTAGAATGCCGAATACCTGAACGAACAGTACACAACAAATATAATTGAAAACCTATACGTAATATTAAAAAAACAAGGCACAAAATTGTGGCTAAATTTTCCTCCTAATTATGTGTTATGGGTTTTGTTAATCCCCTTGAGACCATTGCCTGCATCGTTATGTTTTGGTTGAAACTTTAAAAAGGCATTAGTTGTTAGGAAGTGTATCCGTAATAAACGCCCGCGCTATTTTTCGATGTCGGCTGATGTCGGCGTTCATCATGAAGTGTAATAGAATGTATATAGTTACACCAGGAGTTGTCCGCTTAACTTCGTTTTCCTGTAATTGTTTTTTATTTTAATTTAGTTTTCAAAGAAAATACTGTGTTCTAAGTATTCTAAGTATTATAGTATGCCTTGTGTTGTATTGAACGCTTGCTGTTTTAATAGTAGGGAAATTATATCCTAACATGAAATATGGAAAAGGCCGAAGGTTATAATAAATAACATTTTGTTTTTGAACGGTCTTTAGTGAATAGCAAACTGTATCATTCTCATAATATTATTACTGTCCTCTTGAAAACGCATTTTTCTTCAACACGTATTATCAATGTACATGCATATATTTACGCTATAAATATTTACATTGTTATTTCCAATGTCGTTTATTCGTTTTTGTTTTCATTTTCATGGTTAATTGAATATAGATTATTATTCGTAGATGAATCATACTTTAATTTGTAAACGGAATGATTAATAAATTCAGACGATCGTACCAATTTTTGAGGGAATGTACTTATTGATGTCCGTTATTAATATGAAAACACTTAAAGAAACATTTACTAATTTACTCTATTCCATTTGCTGAAATCTAATGTTGATAGTTTATAGCGTAAATTGTTCTTATATACCTAAATTACTGTTATACATTTTTTTAAATGACAACAACCTTATGCATACTTGGTATTACATATATTTCATGTTAACAATTTAATATTGCAATAAGCTTTCTAAAAACTACTTCCTGTAAATGTCATACACATACTAGCGATATCCACGTACTAATATAAATTGTTAACATATATCTTCATTTTTTTCATATAAAATAAACGTAATAATTATCGGATCACGTCTCCCCAAAGTTATTTGATAAATCAACTGTGAATATTTAATTCAACTCTTATATCGAATATATTAGTTTGCAAGCTGTACAGGTGAATATCTGTTTAAATCATTTGTATATGCATTTGTTGCTGCGAAAAATATATGTTCATTATTTTATAAGGTATATAAATAAGCAAAGGCATGCAATCTGACACAATAATGCGATTATCTCTGTAACGATGTTCGTTCCACGACAATATTAAACCAAGCCAATTTGTCATTAAAAGCACAGAATTGTACCATCAATTTGTATAGGATGGCTTCGGACGCAGTGAACAATCATTATTCGGGTCATAAACACGATCTATTGTTTTGTAGTAGTATGGATATCGGCCGTGCTCTGTGAAAAGGGGGTGGTTCATTGCATGTGCGTAGTTTTGTCCCAGATTAGCCTGTGCAGTCTGCACAGGCTAAACAAGGGCGACACTTTCAGCTTTATTTTTTCGTTTTGAGAAAGTCTCTTTTTAGCAAAAATAGAGTTAAGGCTTAAAATGTCGTCCCTGATTAGCCTGTGCGGACTGCTCAGGCTTATCTGGGACGACACTTTACGCACATGCATAAAACCCCCTTTTTACAGAGCACGGCTCATAAATATATGCAGATAAAGGCTGTACATAAGCGTAGGGATGACTTTTTTTAAATCTGAAATTCAAAATAATTCATGTACATAATGGAAATTTGTCAAGTAAATAGCATTTTGATTTTCATGTAAACAATATTCTGTTATGAAACATACTCTGTTACATTAATTAGAAACACAGCTGTATGGTTGATGTTCAATAAATGCATAGATTGACTCGTAACTTGACTTTGTAAACAGCATGATAAAAAGACAATACACTGAATGATAGAGGAACATTATAATTACCTCTATAATATTTTATCCAAATAAAGCTAATGCTAACTGAAAGAACAAACTGAAGGGACAGAAGCTATGTAAAATGTCACAAATGTCGCAAAAGACGTCAATTGAAGTTTTAAAAGAAATAAAAACTTGGCATAAACACTAATTGTCTTACTCCAAAAATGGCATTATAAATTATTCTTAAACAGAATAAAGACTGGACCCCACGAGAGTTGGGTACTAATGTTGATATCTCTTGTATGTATATTCAATAAGTAACGCAACCAGTATGTCTGCATGGCATTGCCTAGAACTATATTACGTAGCTTTGCAGAAATTTAACATAAACTAAGTTCATATCAAACAATAGTTTGGGTAGACAAAACAATAAATTGTTGACAATATATGTTTGTTGATTTGAAACAGTCCTTAAAGGGACCTCGCTCATGGAAGTTTTTCTGCTCTGGTTGATGAATGATTGAGTAAGTTCTTGGACTCAGAACCGGTTTGTTTACCTTGGAATTTTTGAAGATATTACATCTTCTTAATCAGCTGATCACTTGCTAACTGACGTCACAGTCATAAGACCGCTAAAGGGTCACGTGATACGAGGAGACTGTCATACACCCGAGGTAGCTCCTTTACGACCAATTGTATCAAGCACAGGGGGCGTACTGTACGCAACCGCTAAATACATTGCTACGGTCATTGGCCCCTTTGCGGGTAAAACGGAACACCACATAGTTAACTCGGTGGATTTCGTTCGGAAGATCAATGATGTAGAAGTACCCCAAGGCACGAAACTGGTATCCTATGATGTCCCAGCACTTTGCACTTCAATTTCAGTACCTAAAGCACTCATAGTAATCAAGAAAAAATTGGCTGAATCCACCAAACTCAACGAACGTTCTGAACTCAGTGTAGAACAATTGATCGAGTTGTCAGACCTCTGCCTTGAAAGGCAGTATTTCATGTACAGTCAACAATTCTTCAAACAGAAACAAGGTGCGGCCATGGGATCTCTCGTATCGCCCATTGTCGCGAACTTATATGTGGATTTATTTGAGAAGCAGGCATTGGAAAGTGCCAGGATTCCACCGTCTCTCTTGCTGAGGTACGTGGGTGACACCGTGATAAAAATCCATGAATACCAGCAGTTATAAAACAAGCAACTCGCGGCCATTTTGTTAGGTGCCTTTAGGTGCGGTGAAGTGCGAGGTGCTTTGAGGTGCTCTGATGTGCGGGTCAAATCGATCGATAGAAGAATCTGGCATCAATCTTGTGTGGTGCCTGTGGTGCCAGTGGTGCTAGTGGTGCGCTTTGAGAAGCGAGTCAAATCGATTGATATAAGAAACTGGCATCTATTTTGTGAGGTACTTTGAGGTGCTCGTGAGGTGCCGGTCAAGTTCGGGTCAAGTCGGTCGATAGTCCAGGTGCGGTAATAAATCGCTGTTTATTGTTGTCGGTGTAATGAGCGTGTAATTCACCTGTCAGTTATGCGTGACCCGCTTATTGATAAGCGATTTCATATTATCGGAGCGCTATTAAACTGTTGGTGCTTTTTTACGAACCCGATATAATTTTGAATGTATTTGAAAAGCGAGCAGTATTGAGCCACCTTTTAAGCGCGCAAACGTTTTACATGATTTTGCGCTTTTATTTTATGCAAACCCGTCATAATTCTGAATGTATTTGAAGAACGATTATTCCCAATGCAATTTACATTCTTTTGTAATCTTTAGTAGCCGAGTTACGATACTCTCACTTATGTTTAATAATGTTGTGCCCTGGTTCAGGTGCAAGTCTTATATTAGGTATGCGCATGTCTTATATCAGGTATAATTAGTAGCTCGCTTTCAATATAATGGTTATTTTTGTCTATAAAAATAAGTCAACCCAGACTTAAGTTATTCAATTTAATATATTGTCCAGCAAGGAACTTAAAAGAGTTACACATATGATGAAATATATTCTTTATTATTTACTGTAAAGTAGTACTGAGCATATTTACTTACAATATGTTAAAATATTAAACTTGGCACCAGAGTTATTAACAAAAATTCAGGATGGAGTTGTACTATCAATGGAATGGAATCTTTGGCACAGAAAATCTTAGGTATTTATACTTTTCCAGTAACACACTGTGCCCTGTGTCATGCACATGACGCAGTGTGCCATACACATGACACAGTGTGTCTGCAACAACAAAAATTGTGCCTGACACAGTATTCTTTGTGCCTTCTTAACAGGTGCTCAAATAGAATGTTCATAAGTATGGACTATTTGTAATGTAAAAACAACTTTAAAATATGCAAAAACATATAACAACATAATAATACCTCAAAGGAACGTTTTCTGCCATGAATTGGATTCATTTCAGCACTTTAACAAATTATTAAACACAAAATGATGTTTAAGGACTTTAAAAGTCGGCTTGACAGAAGTTGCTTAGCAACGGGCACGGTAAAAATCAAGATGGCTGCCGTATATTTCTAAGAAACAAGTGTGAGAGTTTTAAATCAAAAAGCAATGGATTTAAACAATTCTAACTGTCAAAAATTGGCAGAAATGTGCACAACAGGACTAAAATTTGATAGCTGCTACTTATTTTATATGAATTCTTAAATAATGACATTAACTTTAAGAGACAAATGTCCATCTTCAAACCGGAAGTAGGAACATTTTGACAATAACAATGGAGTAAAAATCGTGAGTATGAAGGAAAACTAATTCTAGCCTAAGCATGTGATATTAGTGGCTGGTCTGTAACATATAAAATTGGTCAGCACTATTAATTATATGACCAGGCTAGGAAAAGCAACATGAATGAATGAACAATGAAAACAATGATGCTGTTGACAAGGAAATTCAGGTAACTACTTTCAATGTAAATTTTGATTAACACTTAAATAATGAACTATGCACTGGGTTGTTACATTACCCCCCTGTCTTTTATGGCAAACTCCCGTTGCCATATAAATAGCATATTGGCAATTTAATGACAATGTTATATGAAAAGTCCCTATACCGTCTGGTTTACAGAGAGTCTACTGTAGTAATAGACAAAGAATAATAGTCATATATAAACATGTAGAACACTTTCGGTTGAACACATAAAAACAAACAAAATGAACACTTTATCTGAGCAATATGCCAAATGTCCCAAAAGGATTTCAACAAATTTATTATGGCAACTATGTTGGCATGGTTTACCAATAAACATATATGTTCATTTTTTAACATGTTTTGCTTCCTTTTCAGCAGAGCCATCTTCATTGCCTTGTTTGGATTCGCCTTGCTTTCGCAC
Organism: Dreissena polymorpha; assembly: GCF_020536995.1. Taxonomy (NCBI): domain Eukaryota; kingdom Metazoa; phylum Mollusca; class Bivalvia; order Myida; family Dreissenidae; genus Dreissena; species Dreissena polymorpha. The sequence continues at coordinate 18,947,627 of NC_068360.1, forward strand.
TGTAGTCTCCAAGTTCTTTATTGCTCGGCTGTTCCATTCAACAGCAGACACAAGTTTCCCAATAGAGCTTTCAAGAGTCCTTTCTATTTGGAATAGCGCTGTTGCAAGAACACTATCTTCACGGCGTGGTTCTGCCTCTGTCTGAGTACTTGCTGTCTTCACAGGTAGGCGCCTTGGCTCATCCAATAGTGGGGTGCTCAGCCTGGAAATGGACACTGGGACAGCAGGAGCAGGAGTCGTGAATGATGGCAGACATCCTACCATTGAAGATGAAACTGGCGTTGGCACATAATTGTGAAACCCCATTCCCAACACAGATGTGGTATTCGCAGACACTGGTGTAGGCTGATAGGCTGGAAATGTGGGCATTAAGCAGGGGGATGATGAGGCTGGATATGGCGTAGGGAATAGCTCTTGTAGCATTTCAAACTGTTCCACGTCGTCTTGCTCCGCGGTGACCGCTGTACTCGTTTCACACCTATTGTATTCGGGTCTTGTAGGGGTGTAAGGTAGGTTGGCAGCAAGAGGCGATGGAACCACAGCTTCTCCAGACACGTTGGAACCACGGTTCAGTAGGCTGGCAAGAAGCTGCGGTGTCATTTTAACACTGACCAGATCACCGGAATCACTGCAGCCTTGCTGAGTCACCTCATAGTCCACACCCTCTTTCACAACCCTAGGGTGAGGGTTTTCTATCAGGAACCTGCTTTGATCACCACCTCCTTGCATTGCTGACATAAGCGCGTGTCTTCTATAGTCTGTGACATGCTTTACCAAAGCCTCTCTAGTGGAACACCGAAACAAGCACATTGAACAGTAAAATGGTGCTTCACTAAGTGCAAAATGGTGCTTCTGCACATGGTCAACCATTCTGTATCTCTCATTTATATATATTGTCATATTCTTCTTGCAATGTATACATGAGAAGAGAGGTCTCTTTCTTGCTTTCTGTCCGTACTCCATGACCTGCAAGTAGACAAATTTCACTATGTTCACCGGATTGCTGCTGCATGAATCAGTTGTTATTCATCAGCAAATCAGTCAATATATTATAGCATTGGTTTAGGTTTGTTCCTTGCTGGCTGTCCCTATCTTGTAATTAAAGTATTTTAATTGCTATTATTCCTATTATTATAGTGTTTGTATATATATAACCCCCATTTCCTAAAAACAGATTTGTTTCAACACATCCGTCCACAAAGCACATACACACATTTACTCGCGCAATTTTGGTCAGACACTTTACGTAACTATGCACTAAATTTCTTCAAATGCTTTTGAACAGCTGTGATCCACTTTGGAACTGCATTTCCATAATAGGGCTTCAACTTGTTATGGTGGAACAACTTCTTCACGCCTGATTTATCTAACTGGACAGTGAAATTAACTTCTGAAATCTTCTCTGTGATAAGGAAAGGACCATCATAGGTTTTCTCTAATTTTGGACACACTCCAACTTTTCTATTTTCATGAAGTAACCAAATTAAATCTCCAACATCATAATGGTGGAATGCAAGACGTGTATCATATATTTCTTTGCTTCTTTTGGTAGCACTGTCTATGTGTTTTCGGGCTATTGCATGGGCCTTGTGCATGTGTTCTTGCATTTCAGTAATTGTTTCACAAGCTGTTTTAGGCGTAGCATTCGATACGTTGGCATGACCGTATATCACATCAGCTGGAAGTCTTATTTCCCGCCCCATAGTCAGCATATTTGGTGTGACTCCAGTTGACTGGTTTGGTGTGGCTCTGTATGCTCCAGCAAGGCATCCTAAGAATAAATCCCAGTCATCGCCTTCGTCAACCAGGTAGGCCTTGACCATCTTCATTAGTGTCCGGTTAAAACGCTCTACTTGCCCATTACCTCTTGGATTGCGAGGACTGGATCGTGTTTTCTTAATGGCAAGGAGATTGCAAAGTTCTGCAAAAATTCTGCTTTCAAAAGCTGAGCCTTGGTCACTGTGAATAACTAAAGGTGTTCCCCATCGGTTGATCACTTCATTGAGGATCTTGTTTGCACATTCATCAGCTGTTTGACTTGGGACGGCAATTACCTCCACATATTTGGTGAAGTAGTCAGTCAGCACTAGTACATACTTATTGCCCCTTTTGGTCCTTGGTAAAGGGCCCAGAAAATCAACTGCTAGTATGTCCCATGGTGCGCCTGCTTTGATGTGACCCATTGGTGCTCTTGGCGTCTTTTGTGGCTTCTTATCTGATTCACAAATGTCACACCCTTTGATGTACAATGCAATGTCTGCCTTAATTTCAAACCAGTAGAAGCTTTGGGTGATACGATTGTATGTCCTCTTAACGCCCATGTGTCCAGCAGTGACACTGTCATGTGCGTCTCGAATCACTTCTTTTCGCAGTACTCTTGGTACAATTAACTGCAGATGTGCATCTTGTTGATCAGCTTTCTTGAAGGAGCGGTAGAGGGAACCATTGACTAGCTTTAAATTGTCCCACAGTACCAAATAGTGGCGAGTCTCACGGCTACACTCATTTGCTTCATGCACTTTTGGTTTTACCCCTTCAAGCATGGATCTGCGTATGAGGCTGATGTCTGCGTCTGCTTCTTGGAGTTTCGCTATGTCTTCTGGTGCATACTTTCCAGCCCACGACTTGAAGCATACTGATATTGAACCTCCAGCCACAGGTGCTTTCTGTTCCTTTTCTGTTTCAGATCCGATTGCCCGGATTGGACAATTTGTTGTGGTTTCCCCACTATTTTCTTTTGCTTCGCCCAAGGCTGCGTTTTTATTACCTTTTGACAGGTCTGATTCAACCGTTGAGTGTTGACTTGACATCATCAATTCTGCCCTCCTTCTGCATTTGGAGCAGGGTCCACATTTCAATGTTTCATCCATTACAACTTGGTCGCAATGGCAGTCTCGCGGATTGGGACATCGTGATAAACCATCACAATGCGCATGGCTTTTCCCAGGTCTGTAAACCACTTCAAAGTCATAGGGTGCCAAGATTTCCAACCATCGTGATATTTTACCACTCGGTTCACGCATGCTAAAAAGCCATACCAACGCCTGGTGGTCAGTACGAACGACAAAGTGACGCCCTAACAGGTATTGTCTGTAGTATTGTACAAAGTACACAACAGCAAGTAACTCCTGCTCTGTTATACAATAATTTTTCTCAGCTTTGCTCAAACTACGGCTGCCATAGGAAAGCACTTTGTCTCGTCCAGACTGAATTTGGGATAGAACAGCACCTATTCCTGATCCTGAGGCATCAGTGTCCAATGTAAATGGTCCACCATCATTCAGTGGATAACCCATTATCTCCTGACCCATAAGTATCTCTTTGATCTTTGCGAAAGCATCTTCACAGCTTGCATTCCATTCAAACTTGGCATCTTTCTTGGTCAGGTCAACCAAGGGTCGTGCTAGCTTTGAGAAATTCTTGATGAAACGCCTGTAGTATGATCCTGTTGCAACAAATTGTTTGACTTGTTTCGCATCTGTGGGTCTTGGCCAGCCAGCTATTTTTGCAACATTTGTCGGGTCTGGAAGAACTCCATCTTTGGTGACTATATGACCAAGAAATATCACTTCAGTTTGAAGCATGTGACATTTGCTTGGTTGTAGTTTCAAGCCGGCCTTGGTGATGCGATCCAGGACAAGGTCTACCCTTTGGAGATGCTGCGGGAAGTTGACACCGAACACAATGATATCATCAACATATACTAAGCAGATCTCCCACTGTAACCCTTGTAACACCAGCTCCATGGTCCGTTGGAAAGTACTGCTAGAATTGTTGAGACCAAAAGGCATGCGTGTCATTTCAAAGTGGCCAAACTTGCAAACAAATGCGCTCTTCGGGATGTCATCCTCTTTCAATGGTATTTGAAAATACCCACTTGTAAGGTCGAAACTACTGAAAAGGGCTGACCCTGCAACAGAATCAAGACAATCCTGGACCCTCGGGATTGGAAAGCCAATAGGTTTGACAAGCGCATTAACCCGCCTATAGTCCACACATGGTCTCACGGCACCCGATTTCTTCTTGACAAGTACAATAGGTGAGGCCCAAGGAGACGTACTTGGTCTTATGACACCTTTCTGAAGAAGGTCCTCAATGGCTTTCTTTTCTTCACTTGCATAAGCTAATGGTACGCGGCGAGGATGCTGTTTCACAGGTTTAGCATCACCAGTGTCTATGGTGTGTTCCGCTACATTCGTTACCCCAATGTCCCATTCATCCTGGGAAAAGGTTTTGCCATACTTCTTCAGTAGCCCTGCAACAACACGCCTTTCTTTAAGGGTTTTCCCTTCAGTTGACTTTGCATATAGGTCTTTCAAATGTCCTGGTACTTCATTTTCGCTTGCTTCATCATATGACCTTCCAACGACTGGCCTTGTGTTCACCTGATTTAATTGGATTCTTCTCACACTAACTGGCTCATTTTCGTTTGGATTATTCTCTGTTGTCGCCAATACACTCACTACTCTTTCAATTCTTTCTGCAACACCAATTTCTGCATCCCTTCTTAGATCCACATCTTGTGAAAATGGGTTCATTAACCTCACCTTGCATGTTGGTGAACGGTTAATGTCAACCATAGTTGCGGCCATGATTAATGGGTATCCCTCTTTGAATGCTTGGTTTGGTTCAATTAAGAAGTCACCCGATAGATCATCATCCAATTCTATTCTATTTACAAACACATCAACAAGGGCTTCAGAATTTCCTGGAATGTTTATATCTTCTGCCACTGTGACCCTTCTAGCTTCACTACATTTAGCTTTGCTGATACATGGTATTTCATACCCTTCTAACATGATAATTTCTCTACTTAGTAAAATGTCTGCTGGTTTGCCACTCTTGTTCACCAAAACATCGTATCCAAGAAGAGCATCATCTTCTATTTCAGCAACAATAATCTCCTGAAGTTTCTCCATCTTACCAAGCCTAAGTTTGAACATGCCTTTTCCCATTTCCGCAATGGGAGCTCCACAGGCCCCTTTCAAACTTGCCCCCTTGCTAAGACTGGGTCGACTTCCCTCTGGTAATCTTTGGTATACCCTTGTTGAGATAATTGTTCTAGAAGCTCCTGTATCCAAGGTAAATATGATTGGCTTCTCATTCACAAAGCCTTTCACATACAGCCCATCTCCGAGGTCACATAGTCCTCTATCGATGTCGACCTCATCTGGCGCTCTTCTCATGTTAAGGTTTACTTCTAATTGGCCTTTATCTTCTTGACTTTCTACTTGGACCTCCCTTTGGCCGCAAGAGCTGGTCCCCTGGCGTTTAAAGGTGAGCTGTTTGTCGGATCTACTATTGGACTGTTGGTGTCTCTTGTTCTGTTCTGTTTTGTTGGACATTCCCTTGCAAAATGTCCCTTTTCATGGCAGCTATAACATTCTGCATCTTTTCTTTTTATTATGGTTCTTGGCTTCATTCTCAGTGCTTCAAGTTGCTCTATTCTTGCTTTCAAATCTTCTATAATTTTAGATTCTGCTTCTTTCTCCTCCTTTGATTTAAAAGGACGCGTTTTGTAACCGACATCATGGGAAGACCTTCTTATGGTTTCTTCTAAACTTGTGTCTTGCATGCATTCGCCATCATCACTTACTCTTCTGGCTTCAGACCTATTTCTTCTAGAGTCCTTATGCATATTTCTGATTTGTAACAAGTTTACAGCAAAGTAGACTGCTTCTTCAATTGTTCTTGGTTCTTTATTGAACTCCACTTCGAACCTAATGTCTTCATCATAGATACCATCGAGAAAGCGCCGAACTAGATCTTCGTCTCTTGTTCGCCTGTCTCGTCCACTATGTGCCTTGTCATACAGTCTTTTTAGATCTGCTGCAAATTCCTCTAATGTTTCACCAGAACGCTGGCTTCTACGGCTAAATTTTGCTGCGAATGTCCTTGGGGTCTCAATGACTCTAAAGCGACTGTCAATTTCCTTCAAAAGTTCATGGTAGTGATTCAACACATGGGGAGAGAGCTGTGAAAAGACAAACTGTGCAGCAGCACCTTCAAGTCGAGGTAACAGTTGGTTTAGCCGTTCTTCTTCATCCCAGCCATATCTATTTGCTATGGCTTCAAACTGTGCTTGCCATGTGTCCCAGCCCTCTTTACCGGTGAATGGTGGCATCCTGATATGCGGTGTTCTTGGTTGACGTAAGCTGGACTCTGTGTAATGTGGCGTCATTTGTCCCCTTTGGTTTTGCGCTATTGACTGCTGGCCTTCATGTACTGGACCTCTGTATCGGTTTCCAGAATTCACCTCATTTTGTTGGTTCCAGAGGTTGTTCACACTGTACTGATTTTCAGGGTTATTGACACTGTTATACTGGTATCTTCTATTGTGAATCTCTCTCGAGTTCACTATATTGGGGTGTCGTTCACTACAGTCTTGTTCACATGGGGTGCTACCATAGTAGTTGAAGACCTGCTGTGATTCTTGTTGAGGCCCATTGTTGTGATCTGTTACATTACGTGAATAACAATGATTCACATCTTCAGCAGGATTGCACTGTCTAGATCGATTATCGTTAAAGTTGTCATGACCCCTTATTTCTGGCCCTTTTGACTCCTTTAAACCCTGAATATCTTTGGCCATAATTTTAACCATGTCCATCAGGCAAGCTATTTGCTGGTTAACGTTACTATTGGGTTGCTGTTCTATTTGTTTATCTCTCTCTTGTGTTCCAATGTCATTTTCAGGTCTGGGCTGAACAGAATCATTGTCGCTGTCTTCGTAGTCTTCGTTTGTTCTTTGCCGAATGAACACTTCGCTGTCGCTATCACTTGGATTTGGCTCAGACATTTTGTTACACTATTAAGTTGAATCGCTAACTTATAGATCTAGATTTCTCGCTCAGTCAAGCACACTCACTTAAACAGTCACACTTAAAAGTTCCCATTTTAAATACAGTCATTGGTAGCGTATAATTTCATCATGAAATAAATTAATGTCATGTATTTACTTATTTGATTTGTGATACAGAGCAATTAATTTTATAATTTTATTTAATTACAAAAACTTATTTCGCGTTTGGTTCAAATCACTGGATTAGTTATAATTTTAATACTAATCCCACCGCTGCCACCAAATGTTGGGCCCTGGTTCAGGTGCAAGTCTTATATTAGGTATGCGCATGTCTTATATCAGGTATAATTAGTAGCTCGCTTTCAATATAATGGTTATTTTTGTCCATAAAAATAAGTCAACCCAGACTTAAGTTATTCAATTTAATATATTGTCCAGCAAGGAACTTAAAAGAAAAGAGTTACACATATGATGAAATATATTCTTTATTATTTACTGTAAAGTAGTACTGAGCATATTTACTTACAATATGTTAAAATATTAAACTTGGCACCAGAGTTATTAACAAAAATTCAGGATGGAGTTGTACTATCAATGGAATGGAATCTTTGGCACAGAAAATCTTAGGTATTTATACTTTTCCAGTAACACACTGTGCCCTGTGTCATGCACATGACGCAGTGTGCCATACACATGACACAGTGTGTCTGCAACAACAAAAATTGTGCCTGACACAGTATTCTTTGTGCCTTCTTAACAGGTGCTCAAATAGAATGTTCATAAGTATGGACTATTTGTAATGTAAAAACAACTTTAAAATATGCAAAAACATATAACAACATAATAATACCTCAAAGGAACGTTTTCTGCCATGAATTGGATTCATTTCAGCACTTTAACAAATTATTAAACACAAAATGATGTTTAAGGACTTTAAAAGTCGGCTTGACAGAAGTTGCTTAGCAACGGGCACGGTAAAAATCAAGATGGCTGCCGTATATTTCTAAGAAACAAGTGTGAGAGTTTTAAATCAAAAAGCAATGGATTTAAACAATTCTAACTGTCAAAAATTGGCAGAAATGTGCACAACAGGACTAAAATTTGATAGCTGCTACTTATTTTATATGAATTCTTAAATAATGACATTAACTTTAAGAGACAAATGTCCATCTTCAAACCGGAAGTAGGAACATTTTGACAATAACAATGGAGTAAAAATCGTGAGTATGAAGGAAAACTAATTCTAGCCTAAGCATGTGATATTAGTGGCTGGTCTGTAACATATAAAATTGGTCAGCACTATTAATTATATGACCAGGCTAGGAAAAGCAACATGAATGAATGAACAATGAAAACAATTATGCTGTTGACAAGGAAATTCAGGTAACTAGTTTCAATGTAAATTTTGATTAACACTTAAATAATGAACTATGCACTGGGTTGTTACAATATCAATTTGAATGTTCGAGTTAACTGTCATTAAACTTTGCTGTAGAAAGTTAAATACAATCCAAAACTTTAGGGACCCGTTGTTTTCAAAAGTATCGTTCAATGTTTACAGTTAGAGAAAACATGTTGATTGGTTCGATCATGAGAGTATAATTGATCGAAATCAAAACCATCACGCTAAACAGTGTTTTAATTTGAATCAGCCTACTTTCAAAATTATATCGGGTTCGTAAAAAAAGCGCCAACAGTTTAATAGCGCTCCGATAAAATGAAATCGCTTATCAATTAGCGAGTCACGCATAACTGACAGGTGAATTAGACGCTCATTACACCGACAACAATAAACAGCGATTTATTACCATACCCCTAAGCGAATATATGCATAACAAGCACCAGGTGAAAACCAATAACTCACACCCTGGCTTCTGGACTATCGACCGACTTGACCCGAACTTGACCGACACATCATGAGCACCTCAAAGTACCTCACAAAACAGATGCCAGATTCTTCTATCAATCAATTTGACTCGCTCCTCAAAGCGCACCACTAGCACCTCTTGCACCACTGGTACCACAGGCACCACACAAGATGGATGCCAGATTCTTCTATCGATCGATTTAACCCGCTTCTCAGAGCACTTAAAAGCACCTCGCACCTCACCGCACCTAAAGGCACCTAACAAAATGGCCGCGAGTTTCTTGTTTTATATCTACTAATACGATATCCAAGACTTCACGGACCACATCAACTCATTTGACGAACATATTAAGTTCACATCAGAGGAGGAGGAAGATGGCCGTATTCCGTTCCTGGACACATGTGTTCACGTGGCAGACGATGGGTCGACGAATACCATGGTTAACAGGAAACCGACACACACCGACCAGTATCTGAACATTCAGTCCAACCATCATCTTGAACACTAACGATCGGTTGAACTTACCCTACTCCACAGAGCCAAAACCCTGGTAACTGAAAAAAAAGACCAGAAAGATGAAATCGAATATGTGAAATCCGCTTTAAGAACCAACGGATACCCGGATTGGATTTTCAGACTACCCAAAAAGAAAGAGAAAGATAAAGGAACACAAAAGAGACCTACGGCAGGCATACCTTAAATAAGGGGCGCCTCAGAAGTATTGGCCAGAGTATTCGAAAAAATGGAGCCAACATCTTCCACAAACAATTCAATTCCATCAGATAGAACCTAACCCAAGTTAAAGACAAAACAGACAAGATGAAGAAATGTGGTGTAATATATCATGTCCAATGTGAGGATTGTACAAACGACTATGTAGGTTAAACAGCCAGACAATTAGACACTAGATTGAAAGAACACCTTACACGATTTTATTCCGCAATATATGAACATTGTAAACAAACAGGACACAAGTGCGACCCTAAGAACACTAAAATACTCACTTCCGAAGAGCATCTATGGAAACTCAAAGTGAAAGAAGCCATTGAGATCAAACAGCGGCGGCCATCACTTAACAGGGACGAGGGACCCAAGCTACCCCGGGTGTATGACAGTCTCATCGTATAACGTGACCCTTCACCGGTCATGTGACTGTGACGTCAATTAGCCAGTGATCCTCTGGTGAAGAAGATGTGATATCTTCGAAAATTTCAAGGTAAACAAACCGTCTCTGAGTCCAAGAACTTACTCAATCATTTAAGGGACATTTTCACAGATTTTGGCATGTCTTGAAGTTTGTCATTAAATGCTTTATATTGATAAATGTAAACATTGGATATAAAAAGTTCCAGTAAAAACCGAGAATAAAATCAAAGAAATAAAAAATATAACCCTCAACTGGGCTCGAACCACTTACCTCGTGAGTAAAAGTCTAACACTTAGACCACTCGGCTATCCGTGCTCAGATATTGATAATGTTTTTTTTATACTTTATATAAGCAATGCTCGTAGTATGCCAAAATATAACGACAACAACTGAACTCTCCAAATTATCGTTTTGCGTTGAAACGCTTTATAATTTTCAGGTTTTCAAATTGTCAAAAGATCCATAAAGTGGATATTTTAGAGGACGGTAATTGTTCAGTATAACTGTTTGATCACAAATATCATAACTACAACGAATAATTGAGAATGTAAAACATTTTTTTATTTTGTCAATTTACCAAAACGTGAAAATGCCCCTTTAAACAAGCAATTCACTAAGTTTACATCATAAACAACGATACCTCTCACAACGAAAACGTCATTTCCCACAATAGCTCTATTTTCGGAGCTGCAATACCCGCTGATGAAACATTCCGGAGTTAATTGAGTCGTCATCTGTAAGCTCGAGATTCTTCTTCTATGCATCTTTTGTAAGCATATCGTCAGTGAGTTGCACCTTTCACGTCTGTATATGTGCAATTTTTGGTCAACATTCGTCTGAGTTTCATGTTTCAGGTAGAGTGTGTCTTCCAGTGCCAATTCTTTTCAAGTGCACTCTTTTGATGTATTATTTTTGTAATTGTTCTCTTAACATACCAAAGAGTAGTGTTCCCATGCAAATTATTTTTCCCAACATGATAATTAATTAAAGGGATCTTTTCACGTTTTGATAGATTAACAAAATAAAAATAAAACATGTTTCAGATATGCAAATTGAAAACATGCCAAAATCTGTAAAAAGGTCATTTTAAGAGATTGAAGTATTAATTTACTGTATGTATTCAAAAATAAAATAGTCTTAATGATTCCACGCAAAGCATTCCGAACTCAATGTGTTTCTCTGCTTTGTGATAGCAGACATTTTAAACAAAAACTTCCTTAAACTCAGTTAATAATCAACTAATTATAAACTTTTACCAACTCATGCCAAAAATTTATATTTTTAGACGTTGTTCCGGAGTAAAAATACATCGCATATCCACCAACTGACGGTTTTATTCCAACTTTATGCCAGCAAGATTTATTCGAGGAACAGTATTAGCGCCATTCATTGAAGCTGATCTCAAATCCTGGGCGCGTGTTCAAACACACCAAAGCATTCATGATCTTTATGTAACATCTGGAGGTATGTTATGTTATGTAATAAATAGTTTCTTGAAAGCTATTCTTGTACAAAAGGTATCCCAACTTGTCTTGTTACTAAATACATTTGTTGTAATGTTAGTTGTTTACAACATTTGCAAGTACCTAAATTCCTTTCGTGTTTTGTAATACATAACACATACACTATGCAAGATTATGCATAGAACATGTTTTAAAGATAATTGTAATAACGATTACCGTGTTGCATTTTTTTAACAAGAAAGAATATTTAACCAAATATTTAAACACTACTTGTGATTAAATTATAACGCATGTTTTCTGCATGTCAGATAGTTTCTATTTATTCCAGGCAGTCTGTTTTGTTTTGTATCATTCTACAAATTGATAACGATGACAGGTGAAACCTACTACACAATAAGTTTTAATATCATTTTCAAATGTAAGAGATGTTAAAATGTACATAAACGGTCACACTATTGTATTTCATTTCTTCGAACGTTCATAACTGCAATTATATTTCGCGCAATCAAATCATGTATTATCTATACACCGTTCAGCTGATTTCACATAGCATTTGTGTCTTCCAAAGAAACATAATAGATGCATATATAAATATTCAAGAGTTAACGACGGACCATCTTTAATAAGTATATACACATATGATAAGTATAAACAAAATAAACACAAATCACGTGCTCTTTTTTAACGTATATAGAACACGTTTTGAACAATCATTTCTGAATCACCTAGGTAACTACATGTTTAATATTCGTCATTAAAACAATATATCAAATGAAAGTGCCCGAAACATTCCGTACACAAGCGTTAAAATTTATAAATTGGAATTGTGTAGTATCATGAAACAACAACAACAACGCTGTCACACTTTCCGTTTCAACAATAACACACAATAAAAGTATGACGCACACACATGTTTCAATAAATAAACATGCAAAAATGAAAATGGCTTCCACACAATACGGTTTGATTCGATGAGTCAGCCATGTGGGACATTTGAAAATGTTTAATACAACTACATTATTATGATTTTTGTAAGTGTTTTATGGAAACACATCTTACCAAATCCATAATTAGTTTTAAGAAATTGTATGTACATATCTGACTTGAAAAGTTCTTCGAGCATTTTATTCTTGAAAACATGAAAATTAAAATAACAATCGGCAGGCGTTCTTTTATTTTCCTTCACTAGTTATACAAAATGTATTATAACGTATAATTAACCTCGTTCCTAACGTATAATATATTCACCTTTATGCAGATACACATTGATTTTCTCCGATAATAAATGCCTAACATACAAAGTACCATAACTGTTATCAATAAAAAATACGTTACATTTTCTCTTTGGTTATGTCACCAGCAAATATGTTCAAAAAAGTTTATACCTTTAAAAAGCCGTGTAGTTAAAGGTTTGTGGCTAAAATAAAATACATCTTCAACACTTATACTGCTCAAATAATAACTGGCTACATATTACTTTTTTATACCATTTTTTTCGGAATGGACGTTAACTTAAGATTGCGCACTGACTCTCAGTGCATGGGTTAAGCCTTGGCTATTGAATATATATTTATCAAAGGAGACGCCATTTTCATTTATCATTTCAACACGAACTCGATATATTCGTAAAGTTTATTTGGTTGCGTAAAATACATGGATGCACAAATAATCTCAACATTAAATTACAAAAAATACGTACAGAACAAGATTAAATATTTGACAGCAGGAAAAGTATATTGATTCTTCACCAAATGCCTGTTTTCTTTTTTTTCTTTGCGTGTATCAAAGATAACCTGATTCAACTATTGCTAAAAACTAAAAAGAAAACAACACGCACATTTAAAAATCAAAACAACGATATATTAAGGAAGAGTTGGAATTGTAACACACTGTTTCAGTTCTGTAGCAGTTGCGTCCCTCTTGTGAATAATACGTCAGGCGATGATAATCACAAATGATTATATTGTCAGCTTTCACTGTAAAGGATGGCTGAAATACCGATAGTTTGTTTTGCCTAATATACGTAAACTGCATAGAACTTTTTAATTATAATTATTGGTGTAAACGAGTATTAAAAACCTTTGTACTAATATTATTTTCTAAGAACTATGAATTCTGGCATAAATCGGACTTATTTCGTTGAATGACTCGATTTCATCCAGCAAAATTATACAAACACGTCACACAAAAAAATCCATGTCTCTGAAACTAATTAGTAATTTTTTAATTTAAATACTTTCATCACAATGAGAAATAAACATAAAAAACGTCCGACTTGACTGACGTTTATTAAAAGGACATTCCAAACGCAACATAGATGTATAATTCTTATTAAAACTAAGTTTGATTTAAAAATGTAAACTGGTTTTAAAAAAAGTCTTCAGCATATTTTTTTCAGAAATGCAATATTAAAAAACTAAATAAGTTTGAAACACATGCCGTGCTGTTTGAGAAAAAGAACTCAGCACACCATTTCCCAAGTGTGACTGTGACATGATGTATTTCTATCTTTTAACATCTAAACGTGTAGAAACCGCAGGTAAGTATTCATTTTAAAGCAATTTAAGCAAACGAAATATACACATTTATGTGCAAAATCAAAATGTTATGAAATATGACCTGAAGTACAAAAAATAGCGACAAAAGTGTTTTCAGTGGCAACTTATACTCTCTGTGTTTACATTTTTATTACGCATGACTAAGGTGCTGGTATTTGTATTCAATATTAAAAAACTTCATGAGCATGTATTTTAACGACTGGTTTCTTAGAATATTAAATCTTAGTAAGCGTGTATAGTATTTAAATACTCTCTTAATTGTCAGGAATATGTTTATTACGATAATAATGTACTTTCAATATCATAATCAAATCGAAATGAAGAATCCTTGAAAATAACGGGTAAAACAATATATTCATGAAGTTAAATTCACCAGAGAAAAACTTTTCTCAAACAGGAAAGCACTATTGCATGCAGAATACCATTCCTCAACGCTGTTTAATTACAATTAAATAACATCATTCAACTTGTATATCGGTTATACAAACTTTGTGTTGTCTGTGTAAAATACTATCGTTCAATGAAAAATGAAAATATTGACAATATATATAACTGACCTTAACTTGTTCATCTTCATCTCGTTAAATGTTATTGAACCAAACTGCTCAAAATGGATTTACCATTGCTTTCTATCGAAATGGTCCTGTTTGACTGAAATTATGTTATGTGTAAATAATTACGCCTATAATTGTTTCACACATGTTTTGAAAAATTGTATTTCAGATTTAAAGAAGTCACTGTAAATTTATTAACAGGTGAACTATAAGAAATGTTTTATTTTCGGTTAAGTTTTTGTAATGCGTTGAATAAGCAAAGTCATCATTCTGTTAAAAAGTAAGTTAATATTGTCCAAAACAAAGGCACACTAGCTATGTTAACTCAAACTCTTATGCACTAAAAACAGCATATTGCTGTTAAATGGGATAATATGGTCACTGTTAGAAATTCGAAAAAATAAGACTGAAGTCTATTTTATAAAATATGCAATTTTGGGTTTATTTAAGGTGTACGTTCCAGAAGTATGTCTATTCATAAATAAATGAAAACACGAATTAACGTTATTTCATACTGATTTATCGGTATTGAAGCTCTGCATGTTTATTTAAGTCAGAAATTTGTTTCGATAATACCGGCATCGTGAAAACGTATTACAAACCGCAAAAAATAATGATTTAATGTTACAAAAGAACATTCTTGAATAAATATGTTTAAACCAAAAAGTAATTATAAAATAAGAAAACAAATAAATTGTTATACTGTAGACCGGAATAAACCATGAAGTTCGTATTCTGATTCCATAAATAATGATGCTAATGTAAATTGTAAAGCAGCAAATCTTAGTATGCATCGTTTCCGACATACACTTGGATATTCTCAAATCACGTCACAAAGGGGAGATGACAACACTTTGTGAAAAACTGAAAAGGTGTATACGGTTAGATTATTGCCAGCACTATGTCCCAACTGGACCCTTTGAAAGTCGGTGATCCGAGCTTAATAATTTGTGGTGTATTCGTGTCTCGTTTGTGATTGCTTTATTGTCAACTGTATATTTTCTGGGTTCCAACGTTCTTCAGTATATCGGAAACGTGAAGTGTATGCGAATCAACTGCACACCGGGTTTCGCAAATACTTTCACAAATATGTATGATACTTCTGACGTATTAAATGAATGATAAACATGCCGGGCGTTGTTACTTTTAACTATTTTTCATACGATTTACAAATATGAAGCGGTTATGACCCTTCATACCTCACTGCGATCAAGTCGTCATAAACTAGGATTTGGTTGTATTGTTTTATCAGGCAGGCACAGTCTTCGTTTTGGGCTTACCCGTAAATCTGTTTCTTCGAAATTACCTCCGATGTTCTTTTTATATCGACAAGCCATTTGAAAATTCTTCTGCAGAATATTTGTTAAAGTGGGATAATATGTTTGCAAATCATTTTAGTAATGTACTTTTTACAAAGGACACAAACAAAATTGTATAGAATTTACTATTGTGACATGCATATCAAGATTATAATCATAATGTATTGTCAGATGCGACCAAATAGAAATAAGTATTTCGCAATATCTCACCACCTGCAAGAATGACCTAATCCGATTGGCTTAGAGCGATCACGTGCCCATGGTGTATTTTCCATACACCCCGAGTAATTTCCATACTACCCGAGTAATCGAGCAGTCGGTTGAGATATAATCTTTACACCGTTAGTAATTGACGGTGTATGGGATATACAACCTCAATTATTTAATACCATACTCGAGCTTCGCTCTCGTATGGTATGAAATTACTGAGGGTGTATATCCCATACACCGTCAGTTACTAACGGTGTAATATTAGTTACACCGTTAGTAACTGAGGGTGTATGGGAAATTATTGAGGGTGTATATCCCATATTCCGTCAGTTACATACGGTGTAACGATTATATCTCAACGGACTACTCGATTACTCGGGTAGTATGGAAATTACTCGGGGTGCATGGAAAATACTCCACGGGGACGTGACCGCTCTAATATTGACTATTATAAACACTATAAATCATGGTGTAGATGCATATCGGTGGCCTCTCTGTCAAAATGCTGCCTCTCTGTTCATTCTCGGCTGCCTATCTGTTATAAACATGAAAAATGGATGATCGTAATTCACAAAACAGATAAGAAAATCTAAAATTAAGACCCGTAAACACATTTGTGCATAAAAAGAAGTGGCCCATGAGTTGAAGCATATATCCAGCTACAGGTTCACAGTATTCCGCATGTCCAAACACTTATCACAAACTCTATCGAAGATGGAATATTGACGAGGGTGGTGGAACAATCATGCATACATGCTACTTTTATGACTTTTTAACATAGCTTTTCCGTAACATGTCAAATATCTAATGTCATTGATATCATCTGTATGATCAAAACTTTACGTTCAATGTGCTTCAACTAATGGACCACCTCTATTTATGCACAAATGTGTTTACGGGTTTTAATTTTAGATTTTCTTATCTGTTTTGTGAATAACGATCATCCATTCTTCATGTTTATAACAGAGAGGCAGCCGAGAATGAACAGAGAGGAAGCATTTTGACAGAGAGGCCACCGATATGCATATACACGTATGCATATATATAAAGAACATATTTATTACATGTGTGTGATAATCCAATACCTACATTATTCGACAAGTATTATACCCCCAATACACCGACTCCGTTCGAAGTACGTTCTGAAAAATTTAACTAAACGGGCTCGAACTGTGTGAGAACGGAGTGATCGTAGTAGCAACGGGTTACGAACTGTCTTCGAACTTTGTGGACGCCCTGGAACGGGGTTGAACGGGAGAGGTGTTCAGAACTTTGAGCCTACTCATAATTTTCATTCGATCATCCCGTTCTACAATTAAACGTAGTAACAACGTACTGTAAACGGAATGGACGTACTAAGTACGTACTAAGAACGGATAGGTCGTATTAAGGTCGAGTTAGGAACGTGCCAGAACGTAGTGCGATCGGACCGAAATTACATGTACGATGCCACACAGATCGAGTTCGTTTCTGGTCCGTACAATCCGTTCTCAGAAAGACCGACCCCGTTCGCACTACGTCTCAAGTGCGATCTTGTTTCGTGAAAATAAATAGAAACTAAAAGATAAGTTCTTAGTACAACGATTGCAACACGTTCTACGAGTTCTCAGTACGTTCTTAGTACATTGTAATCGTTTTAAGGAGCTCGCAGTAGGTTCCAAGTACGTTGTACTCGTTTAGTGCAGTTGTTACAACGTAAATACAATACGTTCAGACAATGTGCATATAAATGAAGGTCGTTGTCTCAAAATTCATCATTTGTGATATTAAGTTGAAACATAGACAATCTTGGAGCTCTTAATTTTGTAAATGTTGGCTTCGTGCAATTTATGCTAGAAGCAGAGCAGAAATACACTGTTTTGTTGGGCCGAGAAAGAATGCGGAGACGACACAGAGCTTGTTGGGTAAGAAATTTGGCGGAATTTTTTCTTGGAGGCATTACAAATGTACGTCTGGTCGACTCAAAGCGTGAAACATAAATGAGAACTGGCAGGAACGTAGTCGGTTTTATAATCGCGGTGCAGAAAATGGCTGCAACTACGTCCTAAACGTACTAAGAACGTAGTAGGACGGAGTGAGAACTGCCTTTGAACGAGTTACCACTGCACAAAAAATAAAGAAGAACTGCGTACGAACGTAATCGAACTGGCTGAGGACGGGCTCGGTCTGACTGGAAACGGTATACCAACGGGGACAATGGGGAAATGGATCTGATTTGAACTGGATAAAGACGGACTGGGAACGGGATAGGACGGAATAGGAACGAGCTGCACGTAGCGCGAACTGTGTATAAACGTCATTTAGTCATATTGCAGATTTTTTGCTGACCAAAACTACACGTTCAAGCAAGTTCACATCCCGTTCTGCATTTTCTTCAAAACGTGGTCGAACTGTCTAAGAACGTGCTTGGTGTATGGGGCCCTTCATGTAATCGTTGGAAAAGTCAACTTTCCGTAGTTTTAGTTGTCAACGGAAGATTACAACAAAGGCATGTTAAAATCAGTTATTTTTTTTAATAATTGACTTCTTATTAAACAAAACGCATATTTAGAATGACAAATCCAGATTTATTGTGTATATAATATTAACATAATTTTGGAAAAATCCTGAAATAAAGAAATGATATTATTTTTCCGTCAAAAAGTGACTTTGCATGCATAGATCCAAGTTTTTGTCAAAAAGGTTGTCTATATTTCATGGCTCAATACTCATACTGCATTTTTACAAGTAAAGGAAACACGTTCAGAATATGAATTATATGAAGAAGGTTTAAGTAAGAAAAAATTCAATTCTTTTACATATTACATATATGTTAATACTATTTTTATGCCCCCTAAGGAGGGCATATGGTGATCGCACTCACCGTCTGTCTATCTGTCCTTCCGTCACACTTTTGCGTTTAGGGTTAGAAAAATGCTCATAACTTCCATGTCGCTTCAGATGTAACCTTCATATTTGGTATGCATGTGTTTATGGACAAGGCCTTTCCATACGCACAAACCCCTTTTGACCCATTTGACCCTGACCTTGAACTTAGGGTCCGCGTTTAGGTTTTGTTTCGAAAAAGCGTTTTTCGGGGGCATATGTCATCCGATGGAGACACCTCTTGTTATAATAATAATCGGAGTTTGTTAATGTATACTATTGTATTCGATGGCAGGTACTTGTTAAGGCTTTGGTAAACAAAAACTGAATACATACATATAGTAAAATAATTTATGCATTATATTCAAACAGAGAAATAACTTGGATTGTCCGGTGGAAGCATATTCTAATTTGCGTCCATCTCTCCCAGGAAGACACTGTATTGTTTTTATTCTTCTTTCTTGTTGATGCAAAACTCATTAAAGGCTTAAACAAAAAATAGCATGTACTAGTATTCGTAAGTAATTTTTTTTAATGTGCAAAAATATGTGAACCTAAAGATATAATGTATTTGTCTTTTCATAATGTTTGCTACAATTATTATCTTTTAGTTAATTTTGCTGATTTCCTGATTTGTTGCGTACATCCGAAAAGGTAAATAGCAGTTATAATTATGGATTCATACATCCATCTAATCAGTTTGTTTATTTATTAGAGCGTGCACAGAGACTTATAGCCATATTACTGTGATTATAATTTAATAAACTAGAAATGGCTCGGCAGAGGCCGACGCGTATCCCCACGCCGCATGTTTGACCCAAGGGCGCCCCAGGGTTGGTAATGGGGCCATGCATAGTTTAGATTGACTGTATTGTCAAAAGAGAGGTTCAGTATCAATTTGAAGTAAATCGGTGAAGAATTGAAGAAGTTAATGTAAAATAACCTTAAAAAATGAGTGAAAATCTCTGACCCGGCCCCACCCCAACCCCCATAACTTTTGACCCAGGGGTCAGATCAAAATTCCAACTAGTGCAGGGTCGCACATATGTTCATAGCTACCATGTGTGTAAGTTTCAAGGATCTTGTGCTAATAGTGTAGGGGGAGATAGTGGCTAGGACGGACGGACAGACAGACAGACGGCGGAGATAACGAAAATATCCCCACGCTTTTCAAAAAGCGTGGAGATAACAGATCTACACAAATATATCACTTTGTATTCGGATAGGTCTGATTTTGCAAATCCACTTGTATACTATTCACTTTTTGAAACCTCATTGATTATATTAGCAAATTTAACATTGATTTCATTATAAGAAGTGTGTCAAACCAAGAAAAACTATTCTAAAGCGTTGTTTTAATATTGTTCGAACATTCATTAGTAGATGGAATTCAATAACTGTATTACCTTACAATAAATAAAAAATGTCTTGTTATTGAACATTCATCTTTTGCTACGACGTCAAAGCGTGTTGTTCAGGAGTGTGAAAGTGTTACTCATATTTAATGTATACGAACAAAACATAATATCACGGGTGTATATAACACAAATATATCGGACTGCTATGTTATCAATATCCGCTCTTTTTTTTAACTGTTATATAGACGAATGCCGAGAAACAATATCGATGATGGCAATACTATAAAGTTTGGTGAATGTACACGAACTTTTATGTTAGTCGCTTGTTTGTAAACGAATTATGGTTCTTCTAGGTTAAAATTAATTTAGAATTTGTAAATGTGATGAAGTTGAATTTTAAAGTACATATAGGATCGTGCCTCAATCATTTTTCTTTCGACGTATAGATAACACTGTATCAGCTCTAATGAAACAGAATATTTATATAAACGAATCCATCGTACAATGTAAATCACATACGAATCGCGCTATCGGTTCGCTCTCTGTCTGTATGACAATTCTTCATCCAAAAAGGTACCCGACATAGATACAAATGAAAAGGGTCTACACAATTCAACACACCTCTTAGCTATCAACATAAGCTGAATCGATCCTGTAGGCTGGCACAGCTCGTGCACATTCGTTTTATTTCAATTGACGCCACTGATGATCTGTAACATCCTGCTTGAAAGACAGGGCATATCAGCCTTCCGTCTATTTGCTTGAGAACAAAGCTGATATTTGTCAGCACTCAAACTCGACATAAAAGATAAACATCTGTTATATAGATATGTTTATTTCCGTAAAACACGTATTACAAACGTTTCAATAAATGTTGTAATGGATAGAATAATTTCCGAATAACACATACACAATATGACGATTATATAGTTATTATAGGTGACATGCGTATGTTTAGCGCAAATAAAACAACTAGTTATGTTTGTAACCATTTTATGCAATGTTTGCATCTGTTAAAATATAGCTATGTTCTTTAAATTTTACAAAAAAGCTGGTGAAATATTTTAACATTATTTATATTTGTTCGGAAATATACGTTTGTTCAAGCTTGGCATAACAATAATGAAATATAGAATTGTGCTAAAACCTATATCCCAAAAACAACATCTTATTTTAAAATTGTATTTCAATGAAACTTCCGTCTACAGTGCACATTGCTTCATGCGCATGGACCATGATCGTTTTCTTGTTTACGCATCACAGAAGACGTTTTGTTAGCCACCAGGAACCAAATTATAATCCATTTATTAGTTTAAGGCTACTTTTATACCAAATAAGAAAATAATTAAATTAAAATGTCAATATGAAACCACGTTAAACACAATGCTAGAGTTCTTTATATTTAAACAGTGTCAGAGATTCATTATTGTATACAGCTACGCTCCACAAAAAGCTCTGGAAGTTAAGGTGTAATAGTAAACGATTCTGTAAGTAACTGATTGTTGAACGTCATTTTAGTAGTTTAGTCCATATAAATTCCGTGTACCTCATGGTTAAGAAAGTAGTTACAAAGCTTTACGTCAATGATAAAAATACATTAAAGAATACTATACAATGCTAATACTAACAATGAAACCGTTTGACATTGCAGTGTTGGAGACAACTTGTTGAAACATAAAAAAATGTAAATCATACGAAATTATGCATAAAGCACGTTATTTGCGGAGCTTGATCAGTGTGTACCTTAATGCCGCCGTTTGAATATATTCTGAAGTGAATATGTAAAAAAATATTACATGTCAGACATTGAAAACTCTCGTTCTTAAAGGTTCATAGGAGGCGATGTTTAAGTATCAATTAGCTTTTTTTTCATATCACATTAAGAATCATTGTAAATTTCACCATTCAAGAACAGAACGACAAACATGTTGGTATATCAGTTACTGAGAAAAACAAAAAATATTCAAGCCGTTTATAAATGTTTATCTACAAACAAAACGTCTGTCCGAACGTTAACAGTTTCGATCAACCGTTTATAATTGAATGATAAAATGGTCGTCATTTCGTATTATTGAGGCTTTACATGAGACCATTCATTTTATCCTTGACCAGGACTACAAGTTTAGCGGCAAGCGCAAAGAGCATTTTATGTACCATTAACAATACTGCTCTCGTGAATATTAATCGTAAATATTCTTTGCATTTTAATTTAAAAACATTAATATCGTAATTCTGACACTGAATAAACTGTGAATTGTTAAATGAATAATATGTTGAAAAATATCCTTAACGTGTAATGAAATCTATATTCTAAATAACATCCAATACAATGTTCATAAATGTTGTTATGTGCGTGATGACAAGATAACCAGAATTATGTATTGCAATACGGTTTGTCAGTGATAATTAAATACAACTCAAAGGTAATGCATTAATTGTTAAAAATGCAAATATGCTATAATTGCTTTGTTCATTTAAAGCAATTAATGGAGACCCGTTGTGAGTTCCAAAATGTTCCTACATAAGGTCACATCGCAGAAGATCATTTGTTCTTTTATTACGCATGCTAGAAGCTGTGAAGTTCATATTAGTGTCTTTTGAGACTATTTGTCCACATTCGCAAGAATTCAATAAAGAAAAGAGACCTTCGTCGCTCTCACTCAAAAACAAATTCTTCGCATTCGTGGTTATTCTGCAATATAATATGAAACCATGCATGCTAAAGTAATGTAATATCTATTTGTTTACATGTGTTTATCCGAGAACAAAACCCCTTTATCGTTTAGGATTGCTCGTATGTATCTTAATATTTAATCTGAACATTATAATAATTTAAGTCATTTAATCCTTAAATGTCCAGTTACCTCCATAATAATAATGTGTTTTCTTTGACTAAAAACGGATACGTTGGGGATACGTAGACGTCATTGCTTCCATCCAACTCTATGTTGTTCATGCTATATATTTATTTGTTGAACAATTAAAGTTTTATCGGTATATTTGTTTACAAAGCATGTAAATGTAAAGTCTGAATCTCGTTGGCATTTTACCTAAAATAATTTACATCGAATGCTGTATTCGCACTACTAATAATTTGTCTGTGCAGTACGGCATCTTCACAAAGCCTGAAGCCGACTGCCGCTCTAGAAATGTCGATTACGAAGACGTATCTACCGGCTGCAACAGCTTCCACACAGTGAGGTTTGACTGGATGCGTAGCCCATGTTGGACACTTCCCAAAACGTATCTGAATCTGATGAAAACATGTCTACCTTGACGCGATGTATAGAACTTAGGTATTCCAGCTTATTTTCAGTTGCCTGGTAAACATCACTTGAGATTGTCCAAATGCTTTTAAAGTTTTTAAGCTGCTGTAAAAGATATTTCTTTAACAATATTCAAAACAGATAAGACGCGATAAATAACAACCAGAACAAAAGTTCAGAAAAAATAGTACAAAAAAGATCAACGAAATTGCAGTTTTATTCAATTAACAATACTTTTTGTAGATACAGACTTGTTTCTACGACACATATATTATGACACAAGTTTTGGTTTGCAACAAAAACGAGCCTACGGGTTTGTATCGGATCTGCGCTTACAGTCTAAGAAGAAATACATAAAGCGAAATCCGTTTTGTATTCATTCAACTTAAGAAGTTCATATTAATGTGTTGGCTTAAGATTGAGATAATATGAAATTTATATTACATGGCATTAAAGGGGCCTTTTTCACAGATGTTGGCATGATTTGAAGTTTGTCATTAAATGCTTTATATTGATAAATGTAAAAATTTGATATAAAAAGCTCCAGTAAAAAATCAAGAATAAAATTTAAAAAAAGAAAAAAAGATAACCCTCAGCAGGACTCGAAACACTGACCCCTGGTGACCTGGAGTAAAAAGTCTACGACTTAGACCACTCGACCATCCTTCCGGATAGAATTTCATACGTATTTTATACTTTATATAAGTAATCTTCGTAGTTTCCCAAAATGTAATGACAACAACAGAACTCTTCAAATTATTAATTTGTTTCGCGTTGCAACGCTTTATAGTTTTTGGGTTTTTAAATTGCCAACAGATCCATATAATGGCTATCTTAGAGCATGGTAAATTTTCAGTATTACTGTTTCCTCACAAATATCATAACTAAAACGAAAACTTGCGAATCTGAAAACAACTTTTTCCAATTTTGTCAATTTGCCCAAACGTGAAAAGGCCCCTTTAACCAGCCTTAAGGGACGTTTATTCTAAACGATATCTAAGCACAATGAATGGATCGCTGATTTGGATCGTGAAGGCAAAGTTATTATATAACGAGATATTAAAAAAATCCTTTATTTGTGTAGCCTTTTTTGTATTTGATTTGATTTGATATAAAAGTACCAAGTGAAACGTGCATCTACCTCCTGTCTGAACTGTATGTTCCTATACAAAGTGATCGTCCCTGCAGACTGCACAAAGAACTTCCTGAACATACAACAACATTTATGTTAAAACTATTGAATTTTTAATATTCCATAACAATATTTAGCATGGGATGCAAATATTATTTTAGCGTAAGAAACATACGTGAGGTGTGTCTTAAAGCGATTTTATACGATTTTTATATGTGTTTAATTGTAATTTATTGATGAAATATGTTACAATAACACAAAATAGGCAAGAAAAAATAAACATTGAAGACGAATTTCATAAAATACAGAAAAGACAAATTAGCGCCCCGAGCCGATTTGAGACGAAGATATTTCGTACATATTTTCTTGCAATAACCGAAGCATTCGTCTTTTTAATAGGATCAGAGTTAGTATTCGTGTGTCGTATGAATATGTATCGTTGCAGGAATTTAAAATGAACCGTTAAATTAAATTTAGATTTACATCGTACATACATGATATACATGCTGGTGAATTCGACAGTACAGACATTTTCGATTTCAGAATTAAATATTTGGCTCATTTCGCTTTTTTCGACACATGCATGTTCTTCCTAACTTTTATTTTAATTTATATTGAAATATATATATATACATATATATATATATATGTATATATATATATATATATATATATATATATATATATATATATATATATATATATATATATATATATATATATATATATATATATATATATATATATATATAAAATAAGTTGTTAACCCATTTTATATAAATTCATAAATATTTTACAAAATCGTATAATCTCGCTTTAAGAAAATCCTTAAAGGTTATGTAAGATATGAAGCCATTGTAAATGGAGGCTTAAAGTATTGCCTTTCAAGTATGATCCTGAGACGGCGGTACTAAAACTTTACCTCTGCACAATATCTTAAGGATAATCATATATGATCGAAGTTATATGAAAATCACTAAAACAGTATACGACATATCGGGCTAACACGATAATGGATGCTAATTTCTTTGACCTTCTAGTATGACCTCGACCTGGAGCCGGCGTGACTTCAACGATACAGAACAGACTTACAGTGGAGTTTTATTGACCTTCAAACTTGAACTTTACAACGATTCGGCGTTACTGAGTAACGATTCCTGCACATCGTCCAATGTCCTTACTATAGTATTCAAAGTTCATAAATATAGGACATATTAGACGGAAACGAATTTTGAGGGTAAAACATATTGATTCAATTACTTACTAATGCCTAAGACACATTGTTTTCACGATTATCAAAGGTATATGAGTTATGGAAAGGCGTACGGACAGCGGGCTAACACGTGGATTTCCATGATCTTTTCCCATTCCGCATCGGTTGATTGATAAAGCGACTCGATATCAGTGTTACAAATGTTGACATTTAAAATGCTAAATGTAGCCGAAAGAAGTAGATTACATTAAACGACATAACGTTATCTGTGTTTACTATTTTAAAATTCACACAGACGATATAAGAACAATGCCCAAACGTTCACATTGCATTTCAAAAAAGTCTAAGACATATTGATGACTTTATAACGAAATTAAAAAAGTTGATTAGTATAATGCAACAATTGTATACCGCCCATCAAACGTGCTCATAAGTTGTTCTGTTTGTACGTTACATTTTTTGTTGTTCAAAACATTCGTGTTGAATTCTACAACAACCTGCAAAATAACATGACGTTAGTAATTGTATCAACGAGAAACTATAAAGAAGTTTACAACTATGAAGGTTGTTCTCTTGCTCTGGATTCATCATTTGAGTCAATGAATTCCACAACTCAGAGCAATATGCTTACTGGAATAATTCGACTATATCACATAGTCTTCATCAGCGATGTGCTGGTCAGTTGAGCGAGTCACGTGAGCATGAGAACAACCTTCATAGTTGGAATTTATTGACGCAAATATAATGAAGTTGATTTTTTATTCAGGAAATAGAGGTAATTATTTGATTTTCAGAACAAATTGTTTCCCAATTAATACTAAATGATTAACCGCCGGTGTTATATGTAAGTGCTCAATCTATTAAAATTACGCGAAATATTCATTACAATTCACAAACATAATGTATACATATTAAAACATATTAAAGCGTGACCCTCAGCTAAGTAAATTGATTCAGTATATACAACACATGTTCACTTTATGTGTAAATATTGACCTTGCATGTGAAGACCGATACAATAGTTTGACACCAATCGTCTTACGATCATTTATGTAAAATAAAGCTAAATGCTCTCCTTATTCCTCTCTCTTCTTGAAAATGTTATACTCCAGACACGATCTGACCTTAAATGTCAAGTTTGACCTTAACTTGAACAAATGGGGATTGTTCATTTGCGAAACAGCGGAATTTGTATTACTACTGTGCAAAGTTGAGACATTAAGGTTTTTAAAAATGAGATAAAATGTGTGCTTAAGTAAAGTAAACAATGTTTTCACAAATATGAATCTTAAATACAAAACACGATTGTCTTAAGAGTTTTCATATTCAATGATTCAGCAGTAGCACATATATATTCTAGGCACTTACCTTACTTTATGCTTTTTTAATCGCCATGATTCCATTTCTAATGTCATACTTATAAAGAAGTACAGATATATACAATTAAATATAATGAAACATACCCTAAATGGTGGTAACTCTACATAAACGAACTCATGAAATGTGTTCTCGCTTGTCAAGAAAACGCCAAACTCAACTGTGTCGCGGTAGTTTAAGACGGAAGACATTGCAACGCTGATGTTCTTCCAATGACCGATGTCATCCGAATACAATTGTGTACCACATGATATGTCCCCATCTAATACTTTCAGCTTACAGGAGGGATCATGAAAACGAACGTTCAATGGGCGTTTCGCAATGAGTGCAGCTCTTCCGCATGAGAATGGGACTGTTAGTTTTATACTTATATTTGTTAATGTGTCTTGTAGCACAAGAACAACCCCTATAGGTTTCACCTGTAGAAACGCAAAATAAAGCATAAAATTAAATGCGATTAATGTTTGTGTTATATAAATCTTTTTGTATGGACAAGTTGATTGTTAAACGCCTTTACTAAAAGATTTTTGCAAGATGACACTGTTATTATACCGATTATAAATCTGGAATTTATTTTTGCGTTACATTTTAGGAGAATCTTTGATATTAAAAGGCCCACACTCCTTAACCCTGAAAATTCTGGACAACTACCGTAGCAATATTTCATTTATGGTAATAAATGGGTATATACGTTTACAGACCAACGTTAACAGCTTATTATTCAATTAAGGGCTGTCTAAAGCCAATGACCGTTTACTGCTTTGTAATAAGCAAAAACCCACGCAGCCATATTTTCAACAAAAATACCATTAAACCTAGTGTTTTGTACGGAGCCTACTTGTAACCTGGCTCTCAATTGTTTTAAAATCAAAGCACCGTTTGGTCATGGAGATTACATTAAATCAAAAGAAAATTGTTATATGTTACAAGGAACCTTAACATTTTTCCTAAGTATATTCATACCGAAAACCCAGTGATGCCACGGTTTAAAACTTAGCAGAACCGTTTGATCCACATCAAACAATAATTCTTATCAACACATTGTAAGTTCTTGCAAGCGGTCTCTAACAAAAAAGGTTTTATGTTTCATTAATTCGGTGTGACAAAGCATGGCCTTGTCGATTTTTTGGAATGATTTGTTATATAAACATGGCTAAACTCAGTCAGTCAGTAGGGTTTTCAAAAAGTTTCAATTGAGCCTCATATCGTGTTTATAATGCATTTATGAGGGATGGTGCCATTCATTACAATAGAAACCATATTTAAGAAAATAGAGACTAAGCGCACCGGGCAACGACATGATAAATTTACATTACTGGTTACTTAATGTTTAAACACTATACTAATGTTTTAAACTATAAAAGTTGCGGCAAATATCTTACTTCAAATCCACAAAATTGTGGCTGACTTTCGATTGGATCATTGAAAATCACTGTGTCAGAAAAATTTTCACCTTGTTTTGCTGCACACATAATCTGAAAAAATGGCAAAACACATATTGATTAATTTCTAATAACGGTATATTTAAACCGCATCTTTTTAAAACTTTGTCTTTTTACAACATTCTTCTAATATGTATGGTGTTAATTATTATACATGTTCACTTGTTTCTGAAACATATACCTAACACACAATAATAGATGTTTTAGTATTGTGCGATCATTCATATTTTGAGTAACAAACTTGTTATTTATGAGGCAACAAACTAACACTTAGGTTAACCTGGTTAAACATCAATTGAGTAAAGTAACACGCTATAATGTGTATAGCACCATGTAATTTGTGAAAATAATTTACTGTATAGCCCAATTTGATTATCCCGTTCTTTTTCAAGTGACTTTCGTTGAGTACAGAGGCGTTTCTAAATGTATTTGGTGCATATTTCATCAACCCTGTTAGATGTAAAAGAAGATCTTTAGATAGTCCGTGTATCAAGCTCCACTCTATCCGATACCACAAAGTTCTGTCTGCTGGAGTAAATTCACAATAATGCACAAGTTCACCGCTTGCATCGTCAATTTCAACAGTTATCTTTGGGAATCCTGAAATATTGTTTACATTATTTAACATACATCGATAACTAAACAAATACGAACAGAAATGTAAAAACAACAAACAAGTTTTCGTGTATATTCGAAGTTCGTCAAACGGCTTTCTACTAACATACGGGTGGAATTGCTCGATTTAACAATCACTAACACATTTTCATAAATGTAAACGAGTAAATATGTATGTATTAATGAATGCTAACATTAAATAAGTAATTGAGACACCGGAATCGCACCATATTTTAAGTTGCGTAAAACAATTTAGAGATATTGATACATTCGAAATGTAAGCGACGTCGGAATTCAATGTAAAATTAAACGAGGAAGTTCGAAGATAGTATGGCCTTTCGACATGTTTTTCTAATAGTACAAAGTACCACTGCAATAAGAATGGCCGTTGAAACAATCGTAAAACAACATAACATAAATACGTGTACCGCAATCTTTCAGTTATTATTTTATGAAACAGACAAAATATACAATTAAATTGAAAGCGAATTAACAATGAACACCATGAATTTACAAACGGACAAATCAAATAAAACAACAAGTTCAACGATTAGATAACATCATTGTCATGTTTAAAGGTATTGTTTAATCGATTTACGATGAATCGTAAGATAATTATATCGATTGTACGACAATATTGAGAAAATATTAAGATATGTTAGGTAGCCATTGACACTTAAAACAAATTGACGGACAATTGCAGAGTTGGCGTGGCTATACAAATTAATCTGTATTATTTTCAATTCTCAATATTGTTTTTTCTCCTCAATAACATGTTATTTACAAATACACTTATCAAATGTTGCCTTATCTAAGTTATTTACATGTTAGACGATTGGATTGTAATTTCGATGATTAACGCGTTGCAGAAATTATACTTAACAATCAAAAGGTTTTGTATATTGACAAATAAACTTCAGTTGTGAATATTATCTCGTTGGCATAATTTAGCTTTCAAGGATTCATTTGAACCGAACAATGCCAAGAAGCGGCTTTTCATGGTTTCATATTCAAATTGCAATATTTCGGGACTAGAGCCCCAAACCATATTGCATTCATTTTTCTTATAATAGATAGGAACATATATTTCTGATGTTTGATAACACACATTTCTTTTTGTTTTATAATTTGCAGTAATACAAAGGCGCCATATATTACCTTAGATATTCGTTAAAGTACAATTTAAAATAGTTAATGTGCATGAAGCCTTTTTACCTTGGCGCAATGCCAGCGAAATATTAATATAAAGATTCCTAAATTTATTTGCTACAAATGTAAATTCAAGTGCATGACGCGTTAAAATTTAAGATGCAATAGATATAAATGTTGTTCCAGTTTACCATATTATAATAAAATAACAATATCATACGACGTATATTATCTCTTTTTTTTAATGGTATTTTTTAACATTATTTGCCGTCACTGCCACTTTATTTTAATCAATTAAATGAAATAATTCTCGGTTTGATAAACACCGTATTGAAGTGGTTTTATTTATGTTATTTAGAAGAGAGAAATGCACGTTTTTTTGTGTTGGATTTAGCGCCAAAATGCACGGGTTTCTCGTTTTGGGGTTTATATGATAGGTGTGTATTTGACAGGCACAAGGTATGGACCAATCTCCACGCAGAGTTGTCGTTCCTTGCTCTCACATACAACTCTGCATAAGGCTCAGCACGCCATTTTGTCTACCAAATAGCTAAAACCGAACAAACGCATACAATGTATATTTGTGTGGATATTTAAGATCGCATGCATTTAATTAAGAAATATGACTTTTAAATGTACGATAAATCGTGCAAAAACTTGTGAGTTTTAATGCAACTCTTTGGAACTATTTTATTGCCCATTTACACAGATGTAATCATTCCACGCACTTCAAAAATGTAAACAATTGTACATATTTTTTATTGAGTGACGTTAGGCATTGTTTCGACGTATTTATGTATGTTGGTTTCTTAACATAAAAAAACATATCAATTTTATAATAATTAATTAAGACTGATATAAGATATCATGGTATGAGATGGTTTTCTTTAATGCAGTTAATGCAATGTAACCGTCGTGCAAGAGATTGTTTAGTATACTGTAACCTCAATGATGAACGCTTGGAATGATCATGACATGAATGAGACGCTTTCATAACAATAGTCCGTTCTGAGCCCACCACAGAGGTGAATGTAATGTGACCGTCGTGCAAGAGATTGGGTATGGACAAGGAGAACAAAAGGGTGGTAAAGTAGTTCAGGCGTTCATGGGCGAAATACATAGTATTCGGAAGGAGAAGATTATTGAGGAGAAGGACGGCTTCTCTGTTAAAAACGGAATAGGGAGCTGATACTTCGAGAAAAGCTGGACAGTTCGAAGGGTAAATAACGTATTGGTAACATTAAAGAAGACAGCTCGAAGGGTATAATTAATTTTTTGTGTAATTTTGTAAGAAAATAACTTGTTAATATGCTTAATGATGATTTCATTGATTATGATTGTATTAATGTTGTCGATGATAATGATGCTATTAATGATGAGGAATATAAGACAGTATTTTGAAAATATGAAATATTACATTTACGAAATATGAGTGAATGAAATTATTTAAGGTTTGATAACTACGGAATGGTGTTTTACATATTTAGAAGAGAAAGACAGTACGGTAACTGTTTAGGACGGAAAATGAACGGGTTTCTCGTTGTGCGTTTACATGAATATAAAAAAGTATGGTTCACCACAAGGGATTGTTGTTAAAGTTAAAGGATTTCCTTTTGGAGTCACAGAAAAATAAACTTTGTGCCAATACAGGTTTACTTTAAGATTAGGTTGGTAGGTTAAAATACCATAATTGGGTGGGTTTTCATGCCGGCTAAGTACCTACAGCTTTGTATTTGAGTGTATAAAGATTTGTCAAATTATTTAATACAAATTTATGTTCTATTATATCAATTGACTTCATGCTATTTCCATGGAAATTTAACTAATGTTTCGATCAGTAGCTTAATTATGTCTGTGTTGATGCATTCGGAAAAGTGTCAAGTCGGTAGTTTAAATTTTAAGAGCAGGAAATACAGAATAGATTGTGGAAACAAATAACTATACTTTTTCTGTTAACCTGTTAAAACGGTATTTGCTTC
Organism: Dreissena polymorpha; assembly: GCF_020536995.1. Taxonomy (NCBI): domain Eukaryota; kingdom Metazoa; phylum Mollusca; class Bivalvia; order Myida; family Dreissenidae; genus Dreissena; species Dreissena polymorpha. The sequence goes on from NC_068360.1 coordinate 18,979,944, forward strand.
TTGTCAACTACCGGTGAAACCGGAGGGGACTTACTTTTTGCGTTCCGTCTGTCAGTCTGTAAGTATTTCTGTCTGTCCGTCACACTTTTCTGGATCCTGCGATAACTTTAAAAGTTCTTCTTATTTTTTAATGAAACTTAAAACATGGATAGATGGCAATATGGAGATTATGCACGTCATTTCATTTTGTTCCTATGTCAAGAATTCTGGTTGCTATGGCAACAAATATATATATAAAAAATTACTGACAATGGTGGAGTTTCACCGGTAGGGGACAATATTGCTTGGCAATCTTTTGTTGCATTTAGTGCATGTTTATCTATTATGGTTTTAAACCAGTTTATTTTATTTTTTTTAATTGATCACTAATGGTAAGCATATTAGTAAATCTTATATTAGTAATAGTTTTAATAACAATTAATGTCTTGTAGGTTATGTTTCTTCAAAATACGGACTTCATTCCTTTAATGCTGATGGTGCTTCAATAAGTGCTAATAACAAGACTGTGGGTTGACTGTGGCAAAGACATGATAGATGGAAAGTATTTCCACTCAAACGGTTATGTCATAGATTCTTTGAAGCACATAATATCGGTTTCACTGAATTTATATTTGTGAGGAAGGTAATTATGTATTATTACTGTGATTTGAATTATGTGCGGTTGGTAGCATGTGGAAAAGGCATTGTTTATTATTATTGAATGATAAGTAATTGTGTTAAATTTGCATTCAGCTGATTGTTTGCTTGTGTCTTTTGTGGGGTTAGTGGAAAGCCAATCGGATTGAGTGGTCAGTTGACCCGTTTGTTTGAAGGCAGTTTGAGCTGATGTGTTAAAGTCAATCGGTTTGTGTGGTCAGTTGACCGTTTCTTTTAAGCCAGTTGGCCTTATGTGTCAAAGCCAGATTTATTATGTGGTCAGTTGACTGTTAATACTTTAAACGCACGTTGAGATTAAATTTACATTTTACAATTTGATGTTTGCAGGTTTAATCTCTCAGTATCTGGACTGTTCCACATATATAGGTTTATTAAAGAATAGTAACGGTATGGTTTTCGAGTCGTTATTTGTTTCTATTATAAGTAGTATTGTGATGAGTATTTTTATTATAATTATTATTATTTGTATTATTATAATAGGTATAAGATCTATTTTATTCTTTTGTTTTATTAGTGTGGTCAGTTGACCGTTGTTGAAGGCCATAGTGTGACTGATGTGGATAAGTAAATTGGCTTGTGTGGTCAGTTGACCGTTTGTTGATGGCCATAGTGTGTCTGGCCATTGTGTGCCTGTTGTGGATAAGCCAGTTTGCCAGTGTGGTCAGTTGACCGTTGTTTAAGGCCATAGTGTGCCGAATTAAGTTGAAACACATATTTTTATTGTTTTTACAGTATGGACAAGGAGGACGAAAGGGTGATAAAGTACTTTAAGGCGTTCATTGGGGAAATACATGTTATTCGAAGGGAGAAGATTTTCGATGAGATGACGTAGTCTCTGTTAGAGGCGGAATGGGGAGCTGAAACTTCGAAGAAAGCATGATGGTTCTGTGCGATAAACGACGTGGTATGATAATTAGCGGATGCAAATTTATGCGAACATAATATTCAACTTTTCAGGCATTCCAATTGTGAATTAAGAATTTAACAATCAAAATGGATATATTAAGGAAATGAAATATTATATCCACATATGGAACAGCTATGGAGACTTTTTTTGTAAACTTGTTCGAAAGATGTTTGTGTCTTGTAGATATAACAACTCGTTTGCTGGATAATGAAAAATACAGTTTATATTAAATTTTAGTATATAATTAACGATTTCTTTTGATTTTAGACATGCGAGTTAATATATTGTGCATAATAATTGTATAAGTTATTATCTCTCTGGTTGATGGTCTTAAAAATGTTGTTTTGTTCCTGCAGGGTTGATATTTTTGATACACTGTGGTAGAAACTTGGTAGATAGGAAAGAGCGTTGACAGTAAAAATGTTGTGTTTACAACTTACATGAAAGGCAATTATTGATTTTATTAAATTTAGTATTGTGATAGTGAAATGCACATCGGAAGATTTATTAGGTATTGTAATGATAATAAAAGTAAACCTGATTTATTTGCATTATAAGTCATTTGGTTTTCATGTATAGTGTTTGTCCTTATTTGGTGGCCTGTTGTTTTGATATGTTAAGACATTTTGCTTTTATGTTATTTGACCGTTTTTTGAATGTCAGTTGACTTGTGTATTTTTCTTACCGTTTGGGATGAAGGCCAGTTAAGCAGATGTGGATTAACCAGTTTTGGCGTGTCTAGTTGTTATACAAACTTGTTAAAACGTTTGTTTACATTTACGATTATTTTCAAGTTTATTTTTTCAGATTGGACTGTCCGAAGTGTATTTTATATACTTGAGAACATTAAAGGTATTTTATTGAAGGCCAGATTTGCTGATGTGAATAAACCGGTTTGCTCGTGTTGTCAGTGGACAGTTTGTTGAAGGCAGATTTTTTTCAGATGCGGATAATCCAGTTGGCTTTTGTGGTCAGTTGACCGAAATTTCTCAAAATGCATGTTCACATTGCAATTTCAAATGTTTGCAAAGTTTATTTTTCCAGTAGCTTAACTGTTCAAAGGAAATATAACATATTGCAGAACATTAAAGAAAGAGGGCAGCTCGAATGGTAGGATTTGTTTTTTGTGTAATTATGTATTAGAAAATAACTTAATATTTATAATGATCATTTTATTGATGGTGATGGTATTAATATTCTTGACGATGATAATGTTTATGATGATGTGGAAAAACAAATAATTATAATAATCGTTAAAATATTGTTTTTATTATATCTGTTTTATTTTCTTTTGTTGTTTCTGAGTGGTCGGTTGACCGTTTGTTGAAGGCCATAATGTGCCTGATAAGGATAAGCCGGTTGGCTTGTGTGGTCAGTGGACCGTTTTTGAAGGCCATAGTGTGCCTGATGTGGATAAGCCAGTTGGCTTGTGTGGTCAGTTGACCGTTTGTTGAAGGCCATAGTGTGCCTGTTGTAGATAAGCCAGTTTGCAAATCAATAAATAAAAAAGTTTAAAAAATTGATTCGCTGAATTCATGAACATCGGCGTTGATTTCGAGCTCTCAAATTTTAATGGGAGCTAACCACTGTGCATACAGCGTCCGGTGAATACCGATATTCTCGCGGTATTTCAATAACGACACCCTACTGTTTACTTGTCAGAATTAGTGACGCATTTTCCATTTGCTCTCAAAAAGCAGTTTTACGTGTTATCATGAGCAATATTCTGGTAAGTTGTGGTTGTTATCCATAGGAAACACATTTATTTACAAAATTTAACGATATTCCGATGTAACTCTTTAGTCTTCTAGCTTATTTTAAGCGTATTTACACATCGTCTGCTCGCACTTTGCCGATATCCCGAAAGGTTACATATCACTATATAAAGTTTAGGCATAAAACCACAAAATCTAATACCGTTGGAGTTTCGTACCAAAATCTTTCCTAACAAATCTTCCAGATTTGAAAACAACAAACAAAACAAGACATGTATAAATTGTCTGCATCATTTATCAAATTTTAAGATATTTGTTCGTTTTCCGTTTTAAGAAGCTGTTCTGCCAAGGCATGAGCTGGGCATCACATAAGCGATTCTATCGAGCAAAACTGACAGTTTTGATTTCCAGAAATCAACAAACGAGGGATTCCTGAACTATCAAAGTTTCCAACCTATACACACAGTTATTTTCTGTGGTGTTCTTATCTATTGGTTCTGTTGGTTTACTTGAGTGGAACATGTGTGAAATTTTATAGAACTTTAAAAAGTCTATATTTGTATATTTATAAAAAAATCAGCTATGGCATTATAAGATTAGATGTGCGAACATTGTCAAAGGGTTGTTAAATTAACAATTTGAAGGCACTTATGCTGAAGAAATATGAAGGTTCCCATGCAAATTTAGTCTGTATATCGACAAGTGTCTGCCAATAAATGTCAAACTAGTAATACAAAACTTTCCAAAAGTATGTAAAAGCCTGTTGTGATCATTTTTAGTAAGATAGTGTAATTCTAAACAGTAGCAAATAGGTTGTTTAGTTAATGCATAATGCCATTAATATGATTTCCTTTCTATTGTGTAATTAATAAATTGGTTGTTACTTGTTGCTAGTACAACACCAGCATTGTTAATTTTGTAAAAGGTAATACAATGTTACTTCATGGATTCCACAGTTTTTCAAAAGATAACATCACTTTGTATTTTCATATACGTAAATATTCTTGTAAGTTGATGACAGTGCTTTAGTATTACATATCGTGTAACTGTTATTTTATGTGCAAATAAATGATGTGAAGTGTTTTGAATCTCCACACAATACCTCATACTTTTTTATATATGTACTGAATATATATATATACTAACATCATTTACATGCTTCATGCGGCTTAGCCAAGATAAACAATGACTGACATTTTAATAAGTTCATATGATTACTGATAATCTATGTTTTAGTGTATGTGTTATTTGAATGTTTAAATAAAAAATATGGATGATATAAGATTATGTTTATTTGCATACAAATTATAACTATACAGCTACAAACTAAGTTAATGCAGTTTAGACTGTGGTTTATGAATTGCTACACAATGGCTAGTTTTTTAGTAGCGAAACAATTTAAACTATTCGACAATTTAATAGTTTTGCGAAAGAAAATTAGAACCCTGCAAAATACCTGTATTTTATTTTATGAAATATTTTGATTGCAAAACAAGTATGCTGTCATTCTGTTCCACATAATTATACATTGAGAATTTAAAAAAAGAAGACAAGTAGCGGTGTTAAAATTTCCCAACAGTAGAAATCATCCTGCTGATGAAGTCCGTAGTACACGGACGAAAGCTCTGTGGCTTTCAATACTTAGTCACAAAGTGTGTGTAATTTGACAGTATACAATTTATTGTATTAAAAAAAATCCTGTCGATGAAAATTTATTTGACACATCACATTATTTTGATTATGTTAAATCAGTGTATGCTAAAATCAACTGCTTTAGCAAGCTGTTAAGTTGAATTGACACATTTGATGAAACAAACTGTTTCCAGGGTAGGACCAGTACTTAGTGTCATAAGGGCGATCTAAAGAATGCTCCCACTTAAGGGATCAATACAGAAACCTCCCAGTGACTAAGCCAGTAAGCAGACACCATATCCACTATACCGCAGCCGCTGAACAAGCTTTAAATTCCTGCAGCTAGAAAACACACACACTTATAAGATGCTAGATCTTAAAGAACATGTTTCTCGTTTGAAGATTGAATTTTTATGATGCATTACTTGATTATTGAAACAATTATAATATTTTGAACACAATAATGTCCATATATTTATTAACAAGGGACAAAATTGTCACCAAACCAGGTTTTCAATGTGAAAAAAATGTCAGATAAAGGGAGACAACTAAAACTGAACTGATTAAATCAGTTCAGTTTTAGTTGTCTCCCTTTATCTGATAATTGTCTATAATTAACCCCATTTGTATCAAAATAAATATATTTTTAGTCGTGGTGACCATTACCTTGGAATTATTGACGTAATTAATTTGTGCCACACACCGTCCCATGATGGTGATCAAATGTGCCAAATGATTTTAAAATCTCACAATGAATGACATAGGTATGGCCCGAACAAGCTCATTTATGGCCACTTTTTACCTTTGAACTCAATGTGTGACCTTGACCTTGGAGATATCGACGTAATTCTTTCGCGCGACAGACCGTCTTATGATGGTTAACAAATGTGCCAAATGATTTTAACATCTGACAATGAACGACAAAGTTATGGCCCGGACAAGCTCATTTAAAGCCATTTTTGACCTTTGAACTCAAATTGTGACCTTGACCTTGGAGATATCGACATAATTTTTTCGCGCGACACACCGTCTAATGATGGTGAACAAATGTGCCAACTAATTTTAAAATCTCACAATATAAGACAAAGTTATGGCCCGGACAAGCTTGTTCCGCCCGGCAGCCCTCCAGCCCGCCAGCCCGCCAGCCAGCCCGCCAGCCAGCCCGCCCGCCCGCCCGCCGACATTCGCTGATCTAATAACCAGTTTTTTCCTTCGCAAAACCTGGTTAAAAATACATGGTTATCAAAAAAGCTTTTGCCCGTAAATTAGGTAGCACATATAATCATATTAGTTAATTCTATAAATCAATGGCAGGTTTAAAGACACTGAAATGTTTCGTTTTAATTCATCGTTGTTGTTATTATTTACTAAATATACGCTATTTTATTTATTTTAATGTTTTTAAAAAGAATCGTCGATGAACAATATCCGTTAAAATATGGAAGGTAACCGTTACGTAAGTAGTCCGGCAGAAAATGACATATACACGGTATTGCGGTGTATAGTAAATGTTAAAGTGTTTTTGTTAGTGAACATGTAACTGATAAAGAATACAAATGATGCCGAGCTGGTTTGTATGGGGTTTTTGAGACATCCAAGATGGCGTCCAGGATGGCCGCCGTTTTCAGCATTTTAACGTATATGGTGATATAATCATGACTTTATCCATTATTTTGGATATTTTCAGTCTTTAATAGAATGATGTTACAATGGTTAATGTTTTAAAAGAGAACCAAGCGAAATCAAATGGTAGATTATACACAAGATGACTGCCAATTTGGTCGCTTATGCAAATAATTGCAGCTAAAATTCCATTTCTACTACGTTTAGTCAAAATTTCATGCAAACCAAACAGAAATAATTGTTTTTGAATGGTAGTTTGTAATGACAATTCAATATTATCCATTAAAAGCCTTTACATGTGTTATCTTACCTACAGAAGAAGAGGTTACAGGCATGGAAACAAACGAACCATAATAAATATACAACAGTATTTCACAAAACACTAGGTGCGAACATCATGTACACATATTCGTTAAGCACAATAGTTTACAGCCGTTTTATTTACATCGGGTAAGCATGGACTACGCACATGAAATAATTATAATTTTTAATTATGTTTCAAATACATTAAATAACAGTTAACAACGTTGCTCTTCCATTTGTGGGAGAAAAATCCACATAATGTATGGGTATTATTAATAGTGACAGAGGATTTGTTGCGCAAGGTTTTCACTAAGAATAATTTTCAGACCTTTGATGATATAGACCTGCATAGCATGTGTCAGTCGTACTTCTAAATTGTGGGTTGATTGTTTGATTAAGGCACGATTTCTTATTATGATGTATGCTCGAGCACTTTGCATCAGTTAAGTTCATGTTACCATACCTCTTGCCGCACACCAAAATTACTCGTGATACTAAGTCTAATGTCAATGGAAAAACATGCATGAAAGCGCACAAGTCAAGTTCTTAAAGGATGAGCATGTCATGACGGGGGTATGGACTGCCATATGGAGCGACATGTTAATAGAAACAACTTGAATGAGATATAGCTATGATCAAAAGGGAATTGTATGTTTATCACTTCAAACTGAAAATCTCAAGATTTTAAGTTTGAGCCTGCATATTTTTGAGCTATTTGTATTTAAAAATGGCCAGTTTTCTGCAAGACTTAACGAATGAAGTCGATATAACCCGATATAAACCGATTTCATTAGTCTGCAACTAACTCAATGTTTAGAAACGTACGTTTAGGAAGTGAAAATGCAACGATGCGCTCTCCAAATGACATCTGATACTTATAAGACAAACATGTGTTAAGATATATTGTGTTATTATCTATCAATGTTTTGCATTATAAAGGAAATGTAAAGATGCTCTTTGTCAACCGCTATCATGTAATATTTAATTAACGAGATACACAAAGTTCATTTCCTACAAACGAAGCGTATAACAAAACGTTTTACATACATTTGCATGTGCTAATATGTTTTTTTTCAAGTATAAGAATGGTTAATATTCATATATTTAATTTATGTATCATTTAATTTTTATTAGTGCACACAATAATATGGCACTCAAGGACGTTGAAATAAATCTACAAGAAGAACATGAGCACATTCAGCGCTGAGTGGAGTGAGGTTGCACTCGGAGTGTCAATATTTGCATATACGCATTATATGTAAACACTTGAATCAAAGTTACCAAAGTTAATTCAGTAGCATTAGATACCCCATGTATACACTGAATACAATACATCTATTGGCGTTCTATCTTATAATGCCCTAATTACTGTTATTAAATTTCAGTAGAAAAGAACTAGCATGACGTGTTAAACAAGATTATGAAGTCCATGATTACCGGCCTAGGCGACATTTCCGAAATACCGAATAAAAGCGAAAATAATATGTCACTGCACAATCAATTAAGATATAGGTATAGCCAAATTAACCTGAAGAAACTAAATTTATATCAAATGCTGCCCACGATATTAATCTTTCTTTCTTTACATTGTAGTGTATTGTACCTTTTATCATAAAATTATCCATTTCTTGTGGTTGCTTAACATATAACGTTCTGTTTCCTGGAGCTTTATTTATTTTGTTAAAAAATATAGCATTGGCTTATTTTAAGAAATCATAATTGTAATATAATACCTTCTTCATTCGCAGAAGAATACAATACTTAATACACACGTATGCTAAAAAGCACTAAACATAATCACGACACAAAATCTTGTTAACACCAATTAGTCCTTTATTAAGGGAAATTGACCGATTGCCTATAAATACCTGACAATAAATTAAATACGATATGAAACGTTTAACAATTTAAATGCCAAGGAACTATATATGTAAATCTTTTCGGGTTAAAATCGGCTGAAGGGACATGCAACAAGAATTGAACCAGAAATAACAACAAAACAAAAGGATAAATACACTTTAACCTTGAATTTTAAACATGATCAAATAAGGACAAAAGATATTGATTTGATTTCAATTTTATTATTCACCGCTGTAATATTCACCGGAGCAGAGCAGCACACATAATAACAATTTTATGAGACAATATTTAATAAAAATAAACAAATAACCAGCTAAATCCCATTGTGTTGTCAATATTTCCGAACAGAACAGCAACCCGTTACAATTCAAGATCATCGTAAAGCATCTACGTAAAATGTCGTTAATTAAAGTGTCAAATGAATGATCAAAAGATTGGTAAATATAAAATGCTGTTGATGAATGTTGAAATGACAGGTTTATTTTTAACATTACATGTACATGCGCCAAAAAGTAATTATCATGTGTGCGAGAAGTTCGCGTTGTTTGATTTACCGATCTAACCTTAAACTGGACGTCGACTGAACCAATGTTACATTTAAACGAGCTTGATTTCGTCTCTAAATCGTTATAATTTGTGTCCGTTATGTCGTTATTGAAAATAATCCCGGACCTACGATGATGTGGATGTGTACCAAAATGGAAATACATATTTAGTTTTTTCTCGTTTTCAAACATCCTGAAAAAAATCATAAATCATACAATAATCTTAAAACAAGACTCTTGAAGCTTAGCCTTTTATAACAAAGAAACACAACCACTCTGTGGGGCGATTTACAGGAAACCATTGATGGCAAACCACTCGACGAACGGACAAGCTATACGTCTCAGTCGAAAGTAGATTTATGTTATGACTTTGTTAAGTATTTGTTCTGTTTTCCTCAATAAAATATGTCGACATTAAGTTGATAACAGGCAGATTTATAACAAATATTTCAAAAGAGATGCCTAGTTTATCGTAATTCAAAAAGTCTTTGTACGTAATTTATCATCAACTTAACTTAAAATACATAAATTTAAATGAAAAGCGACAAGGATAAACATCAATCGTTTATAGTGGTGTATATATTATGGAGTGTATGATCCAAGCCTCACAGACAAACAATGTAGTGTCATATATATTATATAAATATAAAGGACAAAATACAGTTAATTCATGAGTAGCTATATTTTATGTTTTATTATGTACTATAAATGTCTGTAAGTTTATCATTTTTGATGTCGAAAATAAAGCAAATATATTTTACTGGAGTATATTTGTCTGGCAAACGTGTACTTAGTCGATACGTGCCCATCAATGGGTGGTCGTAAATGTCAACATAGCCGATGTGCTTAATAAAAACTAATTTATATCAAACTAAAGACAACACGCCTATATCTACTGATACTCCTTGTGCAAGCTCGTCTGGCTCAACTCTTTTTGAAATTATAAACATATCGGTAAAATTTTATACGAACTTTTATAACAAGAAAAATAATATAATAAGTACGCATTGTTATCCAATATAAATTACGTTCTGACTAATATTCAGTGTTTGCTGTTTTTGTTCAGAAAAGCATGCTCGCACATTTGCAAGGTTAGCAAACCGGTCAGGTGGTTTATCTCTCAACTCATAGAAAAGAGAAAAACAAAATCCGATATGTTTTTAAGTGTTTCGACATTCCATAATGTTAGCATTACTGCTGTGTGCGGGTTTGACTATTCAAACCATAGGTGCCTTTGGTAAGTACATATTATTTTATTCTTGAAAATTTCTTCATCCAATGTCTTTTCATTTTGATACTATTGTACAGGTGGAAATATTAATATTTATCGTTTAAAATTTCTTTAGTAGATACAAAATGGTAAAATAACACCTCTATTTGTAAAAGGAAGAGAGCTAACTGTCATTTTACGAGGGGACACACATAAACGACCCTTAATAACGTAGCTGGTACAAAACATAACAAAAAACTTTGCAATGCAAAATTGTGGCATATGGTGCAACTTATGACCGGTAATCTAGTATACATGTACATTCCTCATATTCTTGTTATCCCCGCGAAGGAAGACTACAGTTTTCGCACTGTCGGTCAGTCTGTAAGTATGTCTGCAATGTAAGTTTAAATTCTCTTAAACTCTTTTACTCAACTTGTTTTCATGTCACCATCATTAAACGTTCTGAAAATGTGTATCAGCATAAAATAGGCACAATTTAATGACCGCACAAATCTCAGCAAGCAACTTGGTTTAAACAATATTTATTTAGTTAATCGTAAAAACATGTCATCTATACCATACAAACATACATACTATTTTTGGCACACTGTGCCAAACAGGTTGACATTTTAATATTGCTGATTATTAATATTGCAAAGTACAAATCGAAAGAATTGAGAAATTGCTTAAGAATCATGCTTTATCTCTTCTCTCAGTTGGAAGTGCATCTGATATGGTGCAAACTACTAAATGTGTAACTACAGTCTATAGAAATGTCAAAAAAATAGAAAGTGTATAAAAGTAGTTGTATAGGAATATGAGAATGTAAAAGTTATAATTCAAAAAGTGAAACACACTAATATACTCAAAGATACAAAAACAGTACAAGTCATTAAGTTTACATTGATCAGCATTAATGTTTAGTGTGCGAAAACGTAGTAGGAAAGAAATACAAGAGGAAGAGGTTTAGAGTTAAGAAAGATGAAGAAGGAACTGTGGACCGAAAATGTTTTTCTTAGTCATAACTTTGAAATATATTCATGATTTTCCAAATAATTTGTTATTAATCTAAACAAATCCGTCTCCTTACTATAAAGTTTAAGTACTACCACAACGTCACAGGTAAATGTTTGCGATGCAGCAGCTTACAAATGGCCTGTCTAATTCGTAATTTTGACATTTATTGATGGATTTCAAAATAACATAAAAACTGTCATGAGACGACGTGTTCCGTGAATCACTCTTCTCTGTCTTAAATGTCAAGGCTACACTAAGAGGTCAAAGGTCCGATTAAGCCAAAAACAGTTCTTTCATCACTTTAACTGTGTCATTCATTATGCAATATTTAAAAATAATTTACCACTCGATACAACAATACGAAAACGCTGTTTTGTATGTAACACCCATCTCATGCCTTTCAGGTCAAGCTAACAAATGGGGGTCAAATGTTAAATAAGCCATCTTACAGCTATTACTCAAGACTGTTAGCTTGTTATTCATTGTGAAGTTATGAAATATCTCACCTCCTATAATAATTACCTAATTCGATTAGCTTAGAGCGGTCACGTGCCCATTGTGTATTTTCCAAACGCCCCAGGCCAACAATATTTAAGTTTACAATTTATAATGATTTCCCTTGTTTATGATCCACAGAAAATAAATACTTAATTACAAATTATTCAAGTAATTAAATAGTTTTCTTTTCTTGTGTACATTACCTAGCAATGCCTTATGAGATCCTCGCAACCTACTGTTAATTATCGACACTTACGCTGAGATTATTTATAAGCACGTGCGACAATTATTATGTTGCCCAAACTGCTTAATAATAGCGTGCATCAAACGGATTAACACGTTTTATAGAACACACAACTGTTGTTGTCAAACTATTTATTGTGTTTGTTTTCTCATTACTCGTTCATATGTTGAATAAATAAAGGTAAAATAATGGCCTGTTATAAAGTATGTATAACACCTACACTTTTAAATAATGATCAAACAGTAATTAATGATAAGGCATTTGATGTAAATTGTGTATAAACTCTTAAAAATTACGTACGTTCCATATGTACGGCACAGTTTGTTTGTCGGACAAAATGGCGGCCAGATAAGCGTTGCTGAAAGGTGTGTGAAAACTCGCGATCTGATTATTTTAACTAGGTTTATTTGACCTAGTTGGCGACTGGTAAATGTTTTGATACAAGCCGCCGAGACATCGATCTTTGGCAAGGCGACCTCAAAATCTAGACTCATATATTTTTTCTTTCCATGTAACCACGTTGAATGATTGTCTGTCGAAATATTTTCTGTTACAGTCCCTTGTAAGATGGACCTTTTTGCTTGGTTACCTCACAATCAATAGGTTCTTTACATTTGTCCCAAGTCGTGCTGAAATAAATAGCTAACAACCTACCGACGGAGAGCTACAAATCAATTCACCTCCTCTTCTTCGAAGGACAATTTAAAACATTATCTAAACTGAAATACTACATAGTCACAACTTGTATGTTCCAAATAGAAAGTAGCTGAAATGACCAAACATTAATGCACATAAACAGGCTTATGAAACGTGCTTAAATAATTAAATAATAAACAAATAAAAATGCATTTCAGAAAATAAATTTTAACTTAAACCAAGAAGGCTATTTAGAGGATAAAACCTATTTTGATACCATCATTATTTGGTTTAAACCAGATTTTTTCTGATACTAGCAATCTAACCTGATGACAAGATGACAATGTTTATCTCTGACATGGATTTTGATTAATCTTCAAGAACTTTTTTTTCTGTACACGTGAAATCGTTTAAAGAGGATATTTATCCTCTGGCAGTTTTTTCATTGGTCAATCATTTAACTCCTGCTAGTAGCACAATCGTTCCGATAACGTTGGAATTCAGTGTCCAGTATTCAGTTGCTCTTTAGTCACAATCGTTAATTTTCTTTTGAGATCTATTGCATGGGTATTACCGGTACTTAAAATGAGTTTGATCATATTTTTATTACTTATCTGACCTTGATATTTGACCTGTTGAGATCAACATTGATAACCTTCTTCTTTTTCTCTCCAGTACTAACCATAATACAAATTTGCACGGTTGTTTAACTAAGCGTTCATTAAATATCAATCGGAAACGAATAATGGTTGAAGCGACCGACCTACCCACCGACCGACCATCCCATCGACGGACAGGTGCAATGAATTATTACCCATCTACTTCAATGAGGGCCATACAAAGTGACTAGTTTTCATACTCGTTATCCCCTGTTTGATATTTTAAGGACCAAACCGTTTCATATCGATATAGGACGCTTTTGATAGATACAATAAATAATATTATTTATGGTTTAATGGGCAGATTTATGCATCCACCCATAACATTCAACTTGTATTAAATCACGCTCAACGCACTTTATTTGCTGTGTCGTTTTTGTGTGGTACTTGAAAATATTTATTTATATCTGTGATATTATTTACGTCGCCAATAATTTACAAGTATGCTAGGAAGAAGGAACAGAAACAATATTGTATATTGTAAATTATTTGACTTAAGTGTGAAAGCATTTTTGTCCTTCGTATTATGAACTCTTTTAATAATCCGCAAAATATTTTAACGGATTTGATGCTTTCTTGCTTGCTAACGATCGGCGAAATGTATAGTAGACACTTGGTTAGGTGGAATAAAAGACCATGAAAATGAACATTATAAGAACATTTAAGCAATAATTTTTATACATGATTCTGTCATGATGTATTGATATAAAACAAAAATGAAACGCAAACAGTTGGGTTTAATTTGTATTGTGTGCGTGCTCCCGCCTCTTCTCACTCTAATGTGCGCAACTCCTCCTACTTTTTGCATGCTATTTAAGCACAGTGTTATGCAAGCGCTGCAGCGCATATTGTCAGGTTTTTACGAATATGTTATTGTTCAAGTTATTGTCTTGTTTAAAATTATATATAAAAGCCCAAAGCTCCCGTGCGATATATCTCCTAAACTTTGTATAGTGTTTTCGTCACACGTTTACAGAAAATGAATGGTACAGCGCATATTGTCAAAGCTTAACGATTGAAGTATATTAAAATAGTTTATTTCGATTGCTTTAATTAACATTTATAACATGACAATAATAAACCCGTCTAAATTTTGCCTGCGATTTGTATAACGCGTACATATTCGTGATATCCAAGTGCTTTATTGCATATTGTTGTGTTTTGCAAGTGTGTTATTGGTTAGTAGTTATTACGCTTTTTAATACATAATAAATTCTCACCCGACTTTTTGCATGATATTTTCGTCAACCTTTTACAGAATATTTATCAGCAAGTTTGGTATTGCATATTGACAATGTCACGTTGTGTCAATACATAATGATTTTTTTATAGGAGTTATGGTTATGTGTTACAAAAAGAGGGTAAACCCAGTTATTTCAGATTCATTTTTTCCCAACTGTTTTTTGTTGGAGAACGATGCACAATAGACTGCGAATACACTTTGATAGCTTTTTCCTCGTTGAAGTACACACTGATCATAGTTCACTATATAACTCACAAATATTGTTTTAATAACAAACGGCTACCGGAAAAAAATGCGAAACAAAATTTTCAAAAATTGAATACGCTTTTTTTTAAATTTAGCCTCTTTCATATACAAGTTGCGATAAAAGTCTTATTTTCGATTAGTTTTTGATTATTATCGCTTTAAAATGCGTTTTGTTTCACTATGAAATTTACTAGCAAATTTTATCTTCCCATGAGATTGTTGCATTTTCCCATGGTATTTTTCGTTTAAAAAAGTTTGAATGTTAGTGTGCTAATTTTCGATCAATTTTCTTGATAGAAAAACAAATCCCATTTTGTATATGGGAAAAAAACACTTTTGAACGGAAATTCAACGGGAAAACACATAAATCCCAAATGAAAATGAAAAACTTCCATGGGATTTTTCCAAAAGACCATTTTGAAAAACAAATCATGAAAGAAATGGAAATATTTAATAAGCATTTTATCGCAAACTGTATCTAAAATATAAGTATATCTTAAATAAAAAAGTACTTAAGTTTCGAAATTTCGGTTCGCAAAGTTTTTCCTGTTTCCGTTATCTAAACGCAACTTAATCTATTTGATATAACCAAAATGTTCGTTTTGTCCGTCGGTCTGTCAGAATGCGTTCGTGTACACTTTTTAGCGAGCAACATAAAAACGCGCATGTTCCTTATGAACTGAAATCGTGCACGTGTGACTTGTACCATTCTAAACTGAAATTCCAAAAGGGGCTCAACATAGGCATATTATTACATCTTGACTAGTTATGTACATTTTGTGCGATGAACATTAGGTAACCATGTGTTAAATTTGTTATATAACATCGTAAAAATATCCGCTACAATTTTTCTTAAACTGGCTTTTAACGTAAAACCACTATCAACGTTACTCATTGTTCTGTTCTATGTATCCGTCTGCATTTCAACCGCACACACAGGCAAATAGAGTTCGCTTTTACGAACCCAAACGAATCTGATCGTCTGCGCTTTTGTAAGTTGTCAATAATATTATAATTAAATCTCAAATATTGAGAATAAAATATATGATATAGAAACGATAGAAACGACTATGTACTCTTCATTGAAATGATAAAGTATGTGTATATTTAATTATACATAACGGTATATATTATTTGTTTGTCTCATCATCATACCCGCATTAACGTAATAACACACCACCTAATAAATACAGTTGTATTCACAATAGTTACAAACAGCAAGCACGCGAAGTGAAATGACCTAATTTTGTTTATTTTTCTAACCAAATTTGATGTTGAATTGTTGTTGTCAGCCATCTTTATTTGTTAATATGGTAATATGGTCAGGAACAAATGAGTAAATGATGGAAATCGTATTTTTCTCCAAAATTTGATCGTTTCGGCTATTTTAAGACATGTCATTGATGTCGGATGAATTAATCCATATTGTCTAGAGCGGAAATGCAATGTTCGAACTAGAGAGTATGAATGACATATAAATAAGTTCATTTATGTCAATAAATGTTAAAGCAAATTGTTTTGTGATATTACACGATACCGATCATTAACTCCTAATGTAACCCGTCATGTATACATGCTGCGATTTATAGTAATATGGTTTTGTGCCAAACAAACGAGCTATATTGTGACAAAATGGTGTGCTTTTTAATGGTAATAGTGTCATCATAAATAAAACTTATGAAATTTTGTATTTCTTATTTTAATTGTTTATTGAAACACGAAAAGTATACTCGTAAATAAAGACTAAAATCAGAGAAAAAATCATATGTAAAATACAGAACATTACACTTACACATTGTCACAGATAAAAACATACCAAATTAATATATAAACGAGTCTCAAATACATAGCTGGAGACAATTTCTCGATATTCGTGTCAATTTCTTTTATATTACTCTTTTGTTTTCACAAACACTGAATATGGGGGTGCCGTCGAGTTTCGTACGTCATCAACCCGTCCACGTGTGGGAAGACGTCTGTAAAAAAACACACACTTGGTTAAATATTTGACATATAATCCAAGCACAGACATTATGAGATGAACCATAAGAAACAGTTTCCCATTTAGTAATAATATGCTGACATATTAAATAACTGGTTCCCATTTGTTGGCTGTATGCATCATATTTTAATAAAAAAGTCCTCTTTATGAGAAAAATTGCATGCATATAGCAAAAGTAAATGTATTGTTTGTATGGGATTTATGCTTAATATGGTTCGACCTATAATAATTTAAACAAGTTTATTAAAACTTGTAGGATTATTATTAAAAACAAAAATGGGATTGATTTTTAATCTTGTTATAAAAAATCCAAGATGTTTACAACCATGAAATCAATATATTATTAATAGGTCCTGGTTTTATAATATTAAAAATATACTTTTATACAAGCAATGGACTATTTATTGTGAAAATATTGTCTGACAGGGGTGTACGAGTGCTTTAGTTATTGATAACAAATAATAAAAAAACACAATTAAAAATGGTTACTGGAAAGGCAAATACATTTTGCCACTATGAAGAATTGTTAAATCCGTTTTAACACTGTCCAATAAATTAAATCTCGACAAAAAGTATTATAACTTGATTGAATTCGATCTCGAGCTGATATGTAGATGAAAAAGGATCAAATTTGTAAATCCTGATGAAGAACGAACAAAAAAGTCATATTTTAAAACAGTTTTCAACATTAAAAGGGTGAACTGATTTAATAATTTTAAATTATGATTAAATAAATACAAAATGAAATTGTTGAATAATAGCATGCTCATTTTCTTTAAACAATATGAAGAAACACATGGAACCATACACATGTTAAATGCTTAACTAAGAAATTAATGAAAGGACATATAATGTTCTAAAGCTGGTTCATCTGTTTCTGTACGCATCCGCATGGCGAATTCCCTCATTCAAACAATAGATCTAAATGGTATATGCAATTGCAAGTGTAGCAAAAAATGTTGCAGAATGCTTAAACAAACATATTCAACTTTCCAAGTATAATAACGTGAAACAATGTAGGATTATGGCACTGGATGATGTCAAAATCAGCATTAGATAAAATCTAATTTCAGAACAATTTTAGACGACATAATTCAATGATTAAGATACCTTAAACGTATAAATAATGGAAAAAATACAAATCTCGAATTATTGGTATTGTAGCATCAGTGCTCTATTGCAATATGAAATTATTTGATCTTGATGGAAACCTTGTAAAATGTAAACCCTTTTTACATGTGTAAGTTATATACACTGGCTTGCGCGTGCCCCATGCTTTTCATGAAAGGTTTTTCTTATAATCGTCATAAGATGGACAGTGCCTTTTTAACATTTTACGAAGTAAAATTATCTCAATAAGGTCCTGCCCACGTATATTGCATTTTGAATTGAACAAATATCATATTGTTTATAATTATATTTAATTGTTCAATTTGTTGTACCAACGTTCTAATCCTTTTTAAACGTTTAATAGATATACATAACTGGACTTTTGATATTGTTTTAAAGAAAATGTATAAATTAAATAAGATAAATCTAAGTTAAAACATCGATAATCTCCATATGGCCTCTTGTATGTTTCTTTAAATTGCTAACCGTGAACCCAGCCTGTAATTTCAAAAATACGTAAGGGTCGACACGAACATTAATGATCCAATTGGTCATTGGAAAAATAACCTTTGTATGCCTTACTTAATGTTCCTAATAAATGGAAGACCAAACTTGTCTTTAAGTCAAAACTTATTTTGGGGCTTTAACCACTACATTATTAAACAGCTAAAATATAGGAGTTAAACATAATTAGATTTTTCAATTTCAGATACTATTTTATGAAATGACAAATATATGTTTCATTGCAATCAACTCAATGCTATTAAATACTTTTTTACCCTCTGCTTTAGGTTTATCTGTGGCAGTATTAGCTGACTGGCTTTGAGTTCTCTTTGAAGTTGTAGAGGTCGTTGTTACTGGCGCAGAAGTTGTTACTGGTGCAATTGCTGTAGGTGGCACAGTAGTTGTCTGGATACACGGTAAGTTTGAATCCTAAAAACATTTTGTTTTGGTTCATATATTACATTCAGTGACGTCATAAAAGACGCCGTAATCCGGCATCACGTACAATACAACAACACATATATTATGCAATTTGAAGAAATTGCCAAGATGATCGACCATATTCGTCCCTGAATACAACAAATGCAATTACAATCACAGGATGTACTTTTATAATATACTACTAGCCTGATTATACTAGTGGTTATAATGTATACATGCAATACACAACATATATAGAATACAGCGCGTTAAGCGTTTTTTGTGTCGCTTCTTACTTTACATCGTAAATATATCGACTTGAAGTTTGTTTAAAACGGTTGATCAATGTGAATAATTCGAGAGTCGCGTAGTTGAAAAGAAAGGGAATTTTTAATTTTTAAATATGTATACGCACACATTCCAAAAAGTGAGCTAGCTTGCATCAATACATGTTTGGTACGAGCACTTTGTAATACAGTAAAAGCATACCAAAGCAGTACACCACGTGGCATTCTGGAAGGGGTACCAACTTGTAGACATAAAAGCCAGAACAGTTTTTGGCCTGAATTACTTCGGTCTAATCACAGCACTTCCCAGCCGATGCGATGCATACAGTTCTGTTCACTACATTTTCGGCAACTGTTGGCAATGTACCTGATAAAAATATCACCGCATTCCATACCTTTGCAAAACAAAATCCTTTATTTGATGGTTGCGAATTATTGTTATGAAAAGTCTTAATTTGAACTTTAAAATACATTTGAATTAGTATTTTCAAATATGATTATGCAAGTTTAATTCTAGGTAAGTGGTATTCTCGTTATTAAATGTATCACGTTTATTTAAAATATTTTACTCACTAACTATCAATTGCGAAAATAAATCAACCGTTCATCCAAGCTGGGTAGGGCACGCCGCAGGTTCCTCTAGTTGGGCAAACGTTGAGTATCTCGGTGTCATTTGGAAAGATGTACTAGGCACGGATAAGAAACATGTCACATTGGACCGGGCCAGACGTTGGCGTAATGCAGTCTTCATTCGGGACCCGATGAAGAGAGGAAAAGGTTTATTCACCTCGCACGGAACAGACTCAGCCTCTGGAAAATGTGTACGCTCGAATAAAGTCACAAATCATTCTCTGAACGACAGCTTGTGTTACATCCCCTTTACATTATTTAACAAATTATATAATTTAGTTCTCACATATTCTGTGGAATGAATAGACTTACTTGCAAAAGCTGTAACACATATAAATCCGAACGTAATTTGACAAATCAGATGCATGGTTCTTTACGCTAACAGGGAATCAAATATCTGAAAATTGTCGACGCACTTCTTATCAAAAAAGCCATTTTATTTATGACCATCAGGGTAATTGCTTTTACTCGTGATAAAACTGGAGCTTTTTGTTTGAAATGTCGTAGATCAAACGAATAATAAATTTTATTTGAGTTGTGTTAATATAGCGCACACAATGAGAAAATCTTCGATATGTAATAAATTATATCATAAGGGTGGAAGAAAACCAATGCTTGTGATTTATAATTATTTCAAAATGTTAAACATAGTGTGTTGAGGTTTGATTTAAAAGCCCATAAACATTCAAAATCAACGAATATTTCGTACCATGTTTCGACAAATAAAGATAACATTTATATACAAAATATGTTACTTATAGCAACAGCAACGCTTTCAACGCTGATTGTCTATGGGCTTTCTTTATTTATGAAATATTGTGCGAAATATGCATTGATTTTGAGTATTTATGTTATTTTAATAGTTGTTAGATAATCGGCTCTCAGGGTTTTTTTTATAACTTTTTTATAACTTATAACTTATATTTGTCTTAATTTAATTAAATCTAATTATTGATAGGAACACAAATGCAATCAAAAAGCATATATAAATCTGGTAAAGATATTTTATAACTCCTACTTCATTGAACGTTCCGCAAGCGGGCTTGACAAAAACAGTGCAGGCTTACCAATGAGACTTTGATGTACACTATTTAGTCAACTTTTAATACAGTCATACCTTCGTTTGGGGATAAGAAGACGAGGAAAAGCTACTTAACTGCACCGAGATTCTTTTACAAACTCTGACAATAACATGCCTCTCATTTATCACATTTCTGTCTTGAAAATAACAGCCTCAAGAAAACATATTGGGTTTTTTGCTCCTCGATACTTTCGCGTGGATCCCACAATATAGGACTTCTACCAGTGATTTTGTTGCTTTTATTTGTTACAGCTTGTGCCATTTAAATTGGGAAAATTAGCGCGATAAACCATTAAATTGGGTAAAATAGTACGATAAACCATGAAATTGGGAAAATTCAGCATTATTAATATGATTATAAGTAACAGAAGTAAAATCGTTTTCAAGTGCATGTATGTTCAGGTGTTTTTCTAGCCATTGTGGGAAAAGGAGTCTGGTTAAATTAGGATTTATTAATTGATAAAAGTGGCCAATATGAGAATTATTTATGGACAAAAAGGACTCAATCAAAGTTATATATTTTGTAGAATGTTTTAAAAATAAAAGTTGAGATCTAGATGTTAAGAAATCATAAGTCATAAGAGACTTCTTTCTTGTAATTTTTTTTATTTTTTTTTTAAATTGGGCTTTTTTGGAAATTTTGGTCAGCTTTTTGGGAAAAAACGTTGATTTTTTCGATTGAAAAGCAGCCGAAAATCGGCGGTAATTTTAAGCCAAAAAATCACTGACAGAATGCCACATACTAGATATATTACCAATGGACCTTCGGGCTACACAGCAGTTAATTTGCAGGTATTTTATTATAAAGGGTCCATAATGATGGCTAAAAGGTTGACCAAAGACAAAGTAATAAGAAAACGCATTTCTAAGTATCCATTATTTAATTTGTATTGTAAAGTATCATCTACAAAAATGTCATACATATATATTGTGACAAGAAAAAATAACTAAACACTAAATATTTCTCACATTTCTTTAAAATATTTCTGGGAACAATCTTCCACAACAAAGAAATGTGAATTTCTTTGAACACGGTACTTACAGAAGAATACACAACATATAGTTTGGGCGGAATGTAAATAGTAATCAAGTAAATTAATCAAGCATTTGAATCAAAATAATGCAACCTAATTACTCTAGCATACATATGTACGCCAGGAGGCAACATGGACCAGCTGTCCAGCCAGCACTATAAAGAAATATTGCAGTCTTTTCAAGTTGATTTAATGTTGTTGTTTTTTAATTATCAGAACAGCAGTTCCACTATATTGATTTGAAAAAAAACACTTTCAAAATTGAACTGAAATAAAAATGTCCTGTTTTCTCTACATTACACTTTGACATGTAACACTAACAACCATCAGACCACCATGATTTTTCACTGAGACTGTATATTACTGTTAAAGACACTCAGAAATTATTTCTTATACTCGTACATAGGGATTAAAAGACTGCCAAAAATAGCAAGTCCTAAATCTAAGAACAATTTTCACAAGTCTTGAACAACTAGGAGCCCGTTTTTACTGCTGGCCTGTGACCTCCAGGTCCGCTGGGCGCATGGGAGGCGGTGGTTGCCATGGATACTGGCCGGTCTGGGCGCTCACGTTCCTTCTGGTACTCCATCTCAATCTTGGCTTCTATCTTCTCCCAGTCAATCTCAATCTGCGATACAATATGCACTCAGGTTTATGGACATGCTATCAGTTACCAGAAAGAGCATTCTTTGAGAGGGAAGGGTTCGTGTTCACCACATGGTCACTATATCTCAAATCATCATAAGCCAGTCTTCAGAGGAGTATGCATGATAGAGACTTGTAGTCCAAAAATACCATTATCAGGTTTTGGCAAATTAATACATACAGCTTTTTAATAACATGGTGTATGAATGTCCTTTTCATGTGTAAAACGTACTGTTCTTTAAATATAAATTTGTATTCCATTTGCTATAGGATGTAGTTCATAATGGAGTATCAGGTAGAGAAGAACAAAGTTTTGAGTTGACATTTGCATGAACGCAGGGATTGCCTACAACTTCGATGCAGGGCAATACTAATGACGGGGAGAGGAATAAAATAATCAGATTGTCAGGATTGTTTCCACTCTAATATATTACAGTATAGTAAATTTGCCCCGTTTACATTTTGGAGGAACGGCAACAAATGTATGATTGTAGCCGGAACAAGTGAACATCAAAGTCTCATTGGCTAACGTGCATTGATTGTATTGAACCCGTTTGCGAAAATGTCAATCACAATTGTTGCATTAAAGGTCCAATATCTTGACCATAAATAGATCGACCGCACTTTCCTTTTGTCACTCATCATGAAATTTTTAATAAACAAATGAACAACCATAGGAGCCGGTTTGTCGTGTGCAACAATCTTCTTCCTAGATCATAGTCACACTTTAATGTTGAAAGTCAAAGTTGGCCGTAGAACAGCATGCCATTACTGTTACAACATCATCCATCAGGCAGTTTAAAAATTATTCTTCACGAATGGTTATCATGTGGGAACGGCATATCATAAGAAACAACCCGTCTCTTCATTTCAACGATCCATGCAACTTTTAGAGGTCAAAGAAATTGTAAACTGGCACTTCAAAATACTATAATGCTGTCCATGTCGGAAGTTCTTTTTTTAGCCATGGGTTTCGAAAAAGTCATTTTGATGGGCTGAAGTGCATTTATATAGCCTTGCATTGGCTTCGCAAATGATAAAAGCATCGCCGAAGCCGGTTGCTTTATAAAGTCATGTCCCCGGGTGGTCGCAGCTATTGTTGTTCTATTGCCGTTATTTTTTTTTTCTGGTAATATTCATCGAATAGGAAAAGAATGAATTGTTAATATATCTTCCTAAAGCTTAGATAAGGCACACTTACATAACGTCCTTATAATTACAGTATGGCGTTACAGAGTGGTGGCAGCAGTGGTATAGATTTCATAAATCCTCTTGACCGTACATTCTCTCAGGCCAGGCCTCAACACGGCCGAAGGTGGTGAGATTTGTTTTCTTGAAAATTAAGAGGAGCGGACGTGCAATAATGAGAATCCTAACGCGTCTGTATTGTAGGAGTATCTGTTTCTTTGTATCTGCTCAGAAAAGGGGTTCAATATTCAACATTTGCAGCGTATCTTTTTTTTATTCAATACAAAACATACAATGTATACATGCATATGATCATAAGACCAATAAGATAACACGTAGCAACAATAAGGTTCAAACATGTTATACAAAATATGCTAATGTATACTATAATATATATATATAATACTTACAAATACATATGCATACAATGGGTAGAACACAAAGTGGACTTGTTTATGAAAGTTTAATATGTTTCCATTTAAGTTCAAATATATGAAGTGTATCGTTGTTGAGGGCTTTTTCTTTTTCAATTTTAATCTTTAATTTTAGATAATTCATGAAACAGCGTATCACCATATCTGGAAATACTTCTTAAGCAAACACAGTTGACTAACCTGTCCGGTTCTGTTATCCATTCAAACAGTTGAGTACGACACTTGATAAAAAATACATCATACAAACAACAATAGTTTCTACGGGTTATGTTCGTTTCGCGGTAGGCTTACTTCTGTACAACGTCATTCAAGCACTTTTGCACACAGGATTTGAAGGCGTTTTAGCATCCATCTGCTTGTTATACAATGTGAGTTCTTTTTCCGTTTTGATGAAACCAGTTTTCAGCTCACCTGATTGCTCAGGTGAGCTTTTGTGACCGGTCTTTGTCCGTCGTTTGTCCGTCCGTCCGTCCGTAAACATTTGCTCGTAAACACTCTAGAGGCCACAATTCTTGTCCCATCTTCATGAAACTTGGTCAAAAGCTTTGTCCCAATGAAATCTCGGCCGAGTTCGAAACTGGGTTGTGCCGGGTCAAAAACTAGGTCACTAGGTCAAACAAAAATAAAAACCTTGTAAACACTATAGAAGTCACATTTCATGCCCAATCTTTAATGTAACTTTGTCAAATGTTTGTCTTCATGATATCTTGGTTGAGTTTAAAAGTGGTTCCGATCCGTTGAAAAACATGGCCGCCAGTGGGCGGGGCAGTTTTCCTTATTTGGCTATAGAGAAACCTTGTCAACATAGAAGTCACAATTTTTGCCCAATCATCATGAAAGTTGGTTAAAACATTGGTTCAATTGATGTCTCGGAAGAGTTAGAAAATGGTCGAGATCGTTGAAAAAACATGGCCGCCAGTGGGCGGGGCATTTTTCTCTATATGTATATTGTGGCAGTTTTCCCTATTTGGCTATAGAAAAACCTTGTAAACACTATAGAAGTCACAATTTTTTCCTAATCATCATGAAAGATGGTTAAAACATTGGTTTTATTGATATCTAGGACGAGTTCGAAAATAGTCGGGATCGGTGAAAAAATATGACCGCCAATGGGTGGGGCATTTTTCTCTATATGTATATAGTGAAAACATGTGAACACACTAGAAGTCACATTTTTGGCCCAATTTTCATGAAATTTGCTTAGAACTAGATCAAAGGTCAAGGTCACGATGACCCGAAATAGTAAAATTGTTTCCGGATGATAATTCAAAAACACTAGGATCATGAAACCTCATAGATACATTGATCATGACTCGCAGATGACCCCTATTGATTTTCAGGTCATTAGGTCAAAGATTAAGGTCACGGTGACCCAAAGCAGTAAAATGGTTTCCGGATGATAACTTAAGAACGCTGATGCCTAGGATCATGAAACTTCATAGCTACATTGATCATGACTCGCAAATAACCCCTGTTGATTTTCAAGTCACTAAGTCAAAGGTCAAGGTCACGATGAACTGAAATAGTAAAATGGTTTCCGGATGATAACTCAAGAACGCTGATTCATAGGATCATGAATCTTCATAGGTACATTGAACATAACTCGTAGATGAACCCTAATGATTTTCAGGTCACTATGTCAAAGGTCAAGGTCACGATGACCCAAAATAGTAAAATGATTTCCGGATGATACCTCAAGAACGCTTAGGTCTAGAATCATGAAACTTCATTATTACATTGATCATGACTCGTGGCATATTGATTTTCATGTTACTAGGTCAAAGGTCAAGGTCACGGTGACCCGAAATAGTAAAATAGTTTCCAGATGATAACTCAAGAACGCTTATGCCTAGGATCATGAAACTTCATAGGTACATCGATCATGACTCGAAGATGACCCCTATTTATTTTCAGGTCACTAGGTCAAAGGTCAAGGTCACGGTGACCAGAAATAGTAAAATGGTTTCTGGATGATAACTCAAGAACGCTTAGGCATAGGATCATGAAACTTCATAGGTACAACGATCATGACTCGCAGATGACCCCTATTGATTTTTAGGTCACTCGGTCAAAGGTCTAGGTCACGGTGACCTGAAATAGTACAATGGTTTCTGGATGATAACTCAAGAACGCTTATGCCTAGGTTCATGAAACTTCATAGGCATATTGATCATGACTTGCAGATGACCCCTATTGATTATCAGGTCACTAGGTCATAGGTCAAGGTCACAGTGCCAAATTCACGTATTCACACAATGGCTGTCAAGGTCACGGTGACTCAACTTGGAAAAATGGTTTTTGGATGATAACTCAAGAATGCTTACGCCTAGGATCATGAAACTTCATAGGTATATTGATCATGACTCGCATATGAAATAATGATTAAACTTGACAAAGATGTTTGACTGGACAATATCTAGGTCAAGTTTGACATTTGGTAAAGATTGAATGAACCGACTCCTCTCAGGTAAGCGAACTGGGGCCATCTTGGCCCTCTTGTTAACTTTAAGTTTTTGCAACTAATGCCGTCCTTGCGACATTTTTTAAACTACCAAAACCATAATTGTGTTTCTCAAACATATGTAACATAATGAATTTTTCTATCAGTAAACTGAGAAAATAAATATGTTCACGAGCGCTTGTTCTCACTTTATTGATAAAATAATTCACTGTATTCCCCCAGAAATCTAGCCCATTGTCTATTTTATTTATATGATGCGTTGATTGTACTTAAAAAAAATGTATACACGTACAATTTTCTTATTGATACGCAGTCATTAGGTTAAGAATCTACATTCCAGCGCCATGGCGGATTACAATAAATGCTCCGTGGATTTCAAACGTAATTTATAGGGGTTTCTACTTGCTCGAAAAAGACCAAGGTCGTCTTGTTATTAAGCCGACTTGATCCGATCAGAAAACAAGGCTAAATAAGTCATAACATTGCGTTATAAGACAAACGATTGACCGGTTAATGTTTGTTTATTTCGTCCCTTTTGTTGTATTGTCCAAAACACAATTTAATAAACGATATGTGTTTTTTTTGCTTGTTCTTCATTCTGCAAACGGTGTCGAGGTTTGGTCAGACTTTAAATCATATAACAATGTTATTTCAAAGATATTTTTTTATTTATAATTGTTTGTTTTTGGTCATGAATTACTTAAGATTTTTAATTGTAATGCGATATTTGTTTTTTTTATTTTATTTCTTCGCATATTTCCTAGAACAAGGGTATTCTTTATCCAAATTTAATTAAAGTTGTAGAAAAATGAGCCAAATAAATTATCGATTGCAGACATTCCCCGTTGCAAAAAATAAAATAATTTAATTTTGCAAACATATATTTCATTATAAAAATGATGGTTAAATCATAATCAATACATATCGTAACACAAATTTGTTTACATGATAATAACAAAGATCAGTAAGGATTTACCCACCTAATTTCGGAATTTAAAACAAGTTTTCTATCATGTATAAGACGGGGCGAATTAGACTTGGGGAAATAAATGAACTTATGTACATTTTTTTTACTTTTAAATGTGATGATCATATCTTGTTTTGATGTTGACTAAATTAGCATAGTTTTACGCACATATTCAGAGACCGTTCGCGGTTACGGTGATGTACAACATATGCGATAATACACTAAGCTCATTACAAATAGGTTTAAAACCTTCAAAAACGTATAAAAGACTGGTCATAAAGCAGATTTTTTGCAGGCTATTGCATCTTAGAATATGACACGTTTTGATTTTTTATTTGGACCGGATTATACTATTGTAGTCATTTTTTCATATTTTGTTTTACAACATAATATAGATGATCCACATGACTTTGTTTGCACACAATAGGTAACATTATGCTTCTGTCATTAACTGACATAACCGCATGTTTTAACCACGTTATAATATCCAATATTAAATATGTCTATGCATTACAATTTCAGTCTTAACTGACATGCTCCCTATACTTGTAATGCTCTGAATGCGATCCAATATGAAACCGTCGATGCGATCTTAAAAAGAAACGACCCTAACATTTAAGTTAAGTTGAGAGGGAACACACCTAATTGACTCCGATTCTTGTTGAATCCAAAAAAGACGCCCGATATTTTGGAATACCGACAAGTATATTTCAGAGAAAATTTTGATTAGACCTTATAATTAATACTTGAAAAGCTTTTAACTTTATTAACATTTTACTCATCCGACACATTGCAATATTAACTGGAATATTGATGTTTTTTAACCAAACGTGTCAGCTTAGAATATTTGAGAATAGCGTCGAATTGATCCTCGCATTGAAAACCTTTGCAAGTTATGTGAAAAATCATTAAGGAGTTATCAATAATTCCGGATTGATTAATGCGATGTGCATACACACTGATTTATAATTATTAATAAAGTATATTAAGCATGGTGAACATGTGATCAACAAAAAGGATCAAACGTTACTAAAATATTTACATAAAACTACAAAAATACAATTTCAGATCAAACTGTCATATAATACACATTATAACACCATTATATAAATACGACATTATTTTACATAAGTTTAATTCATGTTTTCATATTAGATTTTATAGAAAGAAGTAATAGTGTGTAATGTGCTTTTACATAAGTATGAGCTTTGTTTTGAAATTACATACTCATAATATGCTTAAAAACAGTCAGTTAAAACAATCGTAATTAGAACGAAATATTTCGACAATAAATTAATTAAAGTATATCAAACAGGTTCTGTCAAAAAGTTTTAGTTATAGTTTTTGCAATATTGTTTTGTACAAAATGCACACTTTTGGTTTCTAACGAATAAATATTTTAACATCAATTTTTCTCAGGTAATTTAATAGGCAATTTGTGGTAAGGGTTACTTCAATAACGTTTGCATACAGATGTCTTCTATATTGGGTCAAACGAAACCAGAACTTTAAAGTGTGTGAGACAATACTAAGACTTGAACTATGACGTAAAAATGCACATGCCAGGCGTCCTTTATCTCTGAAATAATACTGTTCGTCGTCTTGGCTTTACAAAATTAAAGCTGCCTTTGTCCCTGAGGTTAATTTAACGCCTTAGACACATGTTGTTAACTCGAAGCGGTTCTAAACTAAGCTTTTCCCGTAGTGTTCAGCATAGCCTAAGGTACCCCTTCGTGCTCTTAGTCATCAAACCGTATTTAGAAGAACGTCCACGGTAAATACGCATGGAAAAACGCGTTGTTTGCAAGTTTTTCGCTTCGCGAGTTATTGATGGAATATTATGACAGCTGTACATTCAAAATTACTGCCTTAAATCAATGCCCTAGCATTTTCTGATGCTTTCGCATTTACCATTTTACCCCTCGAAAGGAGGTATAATATGGACGTACTTCCCGTCCTACTGTCCGTCATTGTGCGTGTGCTGAGCTTTTATTAAACAAGAAACCGTCGGAGATGGGTGATGCTCCCATAAGTTTTTTTTGTCACAATATTGCACTATATATTCAGATAAAAGGAAACGTCTTGAGGGGCATAACTTTGGACAAAATAATACGATGGATGGTTTAGCAACTTAAAAATTTCAAAGGGCCATAACTCTCTAAATAAATCAACTAACCAGAACCCACAAATAACATGCGCATCTCCTCAAGGTAGTTAAGCGTCCCGTAAAGCTTCATTGAATTCCAGTTAGTAGTTGGGGAGAAATAGCCCGGATAAGAATTGCACTATATGTACAGTTTATAGAAATATCAAATGGTCATAACTCTGTGTAAAATCATCCGACCATAACCGGCTGATAATATGCACGTCGCCTGTTGGTAGTGAAGCTTCCCATAAAGTTTAATTGAATTCCTGTAATAAGTTGCTGAGAAATAACTCGGGACAATAATTGCCCTATATGTACAATGGAAAATTTCAAAGGGCCATATTTCTGGGAAAAATCATCTGCTGTAGGCAGGCAGCGGCTGTGATCCGGTGACCACTTGTTAGAGAGTTGGTCGGTTGTAAGTATCATTCTCATTCAAAGAACAATACATAAATAGTTAAGGAAAACTAGTGTGCCCACAAACATCCAGTTCACATTGAAACAAACTCAAGCTTAGCAAAACTTATCTTAAAAAAATAAACTATTTTATATAATAGATTTTCAAACCACAGGCAATCATTCTCAATAAAAAAAAATCTCAACACATCACGTCATAACAAAAAATCAAAGCGCTGAAGGCATTTAAGTTGTTCGCTATTGCATAATCTTAGACGCACTTCAGCTTTCAAAATTATGTTATAGCTTTTTATATCGCAAGTTTGAAATGAACACAACCTATTAAACTTTATAAAGAGTGTGTATGAAAGCACAGGTCAAGATGTGTGTGCACTGTTTATTATGCTCCCCCAAATTAATTTTTTTTAAGGGGGGAGCATATAGTCGCCGCTTCGTCCGTCCGTCCGTCCGTCCGTGCGTCCGTCCGTGCACAATTTTTGTCCGGGCTTTTTTCTCAGCAATTAATGACCGGAATTCAATTAAACTTTATGGGAAGCTTCACTACCAAGAGGAGATGTGCATATTATCAGCCGTATCTGGTCGGATGATTTTTCACAGAGTAATGGCCGTTTGAAATTTTCCATTAACTGTACATATAGTGCAATTCTTGTCCGGGCTATTTCTCAGCAACTAATGACCGGAATTCTCACTGTAACATAATGCCCGATTAATTTCTTCATTATTATTTTGGTAAATTTTGAAAGCTATTTCATTTCTTCTGTTGATTATTAGTCAAACGATCGAAACAGCTACTGAAAAACACTACTTAATGTCATGCTTTTATGTTGCGAACGAACGGAAACGATATAAATGAATCCGTATAGAAAGGCAATTCATTTCACTAGTTTGACTAACTTATTTAATTTACATATAGGATATTTACTCCATGTTTACGTTAAGGTAGCGCACCCGTAATGATTTTCCGCGATTTCTTCGAAGATTGAATACATGCAGCCTTGTTACCTGATATCTTATTTAAGCATGTAATGATGTGACGTTGCCGTGGCAGAGTGGTGAAGGCGATAGACCAGACATCTTTTGGGATCGTCCCGCGCTGGTTCGAATCCTGCCGACAACGCTTACTTTTTGCGACGCGTTTTATGTCTTTTCTAACGTAATTTGATTTAATATAGCATATCAGCTATGTTTATTGTTAAATATGTTGCAATTTGTATGCATATTCTTCAATTTTTAAAATTAAAACGTCATAATTAAATTAGGTGACATACTGCTGAAAATACGAATCCTACATGCTGCATTTTTCTTTTTATTACAAAAATAAACGGTAAATCTGTCTATTTCTTGGTATTTTTGCAGTATATAGTGTATCTATAAAAACTAAGTTCAAAATATTACTTAAAAATACAATTTTGAATTTATTAACAATTTATTTTTAACCAACCTAATTTCTACATGGCTGAAACCACTTATATTTCATGGCGCTCTTACATAGTTAACAAGTTATAAAAAATAAATGTCTGTAAAGGAATACTTATTCCATCAAGTTTAAACTTTAAACACGTTTACTGCATCTGTACACACCAACTGCATGCCCATATTTGGAAATCAGGATGAATTATGGAACTTTCATATACCCCTGGAGTGCAAATAAACTGGAAAACAATAGTATATATATATAGAAAACAATAGTATATATATATTTTTAAAGCAGGGAAAGCCTACCTAAAAATGTGCATGTAGTTCAGTGAAATGATGCTGATTAAGAAAATAATACATTACCTTATGTTTGGAAAGATGCCCATTACGGGTTCGCTACCTTTAGACTCGTCTAGACTCTTTATAAAACCAATCACGCGTCTCAAAAATTAAATGAAACCACGTGATCATAGAAAAGGATTTGTTACGCTGAAAGTTTTAGACGTGCGTTTCGGACTTTTATTTTGTTGTGCTAGAGACATTATTGGGCCATACTATGGCCGAGGAAGAGTTGGTGGCTCACCGTATAAGCAAGTCTGTAGCAGGCTCGCCGAATTGTGTTCAATCATGTCACATGCGATGTGCGGGAAAGTCAGTTTAAGCGAACGACTTTTCGAGAAACTCCAAGCAAGAATTAATTCGATGCATGATTTTACGGAAGCAGATTTGAGGCAATTATGGCCGAATTAAAGCACGACCGGTCTTTTCGACAGGGTTAAATGCCCAGAGAAAATGACAGAGAGTCTTGTCCGTAACTCAAATAGTCGCAAAATACTATGTCAGTGTCAAAAACGTGCACAGTTACATAAGTTTTGTTGAGGATTGAGAATGTATTTCGCGATTATCGTTTGCTATTTTACGGAATAGAAACATACCATAGTAAAATGACGTCATATGGTGATGCGCGTGTTGGACGGTGCTGTATTTGTACATATATGGGCATGCTACTACGATTACTATGAATCACTCAAACTTCATATCATTCAAATAAAATAAAATGTTGCTTTATGTCTCGTATATTTTTCCTTGGTGTTTTCAATTAATGTTTTTAGCCCACTATCGTCAAATTTGATCTGAAGAGAAGTCGACGTATACAAGTTGACACTAGAGGACTAGAAAGTTCAAAGTTATTGCTAAGTAATTGTTGTTTAAAAAAATGTAATCATGTTTAGTTTATTTTGTTATGTTTTATAAAAAGCACATATTCAATACATAAATTAAACATAACAAATGCATACAACTGAAATTACAAAATGGTATGTATTTTATTTAACTAAACATTACTCGTATATAGTACACCAATGAAAGTTCTGAACGTTATGATAATCATCTACAAAGTGGCTAACCGTTTATACACCGATACGCAGTACTCTTCATAACAAACAAGATGGTGTCAAACCGTTAGCAGAACCTAGCCGATATCGAGATAAAAAGTTCCATCATATCGTAATAGAAATTAATTTCTTCGCAAAATGAATAAAATAACAACGAAATGTATTTTTTCATTGATTTAGTAAGATTAAAAAAAAAATGAAGACAAAGGCTTAATACGCGGTATCCTCAGTATAGCTTTCCTGGTTGTGTATAGGATTTGTTCATTGCTAGTTGGGGCACATTATGTGTTCAAAAACAAAAATATTGTATTTGTTGCACGGCGGCTACCTTGCATGATGATACTCCAGTTTGAAAAGGCATCGGCAACAAAACGTCCATCTTGGATGAAAATGCTCACCATGCTGGTGGGATGTTCTTGGCGTAGGCGTTTAGACTGTGGCCATAGTTGCTTACGTGCTTCAACAATCTGGCATGGATAGTCTCTGTTAACATGGACAGTTGTCCCAAGGAGCTATCTAGCATTCGAAAGGATGTGCTTACTGTCAAAAAAGTCTTAACATAATGTAATTATTGGTCTTGCTGAGCAGTACCTGACATTTTCTGGACGGTGTGATCAAGGGATAGGGGAAATGGGTCAATAACGAGCTTCTATCCCAAGAAATTGATATTGTTTAGAAAGTTTTCGTCTCTTTCCTCCGGGATACTTCTTATTAGAGACTAATATCGGTGACCCATGGCTTTGAGATCTATGGATTTTTATCCCATCATCAGACGTGCATTGTCGAAATAAACCACTGTGGAATAAATTTTCTTCTATTCCAGCAGTGCTGAAATATAGCTGTCACGCGCGGCGAAGAATGTTCATATTACTCGGAATCAACTATAAAGTTATTATTTTTAGTAAAATCGAATCAGATTCAACAAAACAAACAATTTGATACCAAGATGTAATATATCTTTAACACATAATGCAACTCAAAAAGCAAATAAACATTATTTACAAATATTAAGTGCGCGTACTCGTGACGTCATTATTAACACGTCATACGACACAATGCATGTTATTTCACGCTAAAGATGCAGTTGTTTAGTGTCTTTTTTTCATTATTTCTTTAAAATCGGGGACGTAGAGGTATGATAAACAGAAAAAACAGGTTAGTTACTGATCTTTTTGTAATGTATTAGGCTCGACACGATTAAAATAATGAAACAATGTTTGCTTAAAATATCTTTGGGATTTTCCGTCTTGTTCGATTTCCCTATTCTATTTTTAAAGGAATAATTTACGACTAAGAAAATTGATGGGATAAATCGAATACTAGGCCGGTGCCGAATAAAGCAAAGTTTATCTTGCTCGGCACGAAAATCTGAACCACTCGCCAAGGCTCGTTGTTCAGATTTTCTAAGCCTCGCAAAATAAACTTTGCTTTATTCGGCACCGACCTAGTATTCTCTATATATTCTATCATATCAATTGATGGTGAGACATTGTTGTTTCAATTGTGTTTCTTTTCTTATGCAAGTTTAGACAACTATCAACTTAATTTGATATGCATTTCATTTTTTCAAACAGCACATCTATCTAAGCATCGACTATCGTAGTCCAACATTGTTTCAAACACTTCTTACTCACAGTTGCTGCCCGTATTTTCACGAGGCCTCCTTTCATGCCTTGTAGCCGCCGGCCAGGATTTTTGCTGGTATTATTTAAGTCATACACATCAAAGACGTTCTGTGGGACAAATTGTGATACATATTCCAAGTTTTGGTATTCCATGTTTGTGAGAATGCTAATTGGTTACAGTTGTATACAGTCAGATACCGTAACTAAAATTTTATAACTTAGTGTATTCGCTTCTTTTAACACTACTTTGAACGACGCGGGTATCCACACACCTGCCAGGAAATTATCAACATTGATAAAAAACATGATGATATGTATGATTGTTCTCTACAGAGGATACCCGTGTCTTTCAAAGTGGTGTAAAAATAAGCGAATACATTATGTAATTAACATATTTTTTAAACATTATTTTACAACGCGTGTCGCTCAACAAAAAATATCTTAATATGAATAAAAATAATTTAATAACGAATCCTATTGTATTTCTTCGGTCAAGCAAAAGTTTTGTCGTATCCAATCAAAAGATTTGGCCCATAGTCAGTCATTCGTACTTTCATGTCACAAAGTATTGATGGTAACTATTTGATTCTGTAGTACTAGTTTCAATGTATTCCTGACTGTAATCATTTTGATCATTTAATTATTATCAACACACGTTTGCATTCAAGTGTTTCATTTTCGCCGAGGTTTTCTGCATCCTCGGTTTGACATGATACTTAACTTGGAATACTCTATATAAAATACAATATATTTCCGAGCATAGTCGAATAAATCAAAGCGCTGTAGGCGCTGAAGGCCTGGGGCTAGGTTTAGTGTGACGTAAAAAGCATTTAGGATGTTTTTTCCGAATTTCTCCCTTTGTCCGAATTTATACGGATTGTCCCTAGCGGTTGAGTGCAGAAGCTCAGAGACTGCAAGAAAAGACAATAGTTGTTTATTTACTACAGTGTACATAGACGGTGGAGGACAACACGATACTGGTTGTGGGAACAATAACCTTTTGTTCAACTCTACATATCTGGTAGAGGTTCGTCTACATAGGCGGTGAAGATATACAACAACAACAGCATGGCCGCAAAAAGACTATTATTGTTGGCGTCAAATAAATCACTTTCAATAGCCTACAATAGCTTTCTATTACATTATTAACAGATTAGGAAAACACTCATACTTCCTTTGTAATGTGTATACAAAAGAAAATCCACTTAAGCCCAAGTCTCACTTGTGCCAGTAGAGCCCCGGTCCATCCCGATTTGCTAACGCCGGTCGACCGGCGAGGACCGGGATGATTCGTAGAAATGTGTTAACGCAGTCACACTATTTCCCGGTGCCGCCCCAGTTGAAGCCTGTCAATAGCCCGGCAGAGTCCCGGTCAACCCGGACTGGCTACGGATTATCCCGGTGAAGCCCCGGCAGAGCCCCGCTTGTCGCCGGAAGTGCCCCGGTGAACGCCGGCAGCGTCCCGGCATAGCCTCGGTTGTCGTCGGTAGTGCCCCGGTTGAGCCCCGGTGAAAGCCGGCAGCGTCCCGGCAGAGCCCCGGTATACCTTAACACCGCCGGCACTCACCGTGTCTATACCGGCATCAGTCTCCGGCAGAGCTAAGGCAACGCCCCGGTTTCACCCCGGTCATCACCGGTAATGCCCGGGCGGAGCCCCGGTTTTTCTTATATACCGTAGCTATACCGGGACTCTAACGGCATTCACCAGGGCGTTGCCGTAGCTCTGCCGGGGTCTGTATGGGGCCCGGTGGAGCTACGGTGTCGTCCCGGTTGTTCCCGGTGCCGGCCCGTAGCCGCGCCGGTCGTTGCCGGTCCTTCCCAGTAACTCCTGGTTCATCCCGGAGGTATTAAACATTTTTATACTTTCCCTGTGGTGCCCCGGTTTTCCCCGGTTCATCCCGGTCGACCCAAATGGAGCCCCGGTTCATCCCGGTAGAGTCCCGGTTCATCCCTTTAGATCCCGGATCACGCACCGGGGCTCCGCCGGCATCATATTGAGACTGGGCCTTTAACGAAGAAACGAATCAATTTATGCGAAATGATACTATACGATACGTAATAACCACGTGGTCAAACTCGCATAGTACCTTAGCCGGGAAAGGAGAAGTTTTATTTTGCGATGGTTAGTTATGCCTTTGTTGAATAACACATATGTTACGCGTTCTGAGAAAACGGGGCTTAATTCATGTGCGTAATGTGTCGTCCCAGATTAGATTGTGCAGTCCGCACAGGCTAATCAAGGACGACACTTTCCGCTTTTATGGTATTTTTCGTTTAGAGGAAGTCTCTTCTCAACGAAAATCCAGTTAAGGCGGAAGGTGTCGTCCTGCACAAGCTTATCTGAGATGGCACTTTACGCACATGCATTATGCCCAGTTTTTTCAGATCACGACTCAAATGCTTAGCACAATCTTTTTAATAGAAAGGAAGTTGAATCGCTTTCTGTGAATAATCAACGTTTGAGTAACAATTGCAGACTCAAGTACTACTCAAAGAGCATCCATTCATTAAAGTATTAATTTAATTAGACGGTAGTATAAATGTGCACATTCACACTGGTTTTGTATTGTTTATGAGAATTACACCAACAATTACCATGCTCTTCTCAAAATTGGTGTACACGTTTGCGATGTCTTGTTGTCAATGGGCGTATGCGTCCTATCTACGTCAAATCTAACTGAGTTGTGTTAGAATAGTATTAATAAGTCACGTCTGATTTTATAACTAACGCACGTTTGTGAAAACATATGATTCAAATATGTGGAGTTAAAAACGTCAAGTAGGTATTTGAATTACCATAAGCATTCTCGTCGTTATGTGCATCAACAAATGAGTTATACGATCTACTGTGGCGAATTTGTCTAATCCCACCGTTATCAGAACAAATTAAAGCTTTGTGAACCTACTCAAATACACATCCGTGAACGCGTCGAATTTACACATGAAACTTAAAAACAAACATTCCGAAAGGCCACAAAAAAGTAGTGGAGCATAAATATGTTCCATGTTTAAAAGACATGTGATATTTTCAATCAGTAACAAACGAACCCTTCACTTTTAAAGCGACCAAGTATCAGTTTTGCCGATTCCCAGAGAAACAATACTGCGGTAAATGGGTGCATGTTTCGAAAAACCACGGTTTGTATAAACTGTTATTTAGCCGTTAAATTTCATACAGGACTATTCCTTTAAAATATACCTTAATATTTAG
Source organism: Dreissena polymorpha (assembly GCF_020536995.1). Classification (NCBI taxonomy): domain Eukaryota; kingdom Metazoa; phylum Mollusca; class Bivalvia; order Myida; family Dreissenidae; genus Dreissena; species Dreissena polymorpha. The sequence goes on from NC_068360.1 coordinate 19,017,914, forward strand.
CTTTCGTGTTGTGATTATGCTATTGTGGTGTAAAATAACATCGATCGACCTTCGAATTGTTAGTGAACAATTCAACACAAGTGACCACGATAATTTCGGTGCAAGAAGGAACAAACAATCAAATAAAATATATAATCGTTAATCTTTTCGATGCAATATACACTGACTTGATTCAAGTGGTTAGGTTTGTATTGTTGTTGTTGTTTTAATGATAACTTCCTCAACGGAGCCCCGGTTAATCCCGGTAGAGTCCCGGTTCATCCCGGTAGATCCCGGATCACGCACCGGGGCTCCGCCGGCATCATAGTGAGACTGGGCCTTTACCCTTATAAAGAACGGTGTACAGATTGTGTACGTTGTCTCACGTAGAAATTTTCGAGCTCGATTTGCGCGCTCGATCTGCACAGTGAAATATCATATCCGGTAACTTCGTATATTTCCGAGAATGATCACGAATATTTATTTTTTTCATTTTCTTTTTTCTTGAATGTCTCGTTAACGCAAAATAAAATAACAATATCTTAAAATACGTTTATAAATACCAAATGTAATGTCTTAAAAAATGTATCAGAAAATAATTCTTCTTATTTTCTCCCTCACTTCGTTCTTTCGAAAATAAATTAATTCTTTGCTTACTAGCAAACAAATGACAACAAACATTACAACAAATACCAAATGCAGAAAGTGGTCCGCATTTATCGGATAAACAGAGAAGAAACTTAAGTATTTAAATCACGTTAGCCAAACATGAAAAACAATACAAATTATCAAATACCTAAACTTGTTCATACTGTTTATTTATTTTCAACACTGAAATGAATATCCTACTACTCTGCTGGGCAACGACTGCTCCACAGTCGATGTTTTGCTGAAATTCCCCGACAAAACTTCTTGATTTTCCGACATTTTTCCAACACAATATCAAACCACAACGTGCGTTGTCGCCTGTAAGCGGACCTCGAATGACGCTATACCCGCCAAAACTCGCGTAAATCCCGTGCATAAGTAAACACGCATGTTTATTGAACTGTACCGAAAAGAATAGCAATTACTGTCTCCGTAGACACTCGTATCTTTTCGGCCTAGACCGTCAAGTGAGGAACTTATTCTCGCATGAATATGCAAACAATAATACAAACTATGTCGTAACCAATGATTAGCAATTTTGCTTCAATAATATTTTTTACACGTTTTATGACACTGTCATGTTATATAGTGATGTTCTGTATTTACAAGGCGGGTTATTGAGATCTGCGAATAACTACTTTGATTGAGCATGAATGACCGCCAAGTGGTAAATCGGACTTTTGGGAATTCATTCATTCGTTGGTTTTGACAGCCAGCCAATTCTGACTGTCTCAGAAATTTGTATCATTACTATGGCCTTAGGGCTTCGCCCCAGACCCAAAACTAAAAAGTACATGTTCTAACATACTTCGGAAATCACGTTTGAATTAAGTTTCAAGATAATGCGTTATATAATATTTTGTATCATTATATTTTAATTCACGTTAAATCTTTTAAGCAAATAAGTCAAAACGTTTAAGAAAAATGACTACAAACAAACTTAAAAAACATTAAACGAAATACGTGTTGCAAATGACGTACCAGTGGTTGCCGACATTGAAGTTGAAAAAGCTGTGGTTGTTGAAGTTGACATTGTACTGCATGTTAATGCCGTTGATGACCTAGTAGTTTGTAATGTTGTTTATGACGTAGTACTTGGTTTTTTTGTTCATGACATAGATGTTGTAGTTAATGACGAAGTGCTTGACATTGATCTTTATGCTGAAGTGATAATTGCGGCTGATACATTGGTCTCTTTAGAGTCTACATGTGCACACACTTTGCTACAGCATACGCGTGAATCAATGATAATAAAAATATTATTATCGTAAGGACATTTGTTCATACATTCACAGGGCTTTAATATGGTTTATATATCTGCAATGATAGTGGTTAAATTCGTTAAGATTTCTATTATTGGTGCAATCATGTTTTAATTTAGTCAAAAGGAATAAAGAAGCGACAAAGCATAAGTATGAATATATTAGTGTTAGTACTTAAATTAACATCAAAGCGAAACTGATTTAATCGTGAAGGCATTATCAAGATCTTGTCTCTTATGGCAAACATTGCGAAGCCTGCATGCTACGTAGCACATGCTGCTCCATGAACATGGTTATAGACTATTCTCGGTAACGGTCAGTCGCAATGACGATTTTATTTTGATCGCATTTTTAATTAACACGGTTTGCAGTGCACACACCAGCGTACGACGGTGAGCATTGTCTTGTTATCTTATAACATCCACAAACTGGAATAAATACGTATTTGTCAGCTGGAAATTAGGTTGAAACGTTACCATGGGAAGACTACTTATTCTAACATTCAAAGCAATCGATTTGTTTTGATTGCGGCACAAGGCGGTGGCTTGAAAACCACACATCGACAACTTGTATCGCTTTTGAAATGATAATCGCATATTGTCCTCCTAGCTTACTAAAGAGGAAATTAGAACAATTGTCCTATAAGAGTGTTAATTATATTCTGCTGTATGTTTCATAAATTCTCGAAAATACAATTTTTGTTTTTATTGAATATCGACTTGTCACTGTAAAGTATATGAGTTGGAAAACGTTTTAATAAAATACCAGTTGCCTTTAAAATGCGTTAATGTCTAGACAAAACGTTATGATATCTTTGAAAGATCAAACGGGAGTTATGGCAAGAAACATTATCTCAGAATTCAAAGCTTTGGTTTTATTATTGAATAACGAATGTATTTTATGATTCACAAACTTAATAACACTACAATAAAATGTTTAACAAGCCAGAATTACATGCACATTTGTTGAAATGGTATTGGTCTGAATTGATTTACATTATTAATCTCCAAACGACCAATCCCTTTAACAGTATCTCACAAGCGACAGGATACTGGAATTCATTTTATTCACAACTGTAGACTGTGGAAACATATCGAACCACGAAACGATAAATGCGTCAACTTTATTTTAAAGAATCCGCCTTTGAAGATCTTATTCATTAACAGATGACTCAGTAGAAGGGCGTGAAATTTAGGTTTCACCAGTAGCTGAACAGTTTCAGAGACGTTTTATATTCAAGTATATATTGATGTAATGTTGATGCGGCAAACGCTTGATACACAGACATATCCGTTTGGACATTTGACAGCGCTTAAGTTGGCAACGGTTCACATACTAAGCACGCGTGGTATCAGGTGACACATGCGAAACGCTCATAGGAATAACTTGGCAGAACGTTGTGGTGTGAAAAGTGAATATGGCTTATATGGTAATGCCCTTAGTTTGTAGGATGATACCAGTGTGAAACTCACAGATGCGTCGAACTATTTAATGTTTTTACCTTCAACGGAAACAGCTCATACGAAATATAAACACCGCTATTCTATTTTTTTAAATCTTTGATTTGCGTCTAATGGAATATGTGAATCCCGAAAACGCAAACTTTGGAAAACCCAACTAATCTGCTGGTACAAATAAAGCTGACCCATATATATGCCTTTCATAATCACACAACGTATCAACCGTTATTGTTTAAATTAAACTATCATTGGTTTACATAACGGACCAGCGTTGTTTGTACCGAGGAATAAGTTTATTTTTCTAAACTCGTGTGAGTTCCGGGATCAAGTCTTTTCATTTGAACACCAACTCTGTTTAATAACTGTATTCTTGAACTGAACAATATAACAGAGATAAGATGTTATACACAAAATATCTATACACATCAATAGTATACACAATACAAACAAATAACATGTTTTCACACAAAAACAAATCGCATTGATGAATCCTACAATTTATGACGTTGATTGCATGTCCTTTGAATAAGTATCTATTCAAAATAACGCACTGATAATTAAAACAATCAGCAATAATTTATGCTGTCTTTCTCTTGCGTAAAAACATTTTTCGCAAATATTTATTACACGAAAAAAGCGACATATGATATAAATGCTATTGCTGCCAAAGGCCACGAACTCGAATTCAGGATCAAGGTATTTTTTTATTTAACATTTGTTTTTAATTAAAAAAATAAAGTCAATTCTAACTATTTCTTATTTGGCGAATATATTTAAGAACATTTTTAAAATACGAACATCTGTAAAAAAAAAAGTTCCTTAAAAGTACCATTCAAAAGTGAATTCGTACTTCGGTTAATTGGAATGCCATGCTCAACTAGTTTTAAAGTAACATTTGGTAGTTTGTCTTTACTACATTGTTCGGTACGTATTGTTTTAACATATATTGGTGTGTAATTTGCAGATTCTGATCAACATACTTAAAATCATAAACTTCTCATACTCGCCTCGCACACATATTGGTACAATATACTATCATTCATGAAACATGTGTTTCGATATAGATAAGTGTATTTGACTCGATTCTGTTGCATAATTGTGCACATGACTTTATCTACAATAGTACGCACCCATAATTTAATTTCATGTTAATACATTATTTCCGAAATATTTTGTGGGTGAATAAATAATTTTCATAGAAATTATTGCTGTCGATCACACGATTCCTAAGTCACATTGCAGCAAACCTTCTCGTCTACCCTCGAGACAAGTGTTGCTACTTTCGGCCTTACAGGAAATTACTGTTTTATCCCAATTCGCTAATATCGCATGATGTATGTTTAAATTAGCGTCACAGTCGCAAAACTTTAATGAATTATCCCAAGAGACAAGACTCATCTCGCTTTCTCTGTTGAACAAATTTGCCGAGTTCGTTGTTACTCTGCAATGTAAGTAAAGACTATGTGATATCTAAATAACTTTTAAGTAACTATTATCATTATAAGCTGACAAACTCCTTTCCCAATAAGCAAGACTATATTGTAAGTTGCCGTTTAAATAGAATCTTAACATATCACAAGATCATGAAAAAGAAATGACGTATTGACTTAACATGTCAATTAGATGATGACTCAAGTTTGCTCATTTATTGAAATGATAAATGTAATGCGCCGTTTAAAATTGAAAATTAAATATTAAAACGCTTTTAATGAAAATAACTAGTTTCTGAAATGTATTTTGATGTGATATTTTAAAAAACACATACACATGAAAACATGTAAAATGTGATTACAGATTTCTATTTTACCTCCAAAGTGCTAAGGACTGTTCGGTGACGGAAAATGGATACGTGTTAGATAAATAGGCGTCATTCGATCTATCACCATCGAAATTACCACACATCCCTACACATTGTGTCCTGTCTGGGAGGCTTGGATATATATCGATGTCCATAGTTTCTATTCTGATATTTGTGCCTGTTGGTAAATGTATCTGTAATTCGTAAGACAAGCAAAGTATATATATATCCAAATTGTTTTTGTTACATTAATATATCGCTACAATTGGTGTGTTATCTGTTGTACCACATATATCTGCAAAATAACTTTTAAAAAAATTAGAAGGAAAACCGGAAAAAAATAACATAATGATTAATGTTGTTAGGTCCAGTATTGATTACACGTTTACGTTGAATTTTTACCGACGCGAAGTGGTAAAATGAAAAATACACGTCAGGTTTGCTTTAAAATATCTTCTTGTAAGTCACATAAGCAGCATTAAACAATCATATGAGTTCAATCGTTACAACATTATGAAAAAAAGTATTTAATAATTACGATTTGCTGAGATGACAAACAGTAGAACTCAAACAACAACCTACTTAAATATAGATCATCTAAGTACACGTACCTCATACGTTTTTTCTCCAAATCTTCGTATCTTCCTATGGAGTATACCATCTTCACAAAGTCTGAAGCCGATTTCCAGTGTCTCAAGGTCGATTATAAACACGTCTCTACCGGCTGCGATAGCCACAGCTGCAACACAAAATGGTTTGTTGGAATCAGTCGCCCATGTTGCACACTTCCCCAAACGTATCTGCACCTGGAATAATATGTTAATATAAAATTAAGGGATCAAAAAAGGTTTTGAACACATTTTTAACAATGGCAGACTCAATATTATTTACCAAATATTTACAAATATCACATTTAATGGGCTCATGTTATGAATACAAAAATAGCGTTTCATATCACTTACCTCAAGCGGGTAGCGTATGTTTCGATACATTCTGAAAATCCCTTCTTCACGTACATCAAACATTCTGTAAGCATACATACGCCCGTATTATGAATGACCGTTTGGTAAAAGTGCAATATACCCGCGTACATGAATTATTGAATACACAAGTTGATGAGGAAAAGCAACTCAAATGGAGTGTCCTTAATTTAAGGTAGCGCACCTCTAATGGGCACATATCCAAATATAATCTAAGTAATTATTTTCTTAATCAGCATCATTTCACTGAACTACATGCAAATTTGTAGGTAGGCTTTCCATGCTTTTTAAAAAAATATACCGATTTTTTCAAAACCATCCCCACGCGCGGCTTTTGTCCAGTTTATTTTCACCCCTTGGGTATATAAAAGTTCCATAATTCATTCAAATTTCCAAATATGGGCATGCAGTTGGTGTGTACAGATGCTGTAAAGGTGTTTAAAGTTTAAACAAGATGAAATAAGTATTCTTTTACAGACATTTATTTTTTACAATTTTTTATCTATGGAAGAGCGCCATGAAATGTAAGTGATTTCAGCCAAGTTAAAACTGGGTCGGTTAAAAACAAAGTGTCATAAAATTCAAAATAGTATCATTTAAGTCATATTTTAAACTTAGTTTTTATAGAAACACTATATACAGCAAAAATACCAAGAAATAGACAGATTTACCGTTTACTTTCTGAAATAAAAATAAAAATGCAACATGCATGGTTCGTATTTTCAACAGTAAATCATCCAATTTTGCCATAACGTTGTTTTAATTTTAATAATTGAAGAATGTGCATAAAAATTGCAACATATTTAACAATAAATATAGCTTATATGCCATATTAAATCAAATTACGTTAGAAAATAAATAAAACGCGTCGCAAAAAAAGTATACGTCGTCGGCAGGATTCGAACCTGCGCGGGAATATCCCAAAAGATTTCTAGTCTATCGCCTTAACCACTAGGTTACGGCACCTAATAGTTGGCTCTTCAACCTTCGTAGAAATCGCTGGAAATCATTAGAGGTGCGCTACCTTAAGATCGACATATACGGTTTATATGCGAATGTGCGTGTGATTAAACAGTCATTGAAAATATTACAATAAATGATTCATCGAGTCTCTTCTTAACCTCTCTAAAATCTAATAAATTGATACGTTTAAGTCTTTACTATTTCTATTTAGCATATGTTTACATGACAAAAGTTGATATCGATATCACTTAAGTATGGTACAGTTTTAACTGGCTAATGAGCAGTACTGTAAAAATGGCAAATTTCAGCGGCAATACAAAATCATACCTTGTGTCAAACGTATAAAAATGTGCGCCCGATCGTACGGTACATCGCTGCTTGGTCAGTGGATTCTCGAAAGCTTCTGTTGAAACCTGAACCATATAATCATTTATGTATTAATTCAAATTCTATTAATTTAAAAAAATTGTTTGATACATTTAACTTATGGGGAACCAATGTTGATCACATATCTAACATTGCCCATAGTATGAATACTGTGGTCCATGTTTACAACTTGCTCTATACCTCGTATTATTGCAGCGTTCAGTGTAATTTGGATTAAGTTAAAGTTTCAGTTTGAGTGACTGACATGCGACCTCTGTAAGAACATGCTAAATAACTTTTTTTATGACAGACAGACGGAAACAAACACAAATAGGAATACAGATAACAATGGACACATTTAGCCAAATGTGTATATGAAGTTTAACTAGCTCGTGCAGTTTTTAACAATGACATATTTATATCAATTTTCATCCAAGTTTCTTCACGTTTTTTTAGTTATCCCTTGATTTATTTTTTATTGTACTTTATCAGTTATGTCTGTTTTAGTGGGATGGACTGACAGACAAAACATGAATATATATTGTGAACTTTTGGAGTTGTAACCATTTTATATTGTGTTCTATTTGGAGTCAGGGCTTCACAATTGACATCTGCTAAAAAGAATAAAAGGAAGTGCATTATAATCACCTTGCTCTTCATACATAGATCCAGTGTCATTAAATTTTCGTCTGTATCGCTTGGTTTAGATTTGAGGACTGACAGACTGCAGACGGAACGACATATTGGCAGACAAAAAATACGAACGGGAATTCAACATAGTTCGTGATATTGAAATGACTCTACTACTAATGGTAATTTAAACAAAAATGAATTATGCGTTGAAGTAGCACCATCGTTGCAGAGATACAATCGTATAATACCATAACAGCTTACTCGTATTGGCGGTAGTTCAACATCAAAAAAAGGGTCACAATCAAATTCAGACTTCAGAAACACGCCATAATGTTGTGCTTGTAGACCAATATCAGCTGAAATCACAAGAAAGCTGATGTTCTTCCACAACCCGACGTCTGTCAATAGAATCCTTGTGCCGCACGGCAGGGTTCTTTCTTCATATGCAGCCACTTGTGTTGCTTTACAATGCTGTGATTTATGTGAAATATATAATAGAACAAAGAGAGGAGGGCTTATTTGAATTCCGCTTAATTCATTTGAGCGACAACCGAACGGAACTGTTATTCGAACACGTAGATAAGTATGTTCAAAGGGATTTATGGTAACTGCTCCCTTGGGTTCCACCTAAAAAAAGACAAAAATCATGACGCTAATATTCAACGTTAAACAAGTGTGTTGGATGGTGAAAAACAACGAACCTTCTTCATATTATTGGCACTTGAAATTGATATTGCATAACGATACATAGATGATGCTAGTTTTTCATCCATAGAAAAATAATATGTTATAAACCTGTATTGCATATTGTATGAAGTTTATTGATAAAGAAAAACGGTTATAAAATTTAAGTTAATTTAGTTTACTTCGTATCCACAAAATTTTGGAACACTCTCCATTGGACTATTAAAGTCATCAGTTACATCTTCACTTGGGCGAACGGCACACATAATCTGAATCAAATCAAGTAAACATTATGACATGTTCAGTTATTACACTTGAGTGTCGAATATTACTTTTATTCATATGAGAGTGTTAATGTAAACTATATGTATTGTTTCATTTAAATATGTTACAGTCAGATAATGCAACGTTTTAATATCATGAAGTAGAGTCGAGCTACATTATTTTTTAACAGTATGATTTTTAAATATTACCATATTGTTCTTTTTTGTTCAATCTAAAAACCGCAAATTAGATAATGGTTTGCAATGAATTGTACATTTGCTTGTTTTCTGAAAAAGGATGTAAATATTGAATATATTTGTATTAAAATGAAAATTAAATAAGTACCGTATATCCTAAATGTAGTATATCGTTGTTTTTCAAATGATTTTGCGTGAGAACGGTTTCATTTCTGAAGGTGGATGGTTGATATCTCATGAACGGTGTCTGATGAAGAAGGCGATCTTTGGATACCCCGGATATAAGGCTCCATTCTACCCGGTACCAAGGCCAAACCTGCTCCGGGGTGAATTCGCAATAATGCATAAGTTGTCCATTTTGAAAGTCGAATTCAACTGTAACCTTTGGGGTGACTAAAATTTATAATTATACAGTTAATATAATATGTTTATCAATATTTTTAACGAATACTAGTAGTGTTAAACGCGCATAGAAACTTATCAGTGACGCTGTTTCTATTATTTTCATACCTCCATTTTTGCTTCCGTTTCGTATCGTCATAATTGCGATTTTATGATCGTAAGCACTACAATGCATTTTATTAAAAGCAAGACGAAATGTTAACACTACAAATGCAAATAAACGCGGGTGTTCCATCTAAATAGTCAAAATACACGTGCTATATAAATAATATTGTCATCAATCAATGTATTGCATGATTAAGGAAATGTACACAAGCCTTTTATAAGCATCAACCGATATCATGTAACACTAAACAAGATACGAGTGTGTGTTTCACAAATGGGGCATATAACATTACATTTGCACGTACGTTTGCTTTTTGTATTGTTTAAATTATGATGGTGAATATTTCCATCGTACAGTTATTTATAATGTAACGTTACATGTGTGCCAAAAGTATGGTATTCACAGAGTTTGAAACAAATCTACAAGAAGTACATGACTCTATTGCTCCGCTTGTCGAGCAAATGAAATTATAAGGTCAACATTTTCACCTATGTAATATATGTAGATCATTTTAATTGAAGTTGGTTCAGTGGCATGAAAGACGCAATTAATACACATGAGTACTTAAACAATTCCACTATGTATCGGAAGAACGTTTGTTATACCGCGACATGTAAAAAATATATAAATACATTCAAACATCTAACACAGGGTCAAGCTGGCGACTTTTATTTTAATCATTTTGCTTAATCTTAGATTCAGCCAGCCTCTATGTGTCCGATATCATAACACGGCCTACATTCTTACTTCAATTTATATTCAGTTACGAAGAAATAAGAAGAAATTCTATAAACAGAGTATGGATTCTTTTGTTTCGGGCATAAGCCTTCTCCCCCATTTAAAATTAAGAGCATAATAATCAGGATAAATATGTCGCTGTGAATGTAATTGGTTTACAAATGTCGACCATTTTAGTATGATACTGCAAACATTAGAATGTGATATAGATGCCAATGAACAAAGCAATAACTAAATATATGTCAAATGCTTTTCATGAGATGTATCATCTTATCTTTATCATTTTTGCTAGTGTACATATCTTAATAGAAGTATATCTTCTTTGCTTGCTGAACATATATCGATGTGTGTTCTGTACCTCAATTAATTTTGTAATCAGATACATAATTGCTTTATATTAAGCAATTCCAATTATACACTAGCAACATCTTCATTTCAAGGAGCATTAAATATTCAATATATAGGAATACGTAAACTCCAGAGACATTATCAGGGGACAAATGCTTGTTTACACCCACTAGTATTTTATTAAGGGAAAAATCACCGCCTTGGAACAATCGATGGAGAGAATTGGGAAAAGAAGGCATCCGAAATGTCAGATTTGACTCAGAAATAATCACAAACACACAAGTATAAATAAACTTACTCCTTAAAGCATCTCAATTCAGATTGAAAATAATATTACTGATTCTGAATATTAATAATTGTTTAGTAACTCAATGGTGTTATATTCACCTGAGCAACCAACAGAATCAAAATTTTTTGGAGTTACAGTGAAATAAAGTGAACAAGCAAATTCGTTAAATTGATTTACCCCGCAAAATAAATTTTGTTAATGGATGGTTGTAGAACAAAAAGAAAAGATATAAGTGAAGGGTTTTGCCTTTTGTCAATTTGTTTTGACTCTTTTGTACCTGTGATGGGTTAACAGAAAATAAAATGCAGATAGTATATTTTTCATGAATCAATCAACATAAATAGCATCACGACAACAGCAAAAATTGCGTATTATGAGCATTTTCTTAAATAGAAATCTTACATACTGAGTTATTGCCCAGAAATGTAACAACATACAACAATAACAAAGGACAATAACTGAAAACTAAGACAGAGGACGGTTCTTGAGCGTTCAATATTTATTTAGGTGAATTAAAAAGTCTTGCCGTCAACCCGAAAACATTCAATCTTAATATACACTGAATTTTCAAAGTGTTGCAGAGTGAACACAACATCCGCCATGACATACGTGGAAAAAACATAAATAAGTTTTTAAGGTTAATCATCCATCATTGAGTACGACCTTACATTAAGCAATTGTGTAACCTAAACCCTTGATGTTAATCGTATGCCCTTACATGAAGTGTATTGCGTGACGTTGACCTTAACCCTAGCATGAACATTGACCTTAACCCTAGACATTAATCTTACATATGACGCACAGCAAGGAAGAAGATGGACAAGAATTATTGAAGGTTATTACAGAATCCACTGATGCATAGTGAAATAATGGCTAAATAATAAATATTTCTACAAATGTGTGACCTTTGATGTGTGACATTGACTTTGGTCAAAAACACAATCATGGAGAAGAAATATTGAAGGTTATTACAGAATCCACTGATGCATAGTAAAATATTGGCTAAATAATAATTATTTCTACAAATGTGTGACCTTTGATGTGTGACCTTAACTTTGGTCAAAACATAATGGAGAAAAATTATGGAAGGTTATTACAGAATCCACTGATTCATAGTAAAATAATGGCTTAATAATAAATATTTCTACAAATGTGTTACCTTTGATGTGTGACATTGACTATGGTAAAAAACACATAGGTCTTGCACTTCCAGATAATTGAGAACAATTACATCAGGACATTTTGAGAATCCATTTTAGTATTGTAGCATCCTTAACAAATAAGGCATATTTAATCAAAATGTGTGATTTTGACCTTTGTGTGTGACTTTGACTATGACCCTAGCAACCTGGATCTTATATTTGACACTCAGCTAGATGAGGGAGAACACATAATTCCTTGATGCATAGTAAATTAATGATTAATAATGAATAATTCATCAAATTTGTGACCTTTGACGTCAATGTTTGACCTTGACCTTAGCCCCTATGATTATGGGTGTTAAATTAATGAAGCACCCACAGATGATTGAGAACAACTATGGCAAGTTTCATGTCCTGGATCATGTGTTCATTGAGATAAAGCACTAAGCTTATATTAAACAGCTTTTTTTTCAAGATACAAATGGCCATAACTCCGTTATTAACAGATGGTGTACAATGCCATTTGGCGTGCATTATCCTATTATCGAAATATATACTCATACCAAGTTTCAATGACATTCACCAAAAGACTTCCAAGATATGGCTCCAGAAACAAAAGTACCGGACGGACGGAAGGACGGAAGGACCGACAGACGGACAACGCAAAAAAGAATATCTCTCCGCCTATGGCGTGGTATAATAAACATATCAGCTAGATCTTAGAAGCATATCGTAAAAAATCCATTTCATCGCAAGGCATCTCATGAAAAAGCCTAAAATCAAGCTTTGATAGATCAGATATCTGTCTCGGAACATATTGCATGATATTTATGATTGTTTGAGTGTAAGATTTCCAATGTTAAAATATTAAAATCACTTGAACAACAGCGCTATTCCTTTGGTAAGGAGAGCGTTTTAACCATTTGGTATACAAAAAGATAAAAATATTAATAGTTACAGATAAGCACGTTAAAAACTTCGAATGTAAACATAAATGATTGAATTGTATAAGACTGAATAAAAGTGTACTTACATAATGAACCCTTTGTGTGAACTATCAAAACCGCACTAATGAGTAATGTAAACATTATGAATTGATTGCATACCGAACACATAACGTGCGCTTATATGTTCGGCTGGTTGAGTTGACATCTGGTCCGTTTGCACACCTGGAAAACATAAGAGCATTACTTATTGTACGAAACAAATTTGAAATGAACATAAATCAGCTCGTATTATGTAAAAGGATCATTCTTGCGTTTAAATTATGTTTCGAATTTTTTTTTAAATTTCTTAAAAACATTTCAAGTACCGATACATTTGTTCTTGAGATTATTAAAATTAATTATTCGAATTATTGAGTCAGACGAGCTTACTTACGGAGTGTCAAGAACAAGTCATTCCACCTTTAGGTTGACATAAATTATTATCATATAAATCTTAAGTGCATAGTTATAAAATATGTCAACATTTCTTTCTCGAAGAAAGGCACGTAGAAACTAAGTACACTTATGCCTTTCAAGAAAAACTCCAGTAAAATATAATTATACAGTTTCCACTTTAAGAATGATGTTGGTACCAAATACATCATAAAACATAAAATAAAGCTTATGGATTAATTGTGTTTAGCTCATGAAAGTACGAATTGCAGAATATATATGATGCTTACAGATAAATTTGAGGGACGAGGGTCATAGTTGTCATAAAATACACAGCGGTATAAATGACTTATGTTTACCCTCTTATCGTGGTTGGTATTAGGTATTATTTAAGGTTTCGTTAATTTACGAATGTAAAGTAACTTTTGAGAAAGTTGATATATTACATTCAATGAGACAGCTCATTCGCAAGACATACTTCAGAGCTGTTTTAAATCATGTTATAAATGTTTCATTTACCAATTTAATGTTTATCGAGACTAAGGAGGAAAACTAAACAAATACTTAAAAAACGTTATAAGTTCATTGTACATCCAACTGAGAGAGGTATTGCTTGTCTTCGTCGACTGTTTGTTCTCTCCGTGAGGGTTTCCTATAAATTACTAAGTGCCCTGATAGGACGCTTTTGGTTCTTTTCAAATGTTTGTTAGTTATATGCTGAGGCAAGATTGCGATTCGCAATTGTGTGTATATTTCAACGTGTATGGTTTCCTTTCGCCCTTGTTACGACACAGAGTACGTTACAGTACTCCTACCTAGTTAATTAAGTAGACTAGAAAAATATGAGACATATTTTAAATTAAAGATGCAATTTCTGAAATTCCCAGCTGTCCGGTACGGTGGTCGCCAACCAAGATCTCTTGCGCTGGAAGCGTGCATTTTATCCTGCACGCCTAGGTTAGAAGCCCTACTACCAACCACTTCGCACGGTGTTATGACATAAACATAAGTTTCAACTAAATACGTAATAGTATATGCTTTAGGCACAGCGTTTTACTCCTACAATTTAATACCAAATTGTTAACCAGTGATCTAAGCTGCAAAAGGAACCTCTATGTGATGCCTTTCTTCAGATTGTAAAAATATGTGCAAAGTAAATAACTTCGTGGAAATCGTATTTCCTAATTTTTAAGGCAATTTTTTATGATGAGTTTTTTTAATACATTTTCTACATCAACTCTAATTCATCATAACAATGATTTGTTAGAAACTTCTGTTATATATATATGGCTTTAAGGCGCTCCCAGAATTGTATTATTGAAATCATGAAATTTAATATAAAATTAATTAAAACTCATATTGAGTACTTTTGACATGTAATACATACTATATTGTGCCGCAGAATTGGCACAAACGTATGGCATTTTTAAAGGTAGACATTGATTTCGTCCGATAATAAATACTCAACATAAGTATAGCGAACCTTAACATAAGTATAGCGAACCGTTCTTAAATATGAGTTATAAATTACGCTACATTTTCGCTGTATCATATTGGAAATGTTTTGAGCAAAGCACACTCTGCGCATAAGTCTTTGAATTACGTATTTAAAATGGTTTATTAAGTGCGTACAATAAAACATTTATATTACACTTAATACTACTCAAAGAATAATTGGCCATCGTTTGAAAACTTCCTTATAACTTTACCTGTTTTGGATTGGACGTTTACGTCATGTAGTGCGCTTCAAAGTCAGGCCATTGTTTGAAAATCCATTTTGGTGTTTTACATTTATTTCCTGTATACTATCCAGTGAAAACATGTTGTTTATCGCATAACTCATCCTTTACATTTCACTTCTTTAATCAGGGACATGCCTCTATAAAGATTTAAAAAAATGAACTAAATGCGGTAGAATTAACTGTTTGTGGAAGTACATTATTGAAGACAAATATAGTAAATTGATATTTATTTTGAGTCGTTTTTAAAGAATTTAACACCCGCTCTGCAGAGCTTGTAAAATCGACTGTTGAATGCATTAAAGACCAAACTGAGGTACGATAAAATTATGCTAATTATGTTCACTATATCCTCGTTTCATTATAAATGTAATCCCCATTTAATAGAAGATTTAGAATTTGCAGAAGGTAAGATTATTCACACAACGTTGTCGCAACTTAACTGTTCTAAGTCGGTGACCCCAACTATAATTATTTAATCTTGTCACTCCTTTGTTGTCGCCGGTATATTTTTAAAATCCTTTGTATGATCTGTGTATGTTATATTTTACCTGTCATATACATATATGTATATATATATTTCTTTTATATAGGCTTTTATATTATCTTTCTTTTATATAGGCTATTTGGTCACTGTCTTTTACTTATGGACTTAAAGAAGGTGATAAGAGTCCCTCCTAGTGATGTTTCTTTGATTTTAATATTCCTTTATTGGAAACATGCAATTAAAGGATAATAATTTACACCAAGGAGGTTGTTTGAGTCGAGAAATGTTGTGTTATTATCCACAGGGGTATGTAAAAATGTAAAATTAAACGTCACAATGTCTTCCTCATAAATAAATTTTACAAATCCGGTTAAATAATTATATACGTTTATCTCAAATCTGCTTGCGTATTTAATACATGAAAGAAATGGCGACATTCGTAATGTTAGATAATGCGTCACATTATTTCTGTTATGCAGTCTGGAAAAAGTTGTATTATTTATGCTACAATACAAATAACAAAATGATAATCCTTCATTTTCCGAGTTGCTCAAGATCCCATGACAGAATCGAACATGAAACCAAATTAAACCCACCATAGCGCAACCCCCAAGATTTGTTCTAAGAAAAAACGCCTGTTTGTTATGGGCATCCACACTTTACTAAGATCTAGTCGTCATTGTTCTTAAAGGTTAAGAAAATGTAAATATGCAAACAACAAAACTACTCATTTTGTAGTAATTTCTTATCGAAATGATATATTGAACGTGATTAAAGAAAAAATACAATCTTGCAAGATATGATATGCGTGTTTCGTCTGGTACGGTGCGATGCGATCAGTTGCTATCTGTTCGGGATTTGACAATTACAGGTGCCTTGATCTTACATGGTCTGATCTCCTCTTTAGATTCTTGGCATATGTCCTTTGGAATGGTTACGAATTATTTATCGCTTGGGTCTCGGGCAAACAGTCATCACAAAAGGTTTCTTGATAAATGTGATACAATATTGTTTGTGTAAATCCAAAGCCCTCCGATATAAAGCGATACAAGGACGGTTGTTCGCGATTAGAGCCATAAACCTGAACCACAACACAATTCGACCTGATTTTATTTAATACGATACTCCTCATTAACAATGGATCAGAAATTACCGTTTATACGCATTCGAGATTCACGTGATTTACAAGATTGAATTCCAGATCTGTTAAAACTTACTGAGATATGACACACTCACCGCAATAACTTAGATCAAGATTTCAAGCAGGTTACAAATCTTGATAGTGGGAACCCTGCATTACACATTTGGTAATTTTAAATGGTCTACAAGTAGTTTAACATTCACATAGGTTGACGATATCTCGTTTTATGGAGGTATAGAGCGAGATTTGATAACGGAATTTACGACACGAATTTATTTATCCAAATCATCTGGTGTTTGTTCCCGTTAAAACCCTTGTTTACATACATGCATCATGAACGCGAAAAAGTCCGGTCTATAATTTGCATTACTGTAACCTTAAACTATAAAAACTTATAAGACTGTTGAAGCTTTTGCAGAATACTATGTTGAAAACTTAATCAGTACGTTAATTCGTTGGTTGTCTAAATTTTTTTTCAAATCATTCGACACAATCTAGGGTTAATGTTTCTTAAATAATAAAAACCCATATCTGCTTGTTGAAGTAAAAGGATGCGTACATTTTTTAATGTTTTTTTTTTCATTTTCTTATATTTTCAAAAACTTGAGTTTCCCTGCTATTTCAGAATGCAATATACATAATAATGTTGTGTTTGAAATGTCATGTTTTATTCGCCGTATAAACATGGTATAAAAACTATATACATGCAAAAACGTGCCGGTGTGTTTAAGTAAACTGATGAAAGTATTGTTTTGTGAATATGTCAATTGTAAGACATGGTAGTAATCGGACATGTTTCTTGCATTTAATTAATGAGTTTTATGTTTCTTAATCTTTAGAATTTGAATTATCACCGAATCTCATATATATATCGAGGGGTTAAAGCCAGAACGTGATAAGTGCACTTTTTATCAAAAATCACTTTTTTGCACTTTCATAGAGTTATTCCAACGCTCTACAATATGCACTATTCCCTGGAATCACATATTGAATACAACATAGTTTATCCGAAAGAACCAAGGTGCACTAAGTGCTTATCGACAAATCTGGTGTATGCCAGAATGCTTCAAGTGCACTTAAGTCATTTTGGCACAATAAGTTTTCATACATATAGAGAGGAAAAACATGTGCCAAAAGGATTTACGTGCACTTAAATCATTTAAACATAAGCCATGTGTGCATATATTTTAAGGTAAAAACAAAATATGAAGCCCTTTCCTTGTTAAGGAATTATTGCATCTTGTTTATTTAAACAGGAATACACAAACTATTGTGCTAATTTGTAATTAGATAGGGAGAATATGCCTTCATTGGTGCTTATCTAAAAGACATTATTCTCCCACTAAGATGGTAAATTAAGATTTGATCTAGAGGCTGTTTTACCGATTCCATGTTCTCGTGTGAGCCAAGTTTATTATAAAAGAAAAAGAAAAAGTTTCAATATTTTTTTACTGTTTACAAAACACAAGTTTGACATGTTTATTGTGGAACGAAACTGAAGGAAAATGCGGCTGTGAAATGGGAAACTGTCTTTTGACTTACATGAAATCCCTTCCCATCACAGTAAAGAATGTCTGTTTTTATTCTGACTGTTGTAGTGGTCAAAATCGAAATTAGGTTATTACTGTTGCATTGAAAAATGTAAAAACATAGACACCATTGAACAAAGGTATTTAGAAAGTGGACATACTTAGATGGAGTGTGGTATAGTACCTGCTTACATTGAATGAGCAAAGAAATTTACATTGGTATATTTACTAATGGGGAACCAATTGTGAGGATTACACCAAAGAGAACTGCGTATGTTGTAGTGCCTATGAAAAACTATGACGCTTTTTATATCAAGCATGTAGCTTAAACTGTAATGCCGCCAAATGTTGTAAATGTAAGTGGACAAAAGGTTATATGGACAAAAATAAAATTGATAAAACTACAATTGTGATCAGGGTGTGTGTTTTTTAAGTGCAGTTTTGATGACACCAGTTTTCAGTGTAGTAAACTCATATCCTCTATAAAATCAAATCAAATCCTCTATCAAAGGACCTTCTATAAAATGTGACATACAACCCTTGTAGATTCCAAACTTCCAATTACAGCAACAAAGAAGAAAGACCTGCCATCACTTTGCTCTGAAGGGATAATTCCTTCAGAATATCACCAGTATTTCAAGATTATTCCAGACCCAGATACAATAGAAGATAGATAAGATGCAGATGTGGAATAGAATATCTGAATCTTAACTTTCTTCCATTGTTAAGGTTGGAGACACATTTGCATGTCCTGTTCAAATCTAGAATGCAAAAGAAAATAAGTATGTACTTCTACAAAAAGAATTACCATTATAATTATTAAAATAAACTTGTTTTAAGTGCACATGTTTCGTTTAGTCTCGTAAAATAGATGCATAGCACAAGGCTGTTATGCTTTAATTGCACTAAGTCCTGTATGGCATAGGAAAAGCAGCGTTCAATTTTTATGCAAAATAGCACCAAGTGCACTTAACACAGTTGTACTCTGAAAATATATATGTTTTACGTTTATGCCAGAATGAAGTAAGTGCTATTTTGAATACAAAAGCATTAAAATATTGTATGCAATCATATAATATGTTTACAATGTCATA
This sequence comes from Dreissena polymorpha, assembly GCF_020536995.1. Lineage (NCBI taxonomy): Eukaryota > Metazoa > Mollusca > Bivalvia > Myida > Dreissenidae > Dreissena > Dreissena polymorpha. The sequence goes on from NC_068360.1 coordinate 19,037,542, forward strand.
ACAATACTATTACCTATATTATAACCAAATATTACGCTGATATTCATATTCATTTAAAAGTTGTAGTCTGTCAAACCTTAATTTTGCGTTTTTCTCCACTATTTGAAAAAAGGAGTTATCACGTTCTGGCTTTAACCCCTCGATATATATATATATATATATATATATATATATATATATAGCGAGTAGCGTTAGCTTTTTTTTCAATTGGCGGTATGGTCAGGCGATTGGAGAGCATATTCTCTCCACAGACGCCAATACATATGTGGGTTACCCGATTGTCCGTGTGTCGATGGCTTAACATTGAAGAGAACAAAACTTTCACGATACTTTTTAATTGACACAAACTTATTTAAACCATAACGTTAATTACTCTTTTTAAAGAAATATATTCACGTCATGCAAATCAAGTAAAACTTGAGAGTCGATTGTAATGTTATCATAAAGGATTTGTGTCTATTGAAATGCAAAAGTTGGATTTAAAACCATCCTATTATATATATATATATATATATATTATTACCCTCGCTCGTTTTGTCCATACCATTACACGCTATCCACTTGATTCCTTTACTTAGTACCGAACACTTAACATGCGATTAGTACTTAAAATATAGACTTTTCTGTATAGAATGCACCTTTCTAACTCATAAATCTGCTTTGCATGCTGCGAGCTGGTCTTCAAAATGTTTTTCGATGAATTAACAATTAAAATAAATTATTTAATGAATGCCCTGTCCTCTTAATCACAACTTACCGATTAGTATAAAAACGACAAACGAGCGTGCCTTTAATGGAATAGTATGCAAAACCATTGTGACAAATATGATCTTCTTATGCAAGTTTCGAATTTCACTTTCTTCATTATTTCAATCTTACACTATTCGATATTTTCTTTGTGGAAGTAAAAACTTATATCTTCGTACATTTCCTCTATGTTTTAATATATCAAGTCTTAAGAGGTTTCAGAAGTAGACGAACTTTGTATGAAGTGATGGAAGCCTTGTTTATCATGTGTCAAAATGAGTTATAATCGGCCTCATGCTTTAAATAAAGGACCTAGTATCGATGAAAAGAATGATAATCTGCTGATGAAAATGGTGTTCAACTTTATTTAACAATTTTAATGCATTATGTAGATAAAATTGTAAAAATCATAAAAATAGTAAGACGCTTTTACAATGTTGTAATGCCCGCGGCTTGAAATCATTTTTCCTTTTAACGAGATGTTCCTAAGTATTTATATCTGCAAAATTGAGTGTTCGACATAGACATTTAACGTACATGCATGTTATATACAGAACCGTTCATGAACATAGATTATAAGGGTTTATCATACTAACCATTCTTTTTAAATACTTTTACATTTATAAAAAATACATACAGGTTCATATTTCAAACAACAGCAACGTAGATACTAACTGGCAGGTAAACGCTTTATACATTTTAGATTTCATCTTTATAATAACGCAAACAAAAAAGGCAGTCTTTAACACATAATAATGTTGTTATCCAACGTACTAGATCCTGTAGCTGATCCTGAATAGAAGAGCTTAGTCTACTTCTTAATAATTGCAACAACAACATTGAACAGTTTCTTGGTTCTATTGGCAGTTCCACAGCAAGTTCGTATGTTTTTCTACTTCAGATTGTTTATAAATTGTCCCTTAAATCACCGCTGTATCAGATTCGGAGTAAACGTTGGCAAACGTGAAGCTGGTCAATATTATACACAAAACACAATATGCTATTTTGTTTTTTAAAAACAAGTTTCCTTAAAAGCCATTTATAAATTGAACATTTCGGGCACAAATGTACAGTGTCCTTAAACGCGTTCGTTCAAGTTGGCAGATACATTTGAATACCATCTTACCTCATAGTAAAGATATAGTAAACATAGCATTAACCAAGCATTGCCAATTTCTTTTAATACAAAATCATTTGTCTTTGTTTTAAGAATTGAGCACATGTAGCTGTAAGGATATAGCGTTTTACAATTGTATCGTCATAATGTGCCAAGCCAGATTGTATATCATCTTGACCAATGTGATTACAATCTGGGTAATGAAGGTTATTTTGGTTTGTATATATTTTTTTTTCAAATGGCTTTTAGAGAATGAACGTATTATATTATGTTAGTATTATTATTTAATTGCAATCGACTCGACGATATGTATTGCTTTAAAACAATTATGCATTGCTCTTTTATATAGCTTGTTTTAGTTTCATCTCATCGTGCCTCACACTATTACAATTTTGTCCGTGGGTTTGCATCTAGCCATTTAGTGGTTAAATGGAAAATACATTGAAATGCATTCTTGTTTATTTGTATTTCATTAAAAATGTGGTATTATTAATTCCGAATCAAGCAAAAGTTTGTGTGCCCCTTAAAACACAGCTTTAAAGGCGTTAAAGGCATTTTAGGCTCAGCAGCGAGTAGCGTTAGCTTTTTTTCCAATTATCGGTATGGTCAGGCGATTGGAGAGCAAATTCTCTCCACAGACGCCAATACATATGTGGGTTACCCGATTGTCCGTGTTTCGATGGCTTAACATTGAACGGAACAAAACTGTCACGGTACTATTTAATTGACACAAACTTATTTAAACCATAACGTTAATTACTCTTTTTTTAAAGCAATATATTCACGTCATGCAAATCAAGTCGATTGTAAGGTTATCATAAAGAATTTGTGTCTATTGAAATGCAAAAGTTGGATTTAAAACCATCCTAAAATGAGTGGTACTTATAGCAATAAGTATTTTGCCCAACCTAAACCCTATTTGCTTACAATGCACCACACACTTAAAGGTTTATAAAAAAGAGGGTGTGGCTTACAAGTTAAACCTTTGCAGAATTAGGATTTTTAGATTGGATTTTTCATTGAAGTTCGTGTTGCATTGTTTGCTTTAGACACTTTCAAAGCTATTGGGTAGTTTTGGGACACAACATAAAATAAGTGTTTATTGTTTCAGAACTCTAAACTAAATATGTGTGGGATTTCGTATGACAGGCGCGTAAAACAGCAACATTTTGTGATTTACTCAGCAACCCCATATTGTGTTTCTTTCGTAATAATTTGAGCACATATTGACAAACTAAAGGCTCAAATAAGTATGAAGTTTTAATATTGCACTTAGCTCCCTTATAGCTTTGTGGATGTCTGTTATTGATCCCTCTTGCAGACAATTAAAGATCGTTGAACATACAACACAACGATCAACATGTATCGTATGTGATTATGTAAAGAACATTGTAGAAGCAAATGAAATTAGAACAAACTCCACACAATGACATCGTATTACATCATAACGAGTTACGAACAGTTACTGGAGATCGTGTCAATTTACATTAAAATTACTAATTTAAAGCCGGCAACAATAGTCAAAATACACCCAAAACGGCCTCATCGGTAAAGAATCAACATTTATATGCGTTTGCCCATACATATATTATAAGCGTAAACAAAGCTTTAGAGACTTATTCGGAACACACAAACATGACTTTCACTCTGAGACATGACAGTTCTGTTTAAACCGTTTTTATCAACAGCATTTTTGCATTGACTGTTACAATGCGTGACCGCATTTTTATTCAACGACAAACGCAAAACAGATTAACTACGCAATTTATTATCTTAAAGGTTTGGCATACTACTGTTAAGGCTGGGATCAATTGTATTATACAGGTTCCCCTGAGAACGGCGGGAAATTTTAGTACATAATGTCTATCCCCCGTGACAAGCGGGAAGTGTGTTCGTGGAAACTATGCCGATGAACACAATAATTTGGTCTTCACACAACTAAGCTCACAACGCAATCATTTCTTTTACAACATACATACACGAATATAACATATCGTAATATATAACAATCAAGTATAATCGTAAAAAAACATGACAGTACAATTTTAATTTGTATACATCACTCCTATTCTTTATCCTTAAATTGTGTTTTCAAGGCCAGAGTAAAAACCAAAGATAAAACTTTACTCAATGTAAAATAACTCTGGAAAACTGTACCCGAAAACAATTCTCGACAACACTGCATTATAACAAAAATTTGGCAAGCATCGTGTTACAATTAAAAATTAAGTGGGAGGGTTGGTGGTAAATGTAAACTTGTAAACCATAGCGCGACCTACCCTGTGATGCGACGAGCTAGTAAAAGACCGACAATTTGCACGGGCAGTGGTTTTGTACTTAGTGGACGAGTCTATGTGTTACAGTAGACTGGGTAGGATGGGTAATACAATTGGGGTTTTGGTTTCGGTTATCCCTTAGGAAAATAGCGTTTGCGTTGAATAAGACAGTTTATTCTTGAGCGAATGAACATTATTATTTGTATTCCTTGTTTTGTCGGATGAATGTGTCTGGTGTTGGATATTGTGTAAATATGCCATTGAAGTTAATAGCCAAAGTGTGACAAGAAACATGTTTTAACTGCCGATTCGTTTCATTGTGTATGTTTATTGTGTAGTTGTGTGTCATGTTTTGTGCTTCTTTTGTGAATCACACTGTCGCAACAATGATCAATTGTCATAAATAATGAAAAGCATGGTATTATAATGTTTCTCTTTTGCTGGTGCACATGGCATATATTTGTTTTTAATTTAACACATAGTATTATGCCAAAATGATTTGCGGCGTTTATTGTTGTTTGTTTTCTTCTAAAATCAAAATGTATTCGATCATTTGTTGCGTCGTTTATTTGTTTTTGTGTTAGCAGTTATAAAGGTAGTCCAGCGCAGAATGTGTCTTCGCTCAAATGACGTGGGCAAATGTTGAAATGTTTATTTCAGTACTAATTTTTTAACAACGACGAATAAACGTTTTTATTGCAAACCTGAAATGGGCTAAGTACAGACACACTATTTTCATAAAATTTCTTTCTTATTATTAATTTCCGGCATTAATAAACTGTAGGTTAACTCAGAACGTTATGAAGTGTTATTCGAGTTGATATAGATTAATTGAAAACACTGGAGATACGACAAATACTATATCGCAACAACTTTATTAAAAGAACAGTTCACGTTCGCTTCGAATTTGCAGCTATAAAGCAAAATACATGTACTCCGCTTATGCTTTAATAATGCATAATGTAACAAATAGTTCACTATGATATTATTTTTCCGAATGCCGGTTCATTATTATAAAAATTTAGTTCAAATGACATTTCAGCAAAACTTAAAGCGCAATGTCCATTAAATGCGTAGATAGTAAACAATTTAAAACATAAAGCAGACATAAAGCAAAGAACAGGTAAGAATTCACTTTTTTGGTTCACAATTTTAAGTACACAAAAGAAAAATAAATACTTATAAAATATGATCCAATAATTTGTATTACTTCGAGTGAAAAAAAAACACAGTAAAACAACCACAAAAATATCTTCATTTGGATCCAATTGTATCGAACAAAGAACAGACACAGCATACCTTGCACATAGTTATATCATGTCAAGAACCAAACAGGGATTGCGGTTGTGTAAGTGAATGCGATATAATTTGAATTTCACGGTGTATCTATATTAGTTAAAGTTCGTGTATTTCTATTGGAGTTTGGCCGTTTTGCAAATTCTGATAAAATGAATGGGAAAATGTGGTTTCTCCTTAACTTGATTTTCGTCATAAAAAACTTGTTAAGACTCTGAATAATGATTTCGCATTCTTATTATGCAACATACTTTGCAAGTCATCACGAGATTAATGATAAACAGACGAATTCAACTATAAATCAAATTGGCCAACAAGAGGTGCTGCATTACGTCTTCAGATCACATATTGAATAAAACCAACCATGTTCGTATTGTGTTAATACATGGTTTACTTCAAGTTTCACAACAAGCAGTTCAATATCAAACAAACCATAAAATAACTTACGCGTTCTACTTTAAAGTATAGGAACACATGTCGTCAACTGTGTGGAATATTAAATTCTTATTAAGTACTTCTGCTAATACTACTACTGCTACTTCTACAACTACTACTACTACTACTACTACTACTACTACTACTACTACTACTACTACTACTACTACTACTACTACTACTTCTACTACTACTACTACTACTACTACTACTACTGCTACTACTACTACTACTTCTACTACTACTACTACTACTACTACTACTACTACTACTACTACTACTACTACTGCTACAACTACTACTACTACTACTACTACTACTACTACTACTACTACTACTACTACTACTACTACTACTACAACTACTACTACTACTACTACTACTACTACTACTACTACTACTACTACTACTACTACTACTACTACTACTACTACTACTACTACTACTACTACCACTACTTACTCTAATACTACTAATACTACTACTTCTTCTACTACTACTACTTCTACTTCTACTACTACTACTTCTACTATTACTGCTACTACTACTACTACTACTACTACTACTACTACTACTACTACTACTACTACTACTACTACTACTACTACTACTACTACTACTACTACTACTACTACTACTACTACTACTACTACTACTACTACTACTACTACTACGACTACTAACTACTACTACTACTACTACTACTACTACTACACTACTACTACTACTACTACTACTACTACTACGACTACTACTACTACTACTACTACTACTACTACTACTACTACACTATACTACTACTACTACTACTACTACTACTACTACTACTACTTACTACTACTACTACTACTACTACTATACTACTACACTACTACTACTACTACTACTACTACTACTATTACTACTACTATACTAAACTATTACTACTACTACTACTTCTACTACTACTACGAACTACTACTACTACTACTACTATACTAACTACTACTACTACTACTACTTAACTACTACTACTACTACTACTACTACTACTACTACTACGACTACTACTGCTACTACTACTACTACTACTACTACTACTACCTCTACTACTACTTATACTAAAACTACTTATACTACTACTATTTCTACTACTACTACTACACCTACTACTACTACTACTTCTACTTCTGCGATTACTGCTACTACTGCTACTACTAGTTCTACTACTACAACTAACACTACAACTACTAGTAACACTATTATTATCAGTTGTATCACTTTATATTCTTATCTTGATGCAAATTATATTTCGATCATACAATTTTTTTTACCTCAACACGGTAATTCATACACCGCAGCAATAAGAGTGCAATCCAAACATTAATGTATGTAGTTTACTTGAGAAAATGTTTATATCCAAGTTTTTAAGAACACTTCGCTTTGCATTTGCATTTATATATTGGGAACGGTAAACTGTCTGTCTGCCTATTAACGAGAACATGAACATACATTATATTAATTGAACACTGTATTTACATTATCGTTTCATGGGTTGCTTACTCTTTGACGATGAATCTTTGTTTGTGCTTACAGATTTTTTTTTATTTTCAGTGCGCTTAGTAGTTGTAGTAGAAGTGATAGTAGTAGAAACTAGCGAAGTGGTTGTTTGGATGCATGGTAAGTTGGACTCTAAAAATATTATTAAGACATTTAGTTCGAACTGATTGTATCAAATAATACAAAGGCCCAAACTCTTTTGCCTCGTTATATACTCGAAATATTACCTTGTATGTATCGATTTAACAACGGTTTCAATAAGTCCGAACTTTTGAAATCTGACTGAACATAATATTCCTTAATAATCATCAAATAAAACGAAAATATTTTCAATGCTTCATTTTGGTTAAATAATAACGGCTTCTTTCTAAGATTAATGCTGGCTGCACGTCTTTATTTTGCGATAAATACACTGTTGAGTGAGATAGTAGCCTAGCTGTAAAACCGGTTTAGGCCGTTATGCGAGTTACATGTAGTATATAACAAACATAATGTATTAATTATACATAATATGTAGCCTTCACATAATATTAGTCATTGTTCCGTAACACATTTATTAGCTTAACGATCAGTTGTGTTATACAATTTCTACACGTTAGAAATGCGTATAACCTACCTATCTTCCTCTATGTGTACACTTGTAATGTCCGTTTAGCACGGCAATATAAAAGTATCTGGCATTTGGCATAATTAAAAATAAGTAAAATGCATTACCCTCGCATAACTGTAAAAATGTATATAAGGCTCGTTACCATGTAATATGCATTTGTCAAAGTATTAGTTTTTGCGGAAGGATCCAGGGACGGATTGGTAAATAGACGGACGGATTAACAGACGAGTACAACATGTTACATTTAGCAAAATAAGTATGCACACTTCCATTAACATATGCTATGTAGCTGCTTAGTTAACATTGCATTTACCTCAGGGAATGACAAAAATGTCTAGCATAATGTCCAGGTATACCAAGTTTTGTCCAACATCTTCAACATTTCGTAGAAAAGTTTGGATCCAGTTATATGATAGACACTTAAATGTCTTTCAATTTTTAATGACGGACAGACAGACGGACAGTAGAACATACGGGAATATCGTATATCGAAAACATTTTATTAAAGTATCTTATGTTCGTTTAGACTTATAACAATATATATACTTGAATGACCGACAGACAGACGGAGAGATGATAGAATAAGGTATTGACAGACATACATTAAACTTCAAGCTGAACGTGTACACCCAGTTCGATGATAGTCATTACTGTCTTTATTTTGTTTTCACACTAAAACCACTCATTATGCTGAAGTAAAATCGCACTGACCATTACCCTCAGTCTGCTGAAAATATGGTACATTACACTTAATAAGCATGCCAAGTTTCATCAAAGTTTCATCCAATTATCTTCCGTATTGTTTTAAATAAATCACAAGAGCGGAAGGACGAATTGACGGAAAATCATACGAACGGACTGACAAACATGTAGGGTGGATATTAATCATATAATCCCGTCCGGTGAAACGTATAGCATATTCGAAGAAATTTGAAACCATGACTCTTATATCTTAACTTGATTACAAATTATTGTCATTATCATTATTATTATTATTATTATTATTATTATTATTATTATTATTATTATTATTATTATTATTATTATTATTATTTTTATTATTATTATTATTATTATTATTATTATAATTATTATTATTATTATTTTTATTTTTATTATTATTATTATTATCATTATTATTATTATTATTATTATTATTATTATTATTATTATTAGTAGTAGTAGTAGTAGTAGTAGTAGTAGTAGTAGTAGTAGTAGTAGCAGTAGTAGTAGTAGTAGTAGTAGTAGTAGTAGTAGTAGTAGTAATAGTAGTAGAAGTAGTAGTAGTAGTAGTAGTAGTAGTAGTAGTAGTAGTAGTAGTAGTAGTAGTAGTAGTAGTAGTAGTAGTAGTAGTAGTAGTAGTAGTAGTAGTAGTAGTAGTAGTAGTAGTAGTAGTAGTAGTAGTAGCAGTAGTAGTAGTATTAGTATTATTATAATTATAATTATTCTTATTATTATTCTTCTTACTTTTAGTTATGATTATTGTTTATTTTTGTTTGTGCATTATTTTGAACTATGTATTTACAAAAAAAATCAGATCGTGTATGTGCAAAACTGTATTTACACAAATAATACAATGACGATAAAGCAATACTTGCTCAACGTTCATCCATGCTGGGAAGTCAACACCACATATACCACTACTGGGGCATACGATTTAAACCTCAGCAGCATCATCTAAAATGTACCAGTCACGAAATAGATACCTGTCACATTGAATATATCACGACGCAGGTCTCTTGCAGTGTTCATTGCGAGATCCGATATAGACCGGACACGGCTTAGGAATTCGCTTGTCACAAGGATCAGACAAAGCGTCTTTAAAAATGTCAACATTTATTTGCGTTTATTCATTTATCCTAAAACAAACTACATTAATATTGTTTTCTTTCCTTTAAAGAACATGTATACGTATTATTAAATATTTGTATTAATGAGATGTGGCGTCATCTTTTTGCTCCTGAAAATGGTGAAACGCGATATGATTCTAATTTTACTCCAGTTTCTTCATTTTGTTGGGTTGATACACAAGGAAAATAAAAAAATAATTAACAAAATAATGTCTCGTAAATAATTTCAGGAGCTTAACAGCGCATTTTGCAAGCTACCATTCCCACTTGATGAAGCACCCGATCGTCATTAATGAATGATTTTATCGTTTTGCTTGCACATACTGTAATCAAATGATTGCATGTAAAATCAAAATATTTACTCATAACTGAGATATTTAAGTTTGAAAAATGCTGCGTTCGAAAAGTCACTTTTAGTTTAGAACAACGCTATACAATACAATTCAAATTTGATTTCAATGTTATCATTCTCGGTGGGTTTTAAACCAGGAAAAATAACATTACTTAGAAAAACAATATGTCTCCTATGAATATTCATGAGAGAAATGTTGCAAGCCGGTCGGTCATTAAGACAGTTAGTTAATGCCTTTACCTTTCACATAATTATTTTACGATGTACGATTTTGAGAAATTTACTTGTTCAGTGACTTTTATATCCCCCACCACTATAGTAGGGAACATATTATTTTTGCCCTGTCTGTTGGTTTGTTGGTTTGTTAGTTTGCGTCAAATTCTAACATTTGCCATATTTTTTGCAATATTGAAGATAGAATTTCATATTTGGCATACATGTGTATTTCATGGAGCTGCACATTTTGAGTGGTGAAAAGTCAAGGTCAATGTCATCCTTCAAGGTCGATGGTCAAATGTATGGGTCAAACTCGCTAATTTAATGTACACATTTGCAATATTGAAGATAGCAACTTGATATTTTGCATGCATGCTTATCTCATGGAACTGCACATTTTGAGTGGTGAAAAGTGAAGGTCATCTTTCAAGGTCGAAGGTCAAATATATGGGTCAAAATCGCTTATTTAATGTACACATTTGCAATATTGAAGATAGCAACTTGGTATTTGCATGCATGTGTATCTCATGGAGCTGCACATTTTAAGTGGTTAAATGTCAAGGTCAAGGTCATCCTTCAAGGTCAAAGATCAAATATATGGGGACATAGTGTTTCAAAAACACATCTTGTTTTAATTTGTTATGTTTTATATTTTAATGTAGATCAATTTCAATTAAATTACATGAAGTATGAGATATATGTTGATATAGTCTCAGTCCAAATTTCAACAAAATCTGTTATAAAAGTCTTCAAGTGTATATATATATATGCATGTTTTAATAGTCCGTGTGTAACAACGCCGTATTTTACGTTAATTCATGTACAGTGATGTAATAATCCGTTTAATACTTGGATGCCTACATACTTTTAACGAATTGCGTTGTGTAAAATTATTTGTTATTGAAGTACTTTTTGTTAAGCAAATATATTTTTTCATTAAATAAGTCTAGCTACAAAACATCAATTTGTCTAAATAAATATAAACATATTATATTATCTTTTTCGCAGACCCGTTTTTTCTCCATTTTTATTTAACTTATCGTAAATCACACGGAAGTTAAACACAAACGTGAAAGATTTAGTGTTAAAAATTGACTTTGCCACATGGTATGTTTACCTCATACAAATAGCCTCATGTGGTGCGTTTGGCGTTTATTGTTCAGATATTATTTATGAGATGATTATTCAATATCTTGAACTATAAAGGCACATAGCTAAAATACAACTTGATTTGCCGGTTCAAATGCCATTAGCCTATAAATATTAAATGTATAACGCATCAACATGTTTTTGAAATAATTTATTTTTGAAACTAACGTGTGTTAAGTAATTTAAAAGGCCATGTTGTAACTTAACTCAAGTGGTTTAATTGGGGATAGCGTCCAATGTCGGTGACACGGTTGTTTATTCCGAATATAAGGCCTTGGGTCTTGGAATGACGTTTGCTGAATCTGTTTATTATGTCATAAAAATGTTAAATTCAATCCTCAAAGCATTTATTGCTGTTATTTGGACAATGTGATGAAAAGAGGGCCAACGTTTTCATATCATTCTTGCGATGTTCTACTGTTTTGTGTGCTTAAACCTAAACTAGCCCAATTATCAGTTATAGTTGTAGAAAGACAGCATAACTGGGCAACTGTACAAGTATTTGTTGAGCTAATCATTTTGTCAATTGCTGCTTTATTTGACCACCCGATATCAAAGCCAAGATTAATAGGCTCACTCGATTTTCTTTATAATTATGTGTTAGAATTCCGAATTCTGCATCGCATTCCTTATGAAATGTATTTCTGTAACGTGTCTGCTTATATGCGCGTGGAAGGTTTTGCATCAACAATATATTAAACAATTTAAAAGTCGGGTCTTAAAACGAAGGCCAATCGAAAACAAAATCTTGCGATCATAATTATAAGGTGATTCATCATTTTTTTAACTGCAAGAAACTGTAACTTAAAAGATACTATACAATTTAATTACAATATATCAAAAGCTGAATGCAAATACTATGAATGTATTTTTATTTGATCATTTGTTTTCTTTAAAAATCAACTCACTTCCTTCCCGGGCCTCAGTCATAAATAAAGACCAATCACCGTCCGATCAGCGGACGACGTATTTTTTTTATCGCTCATCGGGTTGGCGCCCGACCGATAATCGCACGGACACCGGGTCATTTTCTAGAATCGGGCGGCGTCCGGATTATTTATTAATCTCACCTAAATTTTTACCCAATGTCGGGACCGGGAAGGAATCGATTTGAGATCGAAAAAAGATCGTACGATCGGACGCTCAACTCACGGTTAAGATATAAAAGATAGCACTTGTCTTGTTGAATTATTTAATGTTTTGTTTAGTTTGTTTCATTAACTAAGTACATGAACATCCGACTTGAATATTCATACTCAAATAGTCGCGATGGCCGGGATAGCAAAACAACAGATTATGTGTGTATGAGTCTATGTATGTTGATTTTTGAGCTAACAATGTTTTATTACTTAAAAGGCTTATATCAGTCTACGTGATTTAGGTGGTCATTGATATTATTTAATATATGATAATATCACTTAATCATACACATTAATTGATCTTAAACCATGTGGATGATTACCACCAAGTCAAAGTTTTGAGTTTTATATATTGCCCTTAACGATCAAAATACGAGCCCGACGACAGTCGCCTCTCTTTGACGCCTCTGATATGACATTATATATAATGAATTATATTAAAGCTCTTAAAGCAAAGATGATTTGATGTGGAGTGTATTAAAATACCCATTCAAATCTTAATAATTTATAGCCTAAACTTTCATACGTTGGGCAATTTAGAAAAATATGGTTAACCGAAACCACATAGAACAGGTATAATAAAGTGAGTTCAGTGATACACATGGGCGTGATGGTCTTCTTATTTCGAAATCGACGATGGAAACATTATGACACTTTTAAGGTCAACTATGGTCTTTGAAACAAAGCCCACCATGTTTGAACGTGGTCTAACATGTTTTAACTGACTCGCTAGCTTTGTTCGGTCGTGACGTTGTTATGTATATTTTGGCTGTATTTTAGATTATATTCTTTACTTTGTGAAAACTATTATCAGTCATCACGTGGCATCTAAGAACAGATTCATCTCCATACTTGAAATTGTATTGAACATTTAAATATATCCGCGGAGTGTTGTATAATGTAGACAAGTAAAAGATATTTATAATACCGCTGCATTGATAATCTGCCTGATATAGCACTTCCTGATATATTTTGTATATCTTTTCAACAGGAAGTTCTTATATCAGTCGATGATAGGAGGTAGGTCATATTATCCTTAACTATAAAGTAATCATTTTTAGTAAAAACGAATAAGATTTAACAAAACAATCTGATACCAAGATGTTATATATTTTAAACACAAAATGCAACACAAACATTAAAAACATGTTTCACAAATATTAAGAGCACGTGCTCATGACGTGATTATTAACAGTTCAAACGACAATAGTCATATTCTTTCCCGCTAAAAAAGAAGTTTGTTTGCAATTTTTATATTATTTCTTTTCAAATCGGGGACGTAGAGGAATGATTAACAGAACAACAGGTTACTGCCTAATCTTTTGGTAATATATCAGGCTCGGCACGAATAAAATAACTGTTCGGCAAGCCTTCTAAGCCTTGTCTGATATATGACAACAAGATAAGGCAGTAATTTGGTATTCTTATTGTATTTGTACGAAATTATGCGGACTCGATTAACAATTTTGGTATTTTAAGTGTGCTTCAAGTTAGAAATTAAAAACGGTGTTTAATAAGGGAGAAGATCAATATTGAATTCTTATTCAATACGGAATTGCTAAAAAACTTTAACGGCAAATAAGTAAGAAAATATATTAATTTAGCTCTCATTTACAATACTATATATGGGAAAATAGTAAAAATACATTTTCAAATGATCCAAACATACCCAATGATATATAACCGACATATTTAACGTGTTTTTGCATACCTATCGTCATACAAACATTAAAAGGCAGTAAAAGGTTTTAGCAACTGGGCCCTCCTACGAAAGTGCCCCTTTTCGACTTATGCCCAAATGTCTGTGTTTTGTTTTTACATTACATCCAATATGAAATAATTGCCGAAGTATCATGTTGGTGTTTTAAGCAAAGATAAACGGTATATGTATTCTTTAAAAATTAAAACAAACTAGAACAAATAGTCATAAAAACATTGCTCCAGAAAATCAACGACAACAATGATTTATGCTATTGCAAATACATTTCTTTCGTATAGTCCAAACTTATACATTTACAACAAACGTCTTTATAATAAAAGAGATATCATGGGCATCTAACAGTTTATAGGTGTCTATCGCAGCCGTTGTTTATGTTTGGTGTTTTCACTTCAAATACACTTATATTTGTTAATGCCGCATCAACATACTAAAACAATATCCCGGAAAAAGCAAAATAATGCATTTGAATATCAACCGTACATTCGTTTGACAACTGATCATGCATGTACGATGCGAACCTAAATTTAGTTTTAGTGCAGATTCGTTCATACGACACAAAGACTCAATTTTGTTATACGGATCACTTCGGCTAAAAGGACTGGGTGAGTCATGTAAAATATCGAATATAAAATAACTTTTTATTCTAACACGGCACGCGACTTGTATTCTAAAGACAAAGAAGGAAATCAAGTGTGGGTTATTCTGCAATAAATTATGGGCGGAGCTTAATGTTTCGAAAATAGTTCCGAATAAATAAAAAAAAATATTGCAGTAAAATACACGTGCTAAAACCCGCTCTAAAAGAAATGTAATAAATGTTGCATGTATATAAATGTTATGAAACAACAAATTGTATATTTGGTGATAAGAGGCATAACCATGCCTTCAAAAAATGTTATATGTTAGGAAACGTAATTAAGAAAACTTTTATAGCATGTCAGCTTTTCAGTAACATCAACAAATGTGACGTCATTTAGTTTTTGCGATTGTTGTTCACTATGAAAGTGACGTCATTTGCAACATATTTATGAATGAAAACGACGTCATTTGTACTAAAAATGGCGGAGCATTGAAAAATATAGTTCACGTCCAAAAGCTTGAAGCAAATCAATCAGAATCGTGTTAGAATCGAAATAATTTTTTCTATGATGGTTTGTTGTCGAATAACTCACATTAAGGAGTAAAGATGTCTGTAATCGAATCACTCGTGCTTCGCACTCGTGATTTAAATTTTACGCATCTATACTCCTTACTGTGGGTTATTCGACAACAAACCATGATAGAAAAATATTATTTCTTAAATAAACAACTGGTAGCAATATGAGTTGCAGATAATTGCTCAGTCACAATATTTTAACTAACTCTTTTGACCTGTTAATTCTTTTTGGCTGAATTCAACAGTGAAAATGCCCACAATATTACTTTAAGTTAGTATATATACATTTTGTTCAAATTTAGTAATAAAACTCTCTAGTTTGTGTCACTTAAATATATGTTGTTTAATGTAAAAGCAATCAACCTTTGACCTTATATTCCCCAGAAATTAATTTTAAAAAATGTACATATCGAACTATGTTTTTCGTAACAAATGAAATGATGGAAAACCCTTTCCATGGATAACATCATGATAATGTGTATACAAACTTCAATAGATAACTATAAACTATTCCTATATATATAGTATGTGCTTTGTAAATCAGTAAAGTCGTTCAATATGGGATTAAATATAATTTTCCCTTTTTTTCATCATATGCTTAAATTGCGTAACCTTATCCAGAATTTGGTGGTGGTGGTGGGCTTATTTTGTGAACATCATCCGCATGGATACGGTTCAACTGACTCCTGTAAGTATCAAAACTACTTATACTCAGCTCATTAAGTTAAACGTACAATATATGTGCTTTTAGAACCAATAGCACAATTTAACATTAAAACAATTGTTCACGAGTTTTAATTTAATCATAACAGTTATGAATTAAACGTGCGATCTATGATAACTCAAAATTGCTAAAACCGTACCAATTTAGCTTCAGACTTTATTATCCAATCTATATGAAAATGTTTCAGAATATTTGTCCTTATAATATTTCGAGTTCGAAAATGGTTCCGGCCATTTGAAAAACATGACCGCCAGGGGACGGGGCGGATTTCCTTTTATGGCTATAGTAAAACCTTGTTAACTCTCTGGAAGTCTTATTTGTAATCCAATCTTCATGAAACTTGGTCAGAACATTTGTTCTAATGATATTTCGGCTGAGTTCTAAAATGGTTTCGTCCGTTGAAAAACATAGCCACCAGGAGACGTGGAAGTTTCGCTTATATGGCTATTGTATATCTTTGTTAACACTCCCGGAGTCACATTTATAGTAAAATCTTCATGAAACTTGGTCAGAACATTTGTTATTATGATAGCTCGGGGAAGTTCTAAAGTGGTTCCGGTCCGTTGAAAAACATGGTCGCCAGAAGGCGAGGCAGTTTTTCTAATATGGCTATAGTAAAACTTTGGTAACACTCTAAATGTCACATTTATGGTCAATTCATCATGAAACTTGGTCTGATCATTTGTTCTTATGATAGCAAGCCTGAGTTTGAAAATAGTTCCGGTCCGTTGAAAAACATAGACGCCAGGGGGCGGGGCAGTTTTCCTTATATGGCTATTATAGTAAAACCTTGTTAACACTCTAGAAGTCACATTATAGTCCAATCTTCATTTAACTTGGTCAGAAAATTTGTTCTTATGATAGCTCGGAGTTTTAAAATGGTAACAGTTAGTTGAAAAATATCGCCAACCGGGGGCAAGGCAGTTTTTTTCTGATATGGCTATATTAAAACAATATGTTAACACTCTAGTTGTTATGAGGATGTTGGTGCACATTGATGATGATGATGATGATGATGATGGTGATGATGATGGTGATGATGATGATGATGAAGATGATGATGATGATGATGACGATGATGATGATGATGACGATGACGATGATGATGATGATGATGGTGATGATGATGATGATGATGATGATGATGATGATGATGATGATGATGATGATGATGATGATGATGATGATGATGATGATGATGATGATGATGATGATGATGATGATAATGATGCTGATAATTATGCTGATAATGATGCTGATAATGATGATGATGATGTCAGATGGACACCACTGCTAAAACTGCTTATAGTATACAGTTTGCAGTCATTCAATAGTTTGTGTTTGATTATTAAAGATTTGTGATTTCAACAGGTTTTATTGCTGTTTCAATCGGAATTATCACTGCAAGAAGAGTCTGACAATTGTGCTGGTAGCTTAAACAAATTTGTCCTAATGTGAACGAATGGGTTATAAAATACAACAACAATTAATCACATGTTCAAGAAGCACAACAACTTTTTGTTTAAATAGTTGTTTTGTAAGTTGTTTTTGCAAAAATAGTGTGTTTATGCTGCAGATTTTGTGCATTTAAATTCCAAAGAGTTGGACAGTTGTTTCGATATGATACATTGTCAAATTTATTGTGTGGGTTTACTTCAATATTTTAACTATGAGAAAGATTAATTGTCAGATGTATGGTGCCTACAAAGAAGATTAATGTCGAATTTATAGCAGATATCCTTATACTCATTTATTTACTTATAATATACTTTTATATATGATAACAATTCAACATTTGTATTTAATTATGCAACAACTATTATATGAACACGCAATCTATTGAAAAAATACAATTTTTTTGCTGTTTTTTAAGCTGTTCTTGCAAGAACAGGTCATCAAATATAACATCCTTAGATGCTGAGATGCTTGTATAATGATCTCAAAGATTGACTACAATTTGTGAAAAAAATGAACTTCCATTATCTTTTGCTGATTATGCTCATTATTAAAATAGTGTCCTCGTATCACTTTTATCCAAAATAAACATTTGTTGGGTCGGGAAGCAAATGTCTATTGTAAAAAGCATAACCAAACACAGAAATCCTCCTTATAACGAATATTTATATATCGGCCAAAACAATAGACCCTTTCGTTTCACAAAACAACGTTTACAACCTTGCTTAACATGACTCCTACTCAGGTGAGCAACCCAGGGCTACCATTGCCCTCTTGTTTGGTGTTTTAAGCAATTATAAACGTTATCAGTATTCTTTAAAAAATGAATACAGACTAGAACAAATACTCACGAAGCATCGTTTCAGAATATAAACGACAACTTAATAAGATACTATTGCAAATACATTTTTTTTCGTATAGTCCAAAATCAGTCATTTACAAAATACATCTTCATAATAAAGTAGTATATAAACTAATTTTTACGTTTAAAAAACAAAACTCATTAGGTTGTGTCACTTTAAAATAAATATTTTTTAATGTAAAAGCAATCAGCCTTTTGACCTAATATTCACCAATAAGAAATGTATTATAAAAAAGAAAAAAAAGAAAAAAAACATATATATATATATATATATATATATATATATATATATATATATATATATATATATACATACAATCATATCGATCCATATTTTTTGTAACAAACAAACTGATAGAAAACCATATCAATGGATAGTATCATGATAACGCGTATACAAAATCAAGAGTCTGTGCTTTGTGATGCAGTTAAATAGTTAAATATGGGCAGAATTATAAGATTTCCTCTTCTTCATCATCTGCCCAACATGCGTCACCTTATCCAAAGTATGGTGTTGGTGGACTTATTTTTTTATCATCATCCACCCGGATACGGTTCAACTGACCCCTGTAAGTATCGAAACTTCCTTTACTCAGTCTTTAATTTAAACGTTTAATATATTTGTTTTTAGAACCAATAGCACAATTCAACATTAAAGCAATAGTTCACGAATGTCAATGTAATACGAGTTTGGAACTATTATAACTCAAAATTGCTAAAACCGTACCCATTAAGCTTCAGTAGAATGACAACCGCTATCACAGCAACGAATACCAAGATTCCAACTCCGATATAGACCCCAAGTAATAGGGCACTAACTGAAGAATAAAGTAAATAATCTATACAACACAATCAAAGTTATGGCTATGATTGTTTAACCCCATGTTTTTATTTCTGCGTTCATAGTGTCTTTTAAAACTGTCCAAAAATGGATTTGTTTATTTAAATAAAGATCATTAAATAATTACTTGATAGTGTGTAATAATACATTTTTGTAAAAGACAAACGTATACATTGACATATAGGGGATGACATGCACCGTATCCATGCAGAATACAACAAATACATTGCTACAAAAGCCAAGAATTCAACACTTCGTTATCTCAAAGGATATAATCCTGCATAAATTTAATTAGAGGTACCCTTAAATTCTAGAGTTTGTGTCATAGTAGAAGATAATAATTGTGTCGTATTCTAAGTTTACTTTATAGTTAGGTATTTTAAATAAATAAAAAAGACATACAAAACGTGCATATTGACAGAAAGTATGAATTATACAACACATACAAGACTATAAGCAAATATTTTAACCACATTTTAACTAGTAAAATAATTAAACATAAGATAAAATCAATTAAATGTACCCTTCGGTTTTGAAGTTTGTGTCAAAGTAGATGATACTCTTGCAGTCGTAGTAGTTAACGTGGGAGTGGTCGTCGTTGTCGTTGTTGTGGGAGTGGTCGTCGTTGTTGTGGTCGTGGTCGTCGTTGTCGTTGTTGTGGTCGTGGTCTGGACACATGGCAAATCTGACACTGCACCAACATATTTTAAATAATAGCTACACTATTTCAATGTCATTTGATATTTATATTTTTGTTCAAAGATCTGGACTTTAAAATGATAGGAATTTAGCTAATACATATTAAATCATTAATACATTTCAATGCGATTAACACAACTCGATGTTCATCATAACATACAATTTAATTCTTACAGGCAATACTTTACCTAGGCAATATACCATGTCGCAACCAGGAAGGCGTCCTAAATTGTAGACGTAGAAACCGGAACAATTTTTTATCTGAATTTCGGCTCGGACATGGCAGCACTCGCCTGCTTGTTTGATGCATATACTTCTATTTACAACATTTTCATCATGCGCAGGAAAGGAACCTTTTGGTGTAAAAAATAAAAATTGTTATAATAACAATAATAATAATATTAATAATTACTGAAACTACTACTACTACTACTACTACTACTACTACTACTACTGCTACTACTACTACTACTACTACTACTACTACTATTACTACTACTACTACTACTACAACTAGTACTACTACTACTACTACTACTACTACTACTACTACTACTACTACTACTACTACTACTACTACTACTACTATTACTACTACTACTTCTACTACTACTACTACTACTATTACTACTACTACTACTACTACTTCTACTACTACTACTACTACTACTACTACTACTACTACTACTACTACTACTAGTACTACTACTACTACTACGACAATAACAACAACAACGATTACTAACCAAAACTGCTGCTGCAGCTTCTACTTCCAATTGAAGAATTACCATATTGATGTATGTTTTGTGTGACTGTCATTTTGTCTTCAGACGTGAATAAATAGTTTTTAATCAAATCTTTAATTGCTAAATACTCTTAGATTCGCTAGTCACCTTTGAGTCGGAATAATTATAAAGCTTTTACATGCAATATTGTTGTCATGATATTTATATTTTTACCGTTCATCCAGGCAGGGTAATCCACGCCGCAACTGCCACGTGTAGGGCACACATCAAGCATGGTTACATTTGGAGGAAGAATGTACCAGTCGGGTGGAAGAAACCTGTCACATTGGATGTAGTCCTTCGGAACTGGGCAGTGTTCATTGCGCGTTCCGATGTACGCCGGGAACGTTTTATATATACGTGAATCGCATGGATCTGAGACAACACCTTAATAAACAGGTATGGCATTAACATCCTTTAAAGTTAATTCTTTAAAGTAATATTACCACTCAAAATCAACAAATATTGTCTCAAAATGTTTTCGTTAAATGATGTAAACCCATAAAAATCAGTTTTCCTTATAGCACAACCAAAATGTCAATGCTAAATCTGGTATGTGAACAGAAATTTAACAAGACTCAAACTGCTCTTTTTTCGGTTTTCATTAACGTGTATAACGCCAATGTTCGATTTTACAAATAGTATTTGTATTTATTTTTTATATAAGTTAGATGGGATGTAGTGAGATATTATACCAACATATTAACAGATGGAAGAAAAAGTGGTAACATACTTTTTAGTTTTAATATGTTCTTCGCATACTTTCTTAACAAAAGCGATTATGAATAATTTGTTGTTAAACGATTTACATTCATCTGATTCCCTGCTAATTACATGCAATATGCACGCTCGGCAAACATAATGTTACTTTTTCAGTTTGTTCGCATGCGATTAAGATGATCGTGCATTTGACGAGTATATTACAATTTGTTTTAAAATTGTTCAATTGTCTGTTTATGTTCTCATCTATATTCAATACTTATTATTCACGCATCAACATTCAAAGAAAGAGTGGTTATCTGTGGTATTTGTTTCCATGGTAATTATTACGAAAGCCTGAAAAGACATAATCTAAACATATCTGTTAGAATGACGTAAGCTATAACTGATTGATTATTTGTAATTTTTAACTATTACTATATTTTAAACATCTTATATTGAAACACGTACACATGTACCGTACGTACAATTAACACTTTTTTTCTTCTTAACAGACGTTAAACGTCGTAGGATATCATGACCTCTTTCTTAACGTATAGTTTAAAACGTGTTTATAACTGTTCGTACATTGTAATTTATCTAAATTGGTATGGAGTCCTTAAGTTTTGACTATTTAAAATGTTTTTTGTTTGATAATGTTTTTCTTAATAACATCTTACCTGTAAAACCAGGGACTAAAATCATCCACAGACAAACACAGGCGAAATTAACAAACATCGTTCTAATCTAGAACCACAATGCTGAATTGTTTGGTTGCCTTTTGTGAATAATCTTTTTTATTTACGGTTGTGTTTGTCTGTCCTGTTTTATGTTACGTCTTCTTGAGATAGGATACCGATAAGGAGCAATAAATGCATTCAATTCAGGTCGATAAATCATCATTCATAAATCGTTTGATAACGGCTCCGGGTTGTTTGCGAAAAGTCCCGTTAATAATAAATCACTAAAATGTTGAGCGTTGAATACGCCTTTACTTATTTACGTATTTGTTATTTATAGTGTTTTTAAGACTACTTACATCTAACAAGCATGCGCGTAAGTTATTATAAAACTACATGCGTTTATTATGCATCTTTACAGCAATGATGAAGGCTACAACACTAGTTTTTTTAACAGTCGCGCTGGCTTGTTTGACATTTGGTGAGTAGTTTCACAGTTTCACATAAAACTAAACATTAAATTAATTGCATATATTAACATTGGCGTTTTGATGACATGAGTTAGCAAATCGATTATGCAATACCTCGACAATATGCATTTGATTTAAAATGATTATGTTCCGAGGTTATGCATGACTTATAGTTCTTCAGTAAATTGTTTCATGTTTTAATTATCGGAATGATAAAACTAAAGTTTTGCACCAAACAACAATGTCATAATGTGTTGTTGTTTTTTTAAGTTTGGTTCCACCGATATTAATCTGACCATGTCTTCCGTATTAAAAGGCGTTTCACTTGTTTATACTTATTTTCACGTAATCAACATAAACCTATACATTTATTTATCGTAAACTAGATTTTTTAAGAATTGTCAATTAATGAAACTGTACGAACGATCCTTAAATGAACATAATATATGTTTTAATATTCATGAATTAATAAACTAATGTGTTATAAATAACTACATAATATATATTGAACATCATCTTTACTGATTGCATGTCATCTACCGTAATATTTAAGGCCAAGATTCGCCATGTGATGACTACGAAGGCCTTCCGATCTTGCCATATATGGCGGAACGAGTTGTCGGGTACCCATTGGAACAGGGACAATATCCAATATCGGACAGGTTTCTTGTAACTGGCTGGTATCGAATGGGGTCCTACGTGCTTACCTCGTCAAATGAACCATGTGGAACACTTCTCAACTGGTATAGAATTGGTATGTCGTAAACTATTAAAAACGATTAGTTTTAACATTAGATCTAAAAACAACGTGTTATGGTCAGGGCTTAACCAGCTTCGAATGAAAATCGAACCAAGAGTCCTTAACATGTATACACATTGCCACGGACACGGCGATGCCGTTAAAAATTTTCAGGAGTGGTAATCTTTGTTTAAATATTAATTTAATAAAAGGTGGATATATTCTGTACTAACTTACTGATATACATACTCTATTTGAAAAGATATACACATTTTAGAGTGGTCTATAATTGTTTGAACACATTATGCTTATGTCAAAAACTGTACAATTGTTCAACTCAATATTGTGTCTCTATTGTCATTTAAACGCTTGTTAGGTGATGTTGAATCCTATTATTTCGACATTAAGTCGGATATAAACAGGATACGCAAGTTTCAAAACTTATGTTCAAATCTTTTACCACATCTTAATTAAATCAGCTGAAAGTTCTGTTTTTTTGTGTGTGTCAATATCACAAGAAAACGCAATGATTTTGCTATACTTGTATTTTTTTAAATTGCGCTGTAATTTCATTTATAATATTTTAGTAAAAAACTGTACATGTACTGTATTCATACATTGTTTTATCTTATACACGAACGTTCTGTTTTCACGCATTAGCCGCATGCTGCAAATATGTTTAGTGCGAATTGTATGAAGTACTTTATCAGGGTGCAGGATAACGTGACTTTTTGTGGTTCAACCTTTTAACTTAAGTGGATTTATACACGACGGTAAGTGGTGCTTTATTTCAAATAACTTTTTAAAACAAATTTCGTTAGAATTTCAACCAGTGCATAAGAGGCAGATTTTATGCTGATAATGGCAATGTGAAATACGTCAGAAATTACTTTATTAAATAAGCATTTGTTTTTGTTTAAAAAATCCATTTTTACTGCATTAATTGTACACGGTTATGTTTGACGCAACGTGAAATGTTGTCACCGATTTCAGACGTATTCAAGGATTTATTCTTATACATTAAAGGGGCCGTTTCACATATTTTGGCATGTTTTTAGTTTGTCATTAAATGCTTTATATTGATAAATGTTAACATGTTATATAAAAAGCTCCATTAAAAAAATCAAGAATCAAATTTAAAAAAGGTAACCCTCAGCAGGACTCGAACCACTGACCCCTTGAGTCCTGGAGTAAAATGTCTACCACTTAGACCACTTGACCATCCTTACGGACTCAATACCAGGCGTATTTTATACTTTATATATGCAATCCTCGGTGTTTCCCAAAATATAACGACAACAACAGAACTCTCTCTCCAAATTATTAATTCGTTTCGCGTTGCAACGCTTTCTAATTTACGGGTTTTTAAATCGTCAAAAGATGCATATAATGATTATTTTAGAGCATGATAAATGTTCACTACTACTGTTTCCTCACAAATATCATAACTAAAACTAAAAATTGCGAATATGAAACAACTTTTTTCAATTTTGTCAATTTACCCAAACGTGAAAAGGCCCCTTTAAGATTTCGACACAGACTGCAAGAAAAACTGTCTTTTATGCACTATAGATATTTGCAAATGTATTTCAATAACTTGTGATATTTGCAAAAATAAAGTTCTTTACGGTGCGATTACATTCTGTTCAGCCCGTGTGTAAATCCCTGAAAACCCCGTTAATTCTGCACCCTGTTTATGCTGTTCGCATTGAAATATTTAAATAAACACCTTAAAAATTGAATGCGGTATGTAGCTATGTTAATGTCATAATAACAACCGCACTCACAGGCATGATGGTCACTGACATTACATCATGGTTATTTATGAGTATTTAAATAAAAAGTTGCAATTATAGCACGACGCTCTTGACTCTAGTTCATGTATATTTTTTCCCTTTGATGGAAGACTGGAAGGTTAAAGAAAATAAAAGCTAAAGTGCTGTCTGCAAGAGAATATTGTTGAACTAATTAGCGTTGTGCTTAAATGAATAATCGTCGTGCTATCGTCTCGAGCGAGATACCCGGTCAGCTAATTATGCTGGTTTATAAACTATTGCATAAAATACCATCCAAGAGACATATTCCGTAAACATGTTTACTTTAAAGAAGAAATACGTTTTTTTTTTGTTCGGATGACATGTTTTAATTTGCAATGTCTCCAAAACGGAATGAGTAATAATATTGTGTTCGTGGAATCCAAATGCAAAACAAAACAAGCCCGTATTTAAAACTTCATATTAAAGTCCATGTTCTAATGAAGAAAACTTCAGAATTATGCGCAACACTATTGATATTCAAAACATTTTTTGAATGAGAACGCCTTTATTGTAGTGCTTGTTAATGCTTTATTGTTTACGATATTTTGCCGGTGTATACCACCTAGACTACAAAAGCCACCAACTTAAATCTTCAAAGATGAATAAATGTAATTGAAGGGCAGTGACGTACTTGTTGAATTATTTTCTTTTGGTTGTATACTAACGTTATGTCCTGATAGTATTGCGTTTCTGTTACTTCATAAGTATTATGTTATTTAGAAAAAAAATATTTTAGCCTGCTGATTTATTTAAGGTGCACTCTCATCTGAAACAACAACAGTGACCGTTTGCCGTAACGACAACACCGAATGTGCAACACTGAAGCAAATCGACGTTCGCAGATGTGGTGCAAACTATGTGTTCAAGCTTCTCCCATTAGGCATTGACAATGCATATTGTATAGGTAGCTTTGCGTTTTGTACTTGTAAACAATTACACATCGGCATAATTGTTAAATATTGTTTTGAATTTGAATATTCACAGCAATGCTTTAACGGTAAAAAAAACGGTTTTAATAAAGAACAACACTAATATTGTGAAAGAAAAAAAGTGATAAACTAAATCGTTTGTTCAAGTGTCGAGGCAAGGTAAATGTTGCCTGTTCAACCTGAATGAAATGTTTTACGCATTTTTTAGTTTTAAACTTAAATTAAGACACAGTAATTGAATATATGTATTTGTTTGTAATTGTTTTTTTGTACAAAACGCTGTTACACTCTATTTCAGAAAGTCTCACAGGAGACACCGGTAAGTGATGTTTATTCCAAAATCATACCAAATAAATAAATACGAACACGCGCGATGTAAATTTGCTCACATAGAAATAATAATATTTTATACGGCAAAAAAAACGAAAGAGAAAACGAAATCATTTTTGTTCAGCTGTACACAATAAAACATGAATGATGCATATTTTAACATGTACATGAATGAGAATCAGAACACTATATTCATTCATAATTTTGGACATTTTATTTCGCTTAGATATGTGTACGAAGATTTAGATTATACGGATAAATGTTTTTCCTTTTGTTTTAAATTTTAAAATGATTTTTTTTCAATTGCGTATAGGTTTATTTATGTTTGGATAAGGCTTGGTAACCTGTTAATTGGTTAAAACCAACAATGCATTGCACTGACCGTTTGAGGCGGTTACACACTTTTACGTTCGTTTTCATTTTAGCTGAAACTTCCTAGATTTAAAGCTATCATGTATGCAAAGAAATATAATACATTCGCTTAATATATTGAGCTTATATATATTAAATGTATATTTAAAATGACTAAATACATTTTGTGGATTAATATAAAAATATGTTTACATACACGAAATTACTAGTGCTATAGTCATATATTCAATGTGAACGAACGCACGGAATATAATCATATAGAGGTTTAATCATTTATTTAATAATCATACATCCATTCATAAAATGAACTCTGATATAATCGGCGCCCAAATATGCACTATAACAAACAAATCGAGCGTTGGAATTGATAACGACATAATTGCATGTGCTGCAGTCGCATTTGTCTTTCAAAAGAGTAAAGGTTTCATTTAACACGTCAACAAATTAAGCGATACATAAATGGTGTTGGTCAAACACGAAACAACATGATCACAAGCGAATATATGTTTGAGTTTAATATTGTATGTTTTAACCAAATTATGTTATTCTTAATAATGGCATATAACTTTCTAAAAACACCGCTCGGTAACGATTCGCTTAAATAAACACATATGTGTGTAAGGAATCGTTAACCAGAACATAAATGAAGAATTTATATTTAATCTTATATAACCTTCATTCAATCTAAACTGTGTTACTTCAATTGCATCTTCATTAATATTTGAATTTTAATTGCGTTTTATTACATATAAATGTATCACTAAAACATACATCAAATTCCACAGAAGCATTGATTAAAAAGCATTCGTATTTTTTTATGGTAAATTTTGTACAAAATGCTCATTATTCGTGGAAATGTTTATCAGATTAGTTTAACTTCATATGTGTATGATGTTGCGTTGATTTAACTTAAAACCTAATATACGTGTTATTTAGTATTGTTTTTAGCAAGATTACGAATCATGAAATCTCGACCTGATTGAATTACATTAAGGTAGTGTAATACCAATACACTATCGCGTTTTTTCATATAAATAAATCGGTATACAAACTAGAGTGTGACCGAGTCTAAACATTCGCACAATTCCGGTTTACTCCATTTTCGTGATGAACATTATATGTTGTTTTCTTACTTCTAGGTACACTAAGAGTATAACTGATCGCTAACTGTTTGAAAATTCATAAGTGTACTGGTATATGACAAAAGGGAAAACACAAACGTTATAGTTGATACTATATGTGTTAAGTTGATGTTCTCAGGTAAGTATCAAACGTGTAGTTTCCACTTAAAAACACCATAGCACATACCACTGATAATAATCGTATGAATATGCATTTACACAAACAATACTTGCATTTAAATTTCAGATATGTTTGTATGTTTTGATTGTAATGGCTTATCGAGTGTTTATGATTCTGTGGATAGTAAACGAAAACTTGATTGCATTACGAAATAATGGCAATTAACTATGATAAGTTAAGTATATATTTGACGAAGCAACACATACTGGTTGGCTCTATTTAACGTATCTTGCGTTCAAATTAAGCGAGTATTCAGTGTTCATTATTTGAAATATATACGGCGTTTGTGTTCCGTAATAAGTAATGTATGAAAAAACAAATAGATAACACCTTTGTTAGTACTTTGTATTTCATTTAATATCATGTTAGCAATTTAACATTGTGATGAGCGTTTCTAAAATAACGAGATGGACGTCTACACACATAACAGTAATTTCCCATTCAAACTGACTTTGGTTTCGTTCTCAATCGAAATATAATTATCTTTATAAACATACATATTTTTGATATCAACATACACTTTTAAAAGGTGAAAAAAACGTAACGTTTTGGTTTATGATTATATAAAATCAGCAATGCTTGGAGCAAAACTGTCACAAATCATTAGTTAAATCAACTTAAGATATTTTTTACATTTTTTCCGAACTGTACCAGCAAAATTTTTTTTTTCCGTTGTATATGTATTCATATGTGTCATGTAAAGTGTAATTAATTGTGTAAAGCTATGCGTGCTCGTTGTACTATTTTATTCTCGTACTTGATTTTTGCAGATGTGAGAAACGCATATGAGCATATTTTCATACACAACATGACTAATGAGTTTATTGGTATGGTTGTGTTTCGATAGTGTTGATTATGTTTAAAAACCAAGAAAAATATTCTCAAAATTAAGCGAATTGTAATATTTTTAACAAACCAGGAATCGAAATAGCAAACAGGTAAAGGGTACCTTATTATTTTTAATTTTATTTTTTTATTTTACAGATACGGTTCATATTACTTGTTGTTTACGCTGAAATAAGTGGAATAATATAGATTTGGAAATACATTTATGTACGGGTATACTGTCTTGAGGGCAAGCTATCTAAATAATGTTTTATCAATTTGATATTAAATTGAATTTCTGTTTGTATAATTTGTCAAACTTAATTTTATAACAGTGATTTAAGTTGGTTTAACAAAATATAGCTACTTCGAAAAGTATTTACCTCTAGAATTATATGCGAGCGTATTGGTAATTTAACCCATTTTGTATATTTTAAGTTAATTGGACTTAAATTTGAAATACGTTTCATGACGCAAGTAAAATTATAGCTTACGATACGCAAAGAAATTAACCCATTACTTTTTAAACAGGAATAATAGAAACACACATAATTAATAATTGATCTTAATGATATTTAGCATTTAAAACAAATATATATATATAAATATGTATTTTTACTTTTATGATATTTGCTTACACACTGTGTCCTTGTTCATACTGTAAAAGTTAAATCACAGCCATGAATTTTGCAAGGGAACGCGTAAGGTATCTGCTTACTTATACGCTAAACAAAATACTTAAAGATGTTAAAAGTAAGATGCATAATGTACGATATTTATATACCGTGAAGTCTCGAAGTCTTTCCAATGCATCGATTACTTTGTACACCAATCAAACAAAATATACATAGGTGCATAATCAAATCGATTTGCTGCTTTCCCTCCGACATTTAACAGCTAGGCGTAGCATACAATTTCTTGAAAGGTACTAATTATATACCAATGATCAGGGGTTTAATGTGAAAGTTGGATGAAGATATCATCATGTTTTGTTGAATCATTTATTTATCTATTTGTTTCATGATATTAGTTTAGTTTATGACAAAAAGCTTCAGCAACAGCTGCTTTATCGCAAACAAGCACATACCTGACAATTTCATTTTTCAGTGAAAATCCCTGCTCCTGACATATCAAAAATGCCAGGTCCTCCACTTATCGTTGTAAAAGGAGAACACCCTCGTGGACTTGTGCATTATTGCGAGTTCATACCAGATGATGCTTCGCTTTTGTATCAGGTTGAATGGAGTCTCACGTCAAAAATTTCGAAAAACATACTTCTCCAAACATCACAGTTTATGAAATATGAAAAAACTGAATTCGAACACGCAACAGCTCTTACAGAAGAAGCATTGAAAACAAATGGAATAGTGCGTGTTGGTTATACGGTACGCATTGTATTTGTCTCGTATATGATTATGCCGTCGTAAACAATATTTCGTATGCGTTTATAGCCTTACAACATAAATAAACTGTTGTTTTACCTTGTCTGGTCGGGTCGTCGTATGTTGTTTGCTATTTTAGGAATGATTGAGCGAACAAATGTTTGCCCACACGCATCGAACAAATGTCATACATATGTCATTAACATACCTCGTAGACAGCAATGATATTACCAAATGCATGCATTTATCGTATTCGTTAACGCCATTATCATGTTTTGTATAGGTTGTTTATATAAATACATACACCATTAGTTGATTTTTAATATATACATATAGATGTGAATTGTATTGAAATATATAATTTATTTCAGATTATTTGTACAGTAAAAGCAATAGCAGATTTAGCTGGGCAGGTCAGCAAACCATACGACAGTCAGCCATTCTATTGTGGATTTGAGGTCAGAGGGTATTTATGCCGCAGATTCATTATAAATAAGTCAAAATACATT
Source organism: Dreissena polymorpha (assembly GCF_020536995.1). Taxonomy (NCBI): domain Eukaryota; kingdom Metazoa; phylum Mollusca; class Bivalvia; order Myida; family Dreissenidae; genus Dreissena; species Dreissena polymorpha. The sequence continues at coordinate 19,068,564 of NC_068360.1, forward strand.
TCCATAAAAAGAGATTTTGCAAATAGACTCAGAAGATTTCCGTCTCTAAGCAAACTTTCAGAAATGGGACACAATTCAAGTATTATAAAAAAAAGGTTAATGAAAACATACTCTGCAGATCTACGTTATGAAAGAACATAACTCATTCGACAGAAAAATTTAGGCAAAAACTAAGTGCCGCCTTATTATCCTTTGAAGATCAATTATATATTACAAATTGTATCAAAGATTTCGATTTTGAAACATTTAAAGTGAATGATATATGTTCGGGATTGTTATGTCAAGTGCATGTTTCAATTATTAAATCGGATATAAAGTTGGCATAGTTCATGCATGGATAACCATATTTTGGCAATAATTGCGAATATTTAAATACGTTTTCTTCATAATTAGACAGGATCAATATTATTCTGATCAAATGAGCTCGAAAAAAGTGTATTCCTATTTCTTAAAAAAACAACATCAATTACACACCGAAAAACCCAACATACTTTAAAAAAATATACTGCTTTTGTATGTTTTGAAAATCGGCCTCTTCGTATTGACCCGTGACATTATCTAATGTTTTGGTTTAACAGCTATGACTGGCTGTACCTAAGAAAGGGGCTTAACACAAACGTGTCCTTATTATCTTAAGTCTTGCAGTTCAAGTTCGATGAAAGAAATAGGGTTAATAAAAGGTGTTCCTTACATACGAAACATCTAACTGTAATTTGCAATCGTACATTCATTTCGGTGACGCACTCCAGTCCCGCGTTTTGCTCCCTATAAATAAACGCTTGAAGCTAATTGCTTGCCATTGAGATTACCATGAAACATATATTGAAAACACGCTTCCGTTGTCATAGTGTTAAAAAAGAACAACGCTATTTTGAGTATAAGCTTAACAATCGTTAAGCAATATGTTCATTGTGTTTGTTGTTTGCCAAATTATGCTTGTCACTAAGATTGCTATCATTAGCTTCAATACGAACGCTAAACAACTGTCATTGTGGTCGGAAGGTTAATGAAGCAGACTTTCGGTAAGGGCGACCCAATTTATTATCTCTTTAGGCCCATCACTTAATACATGGTTAAAATAATGTTTATGATGCTTTACGCGAGGTCTCTAATTCCTTTACATCTTCCAAGTTGAAGCTTGTAATACCATTTTTTTAAATGCACTCAAAACAAGCAGGCAAGTGAATGACACACTGTATTTGCGTAGATTGTGGTTTATGAACTCTTATTTGGCAACGATTCGGCGCATTCAAAAGATAACTGCAATTGGTTCACTCAGGAACAATCCATAGAGTATCGAACTATTTGTGAAATAAACTTACCCTAAGAAGGGCCGCAAATAATATAACCATCGTGTTAGTGGAAATTTGCAATATCGACGTGTGAATAAATACCGATTTTCTGTTTATTGTAAGTAATGTTTAGAAGTTATACTAGCTCATAAGGGTAGATATGCGTGTTACAAATCTGTTCAAACAAAAAGGTTTTCGATGTTTACAATATCAATTGTATATATACTAGGTCTCTTAAAATAACAAAGATGATATGTAATCATATATTGGTCGCATAAAAATATACTTCAATCAGTAATCTTTAATTGATCTTAAATAGGTACAAGATATTTAGGCTCATTACCTTTCATATCACGTTGCATAGTTATAAATGTCAATACCGGACTTAAATGAATTAATACTGCCTAAGAATTAGTCGATCAATTTAATGTTATTAGAATAAATTTATCATCATACTCTCAATAAAAAATGATAAAGTTACAAAATGTGCACTCGTTTTTATTTTCATTTTCTCAGTTTAGTGAGAAAATTATTTAACGGTATTACAAGGATATCAAACAAATATCCCAATATTATACTATGACATGATATTGCTTTCCGGTACACAGTTTCAGCGAGATTACAACTTACTCCGACATATGCGACCAATTCAATAAATTTAAACCTATTGATTTTCATAGCAATCCTAGGCGTATTTAAACGCTCTCAAGTCCGTTTTATGGGTAGAAACAGTACTCGGTTGCTTTGGGGTAGATCAAAAGAACGCTATCACATTGTGTATTGAACCCGCTGCCTCCCGGTCGCTAGACGGACAGCATATCCAATACGCCACGGCGACCCAATTTATTGTGCCAATGTAGAGGTTACCCAGTATTTCTGTGTGTATTGCAAAAGGGTACTCACAACCTATATGTAATATATCTCTCTATATATATATATATTAATAGGTGGAGCCTAGAGGGACATTAAACGTCAGAAGTCATGACACTACGGAAATAAGTGTCCGGAAAACATTTCCATTGGCGTGCCCAAAGAACCATAATAATCAGCCTACGAATTGTCCATTGTATGTATTTCTGTATATTCCTGCAAAGTCAGATCATTGCAAAGCTCCACAACTGCTGGGGGCGATGGGAGAAAAACTAGCATGTGGCGTAAGGCTAGAATCAAACGATTTTGGTTTTAAAAACATCACTGTTCAACTGTCCGATGTTGATATCCTATCAGCATACACAGTTCAGTACGGCATATTTCTAATAGCCGAAGCCTTTCAGCATGGTTTTCTAGAAGCAGAATTACCTCCTATACGGGTATGTGGTGCATTGAGTGAAACAATGCTTACAATCAGATTGTATGTATCACTGGATATAAAATAAGATGTACGCGCACAACGGCTGATTTATTATGTGTCCTCAACTAACCAAATAAACATTTTAAAGTTAATGTCACATCGGCTATTTTTACCTGTTCAGAATGTTCTTCGTAATTATAATGTATCAATGCTCTTTACTTGTACGCCATTTATTTGCCCCTTTCATTTAGACATAATCAACACATTCAGAACGAAAAGTAAATCCGGTAGAACAAGTTTCACTAAAAACTCGTTCTTGTGTTTTTTTTAAGTCATTGTATTCGTGAATTTAATTTATGGCCTTTCGATACCCTGGTATTTGAAAACATATGAATAAGGAGTATCTTTCAAACTTCAATTTTTTAAATGCTTAATTTAACTGTACTCCTGTTTCAGATATCCGCAGCTGTTGACAACACAATGTTAAACAACAAATTATGTTACGCGCATTCTGACCCACATTTTAAGACGTTTGACGAAAGGTAATGTTATGTCAAGCAATACTATTTAACAAAATTGTCTCACATATGTTCATCATACTAGTATAATATGTCTATGCCCTTTATTAAGTACCTTTTTAATTATTTTGATTTCACTTTTCAGATTATATGACATTCACCAAGAAGGAACGTACATCTTGTACCGAAACGCGCGTTATCGACAGGAGGTTTGTTAAATAAATACATTAGTAACTTCGTTTGGATAGCATTTGTTTTAACAATAAATAACACATGTATTTATAATAATCAAAAATAGCGTTATCTAAAAACAAGAGTTTTACAATCAACCTTACACATGTCAACTTCTATGTTTGACTTAATGTGGGGTTTACTTTACGTGTATTATAGGGGCATTTTATTATTGCTATCCCCTTTTTCTACATCCTGATATACTTACGAAATAATGTATATAGTTTAATATTAACATTCAAGCCTTTTAAACTATTTGGTTTTGCGTCAGGCTTCGTTCCAACACTTTCTTTAAACGGAATACATTCCATCTCGCACTATAATTATCAAGGCTAGCACTTGGTCACCCTGTGTGCAAATAACTTCAATATAATAATTAAATATGATCTTGGTTGTTCATTTAGAAAGCGCTGTAAAATATAAATGTGTGACTAAAAAGCGTTGAAGGAAAATGCGTTGATTGAATAAACATCATATTTAAATAGTTAGGAAAAAACTAATTTTATAAACATTATATACTATGTGAAGACAAAATATAATAAGATAAGATGTAGTATCATCTATATCTACATACGCAAGTGTGCGTTTTTACCGACATGTTTTAATGGATATTTTCGATACGTATGATATTGTGCAAATACCAGCATATATAAATGTATTCGACTGTATATGAAGTGTGGTATGTAATATGTAGTTGTTTCCAATTTAAATAATTAAAAACGAACATTTCCGATAATCATTTTCAAAGTCACGATGTTCGCCTCAGATCTTTTTTTTCAGTAAGATCTTGTCTATTATAGATTCAGATACGTTTGGGAAAGTGTCCAACATGGTCGACTCATCCAATAAAACCTTATTGTGTGGCCGCAATTGCCATTGCAGCAGGTAGAGACGTTTTCATCGTAGACCTCTCGGGAGCACAAATCGGATTTAGACTATGTGAAAATGCCGTTCTGCACAGAAAGATAAAACGTCTTGGTGAAAAGGCATTTGTGGTAATTATATATATTGTAATATTATAAGCAATGTGTTGTATTTGGTATTTGTAAATCGAACTAATATTTATATATATGACACAAATAAGTTGATTACACGTCAAATATAGTTGTCAGTGTCATGTACAGTAAACTTGCTTAATGTCTCTTATATGCCATTGTAATTATTTAGTTTCGGCTATTTTGTGTGTGTTCAATAGATATGTAAAACATAACTTTACATGCGTATGTTTTTATTGTGAAACTAATATATGTAATGTATGTGCAAAGCACATCGTTTGATAATAAAACGCAATGCTTGATTACGCTTTCTTATTTTAAAATAGACAGACAGGTACATATGAAATATCCTTGTAAAACGATAATAGCAATTTGTATTAGACCATTGCAGTCAAACACTACGACAATTGAAATAAAAATTAAGAAGTTTTAGTATGTTTTAAGAGATTCTAACAAAGTTAAGCAATAATGTTAATATGAGAAGAATGGCAAACTTGTTTTCATAGTTTCCCTCTTTTGAACAATTGAAATAAAAATTAAGAAGTTTTATTATGTTTAAAGAGATTCGAACAAAGTTAAGCAATAATGTTAATATGAGAAGAATGGCAAACTTGTTTTCATAGTTTCCCTCGTTTGAACAGTGGTATTTGCACTATACAAGCTACCAAACGAATGTAATAAAGCAAGGTAATAACACAGTGTTATAATGCTGTTCATCGGTCCTTTGATTAAAACATGTGGTATCCGTTGTTAATTTTGTTTGAAATTGTTAACAATGGCATACACTACTTTATTCATGTTTTGTAGTGAACGACGTTGCAGAATTTTGATTGAACGTAATATCATTTAGTACGTTTAGCAAATGTCATTAAAAGAAGTTTGTTTCTTGTTAGAAAAAGGAAAGCAGTGTCAAAAAGACAATATGTCAAAAGTAAAAACGGTGTATGTCGTTTATTACCGAATTACAGATAGAGTTACCAACCGGCACAAGGATTAATATTGCAACCGGTTCATTTAACGATTTTCTCGAAGTCGATATATATCCAAGCCTTCCTGACTGGAAGAAGAGTGACGGTTTATGTGGCAAGTTCGATGGTATTGCAGACACAGATTTCAATGCAGACACAACGTGGCCATACATCCTACATGAAACTACGTTGGCTCCGTGGAGGTAACTTTCTATATAGGGAGATATATTATACATGCAACATGTGTACCCTAAAAAACAAATTCATGTTTCATTGTTGTAGGTTGAATTGTGCATGTTGATGCGGTACGATACAATATTTACAAGACAGTTATTTAATAGCAGAAGCGATTTGGCTTTGAGCTTGAAGATATGGATGTGAAAACACATTATTTTGTTCTATTGAAGGGTGACAACGAACAAACAAAATTTGTTCAGGGTTGAAAGTAATGAAAGGCTCTTCCCTTGGGACAACACTTTAAAGGTCTGCGAGTGTTTAGTAAAAAACGAAATGATTGTGGAAGAAAATAGTGTGCACTGCAAGCCAGAATATAAGCACACTTGCAACGAGGGAAAAGATACAACTGTATTGCAATGTGATCTAACGAAAAAGAAAAGGAGTGATTCGGACATACATCAGAATACGACGACAAATTTCTTTTCTCGTAACCAAAAACTGCTGGTTAGTTTAGATAAAAAAAAAAACTTGTTTACAACCTTCTACCACAACTATTATTATTGCTAGTATTTGCAGTTGTAGTATACTATAAAGAAAAAACAATTTTTTAATGAAATTAAATTAAAGCGGAATTTCGACGTTTAATACGGCGTATTATTTTTTTTTTTTTGGATAAGTATGTATTACAGTTTCTGCCTCAACACATGCGCTTCGATTTCATTTACGCGACGTAGAGTATTTTCTTTTGATTTGCTTAATTATGAAGAGCTGTCTCCAACGACACATTTCGAGCGCGGAAAAATCAGTAGTAGTGATAAAATTGTAATCAATGAAATGTACCGCTATATGCATAATCACCATCAATAAGACGACTTTATGTGTGCGTTAAACGCATTGTTTACATGATTTCAACAATATTTCATCGTAACTAGATACGTATCTACATGAAAAAGAGGGAATGTTCATTGTTTTAATACATATCTATATATATTAAGAAAAAAACGTCGATATGCTCTGTGAACACAAAAATATAATGTCCATCTTAACCACAAATTTAATTAAACATACCGTTTCAAATCGTTCGCAACCAATACAAACAAACGATTTAAAAAAAACAATGTCCCAAACGATATGCTAAACAATTTTTTGATTGAAAACAACGTAGTTAATAACTTTTTGTCATTCACCAATCTTAGTGTGTATTGATAATGCGCTTTAATTTGATATATACAACTCTCACAATCGATATTTGCAGCATAAACGTTTTGCTGATAAACGTACCGATGAAGGACTTATATATGATGAGCCCAGTGCGCGTAAAGCATGTGCTAAGATCATAAACACAACACTTACGCAGATGTGCATGACACTGCCTAATTTTAATATAGACAACTACGTGGAAAACTGTGCTTCGGATGTTCTGGTGAGATTTAAAAAATATTCGTTCACTTATGATAAATGCTGTTTCCAATAATAAAATTATAATGATAGACCAATCTCTAATGTTATTCAAATTTGAAAATCACTTTAATAGTGTAATGGAACCACATTTAAAATTAATTTTTAGATATCAGGAAACACAGAGTGGGGCTTGATACATCTTGAGGGCCTTAAATCATCCTGCGTACAGTATGTAGAATTTAACCAACCATTACCTGCGGAAGTACGCCAAAATCTGTCTGCATCGGTCGACTGGATGTTTAATGCCACGGACGATGAAAATACAAACATCACAACTACACCAGCTTCAACAACAATCAGCCCGGTCTCAACAACGCAGCATAATCCTGTTTTCTCACCGGAGATGCTCGAGAGTATAAAAGACATCGCTTGCCCGAGAGATTGCAATGGGAATGGAATCTGTGTAAAAGGTCATTTCCAATATTGACTTAAAATATTATAAACTAGAATATACCCCAAAAGATAAATTAGTAATATTTATTTTGTATTATGCATTTATTTAAAACACATGCATTGCTTATGCTGTATTTCTATAAAGGTGAATGCCTATGCGATGATGGCTATTTTGACATTGACTGTGGTCAGGATATTAAGGAGCCGCCATTAATGGTCGGAATCCCGGACATGGGTTTATGCGATTTGACAAAAAGAGAATGTGCAGTGACCTCCGTGCTGGGAAGAAACTTTATCAGAACCCCGTCGTTATCTTGTAAACTTGTTCCGTATGAGGTATAACACATCGATTTTGTATTACAAATAGAACATTAAAAATAACCACAAACAACCCTCAGCATCTATTTTTTGTACGGATGATTAAACAATATGTTATTTCCTTTAAACAAACAATGGCATTCAATATATTTTAAACAAATTTCAGTCATCATTAACTATATTGCAAGCACAAGTGTTTTTTTTTCAGATAACCCCTGAAGGCCAGACCACTGATAATCCTGTTGTTCTCAATGGTACGTTAGTGACGTTCGTTGAAGTGAAGTGTCAACTTCCTCTTACACGTGATAAAAGATCCACAGGCATCACCGAATACGAAAAGGTTGCCAGGGGTTACCGGGTTTCAGTCAGCAATGACGGTCGCGCTTTCTGTGAGGAAGACCCCATCGTTATATACGACTCGACCTGTGTCAACTGCTCCAAGCAAGATGGAATAGTATCATGTTTCAAACTGGTATGTTCAGATACATTTTATCATAGGACTATTCAAGATTTATAACCCTTATTATTTGGAACAAATCATGTAGAATTCGTAACATTTGTATGCCTGAACTTGTCAATTAGATCACTTTGGAAGGTCAAGTGGACTTCACGTTTTAATTAATATAGTTATGTACATTCTAAAACACCAATAATAAGATAGCTAGTATATGTGCGGTAAAAAACAAGGTTGTTAAAAAAATGCATCTGAAAATTTGTCTCACAATAGTATTTACGTATGTACTTAAAATGTACTTAACACTATCGGTGGTGAAAACAACTATCGATTACCATTCAACAATGTGTGTCATTGTATGTCTTTAGTCTTGTAAATATGTCATGCTTTATAAACTCAGAACTGTATTTAAATCAAAACCGAGATTGTGCATTCTTTTTCTAACTACAGTTATTATAAAGAATATGTAGATTTATAATTAGGCTTTGCCTTCAGAAAATGCAATGCATATTACTTATGGTTTCTATTTCCTTTTGTCAAGCCTGGCTTCTGCTTGCAAAATGGACGCTGCGTAGAACCTGATCAGACGCATGCGTGTCGAACCTGTCAGATAGATATCAATGGCAAGGCTGAATGGATACCTAGTAATGGTAATCTTAGTTATATTTATATACACTGCTTAAGGACGTATGCTGCAGTTTTAATGCAAATTTTGCTCCACCTAGAATTCGATAATTTTTGGTATTTAGGCAGAACCTTCTGATGTGGATAGAAAAATAACATTAAAATCATGGGTCACCGGTGTTGTTCATGTTTTATTCGCACTTTAACAACAAGCATATTTCAGTACATGAACAATTCACCAATAAAAAATAACATGAAAACTTGAGTAAATTAATGAGAAAAGTGTTGAAAACAACCTCTATTTCTCACAAAATATATAATACTGATTTAATTTGACTGCAAATTAATTTGTTTAACATGAATCGATTGATTCATGTTTTTATCAATGTTTTATTATAAACAAAAACAACAGAATTTCACATATGAAATTAAATAAAATGCATCAAAGTCATTTTAATTTTTACATGCCTTTCTCCACCTAGATTTTTACCAAATTTACCTTAATGTTTGATGAGTTATAACTAAATAAAAATATAAAAAGAAAACAATAGGTCACCGGGGTCGTTTGTTCACAAATTCAGTTTTAATGCATGTATGAAAATACAATTTAAAAACATAGTGAAGACCTTGTACATGGTGCAGGTCAAAACACACACTAGTACATGTATTGCTGTATGCCAATGAAAAAGTAGATTTTAAATTTAAATGAAAACAAAAGATATTTGTAACAAGATCAGTAAATACAGCATCCAACCTTAAAAGACGTATACAAAACATTTTAAGGGGCATATCGACAGTATAATTTGTAATTGATGACATGTCTTGATCAATGATTTTATGTATGCCAATGCAAAAGTAGATTTTGATTTAAGTGAAAACACAAATTATGTGTAGCAAGATCAAACAAATTTAAGTTTATATTGAACCAAACAAAAAACAAGATAATTGAATACACTTAAAGGGGCATACTACATTTTTTTGAAATTCTGGACATGATTTTACCAATTTATTGTTGTATGCAAATGTAGATTTGAATATAATGAAAATACAACTTACAAAAGATGTGTATCGGGATCATTACATAAGCTTTACAGAACAAAACTGAGCACACATGTGAAAAAAATGTTGAAAATAATGTTATTCTCTGTGCCCATTTATACTTATGATTACAATTTTATTTAATACCATAAAACATCAAATGGATATCAACAAAGTTAATCGGAAAATTAAACAATATATAATTTCTTACTTTCAACTTGTAATACCTTCCCGCATACAGATTTCATTCCAATTTACCCAAATGGCTCGTGGGTTATCAAAAAGAAATAAGAAAACATGTAAACAAGCAAATTTGTTGAATTGATATCCCCCGCAACATTTTGTTTGTGACAGTCGGGCGGACGAACTGACGTACGGACGGACAAGGCCAATTCTATTTCCTCCGCCTTTAGAGCGGGATATTTACTAAGTAAACAGGCTCTTTTGTTCACTATTCAAATTAAAAAAAACTCGCAGTCAAACAATAAATGCTAAGTTCCAACACATCACGACTGAAAATGCACTAAATAAATATATATCCGATCCTGTTTGCTCAATATAATGCGGGTCATTGATTTGTCAAATGTTAGACGAATATATCGTATTGAGAACCTATTATATACTTGTATTATAAAGGTTGTTGTTTTCCCATTCCAAAATACGGGCCTCATCAAATTCCCTTATGCTACACGTGATCCCATCTAGTCTTAAGTAGTTCAGCGTGTCACAAAAATAAAAAAGGATTTCACTATATTTAGGTAGAAAGATTAAGATTGCATTGCATTTGTGTAATATGACGTTATGTGTGTATTATAAATGGGTTGCAGATGCGGTACCGGCGTACGTTCAAATACTTTGCTTAACGATCGACCAGCCTGTAAATGCGATAGTGTACATCAATGTTGTTTGTTTTCAATCAATTGCTTACCAAATATAATCACAATGTTAGTTTATATCGAATCATAGTGGTCAGAGAGAAATAAATTAAGCGAAACAAATATGCAAGTATTATATACACGTGCGGCAAGATGCTCCAACATCCGCACATGGTTCAGAAGTATCAGAGCGTCGTTGATGAATAATTTTAATTCATCAGATATTCTATGTAATAAACTCAAACAACATTACATACAAGTTGATATCTTAAGCCGTTGTTTATGAAATTCAAGTGTTCCGATTTATTTGTAAGCATAACATGAAACGTACATAACGATTTTGATTATATTTTATATATAACACATATTCTTTGATGACATGTTTTAAATATGTGATGATTGAATGACAAATTGCTTAATTTGAATGAAAGCTATCCGTTTTAAACAAGTCGTACTTGCGACACAAACATTTTCAGTTATAAGGAAGTATTGACTATTTTCCGTAATGCGATTCTTGCTTGTTGTTACAAACACGCGATAAAAAAGGTTATTGTAGTCGCGAGAATGATTCTTACTGAGTTATTAAGTGGCTAGAAATTGTTTATCAATAATATAAACCTCATAATACTTTATTTCGTGGTATCATTCCCTTATTGAATGTGCATCCCGTTTTTATCCGAATATCCGAAAAAGCATGAACTTATTGCGCAACCGGTGTTACAGTCAAAACAAATTTGCGTAAAACTAAACAATAGGACGCGTACGTGCTTAAATGAACAATGAAAATTTTGAAATATGCCAAGGACACTGATGCCCCAACAACAAAATAAACACATGTTTGGTCACAGCAAAATGCATTTTAAGTCATTTAGCTGGGAATCTGAGAGAGATTCAATCAGCAGTTTTAGGTGAGTTGAAAACAACAAACTTTTCGGACTATATATTCGATTGAAGAAACACAGACTAAAGACCAATCGCCCCCAAAACTTCTTCACTGCCGAAGTTCGTTCCTTTGGGTTCATCCATACATTCAGGTGATTTTACTTTGACTGTTGGAGCACAATCGACCATGTAGTTAAAGAGACGATGAAAACACAACCTTAAGAGGGGGGGAGGCGCATAAATACTATTGCCGCAGCCAAAATTGCCTTTTCAATGGTCATCTGCACATAAATGTCATTCCGATTGGTACAGTAAGATTAAGATTTATGTGTAAAGAGAAGTTGAAAACGTAAACGTTTGGGACTGGTAATATATAAAACAGACAAAAGGCAATAATCCTGCCAAAACTCGTCGCAGTCACAATTCCCTTCTTATGGACGTAAAAGCAAAGCAAGGGCCACAATTCTGCAAAAACTTGTCGCCGCCAAAATGTCTAGTTTTGCAAATAAATACAAGATTTGGTACGTGCAAACGAAAAGACAGAATGATAACTTGAAACGCAGCGCAAGATGTAGATTAAAATAATGAACATGTACCAGAATATTATTGATAGCACTACATTTCGAAAAAAGTCATTCTGCAGTTTCAATATTTATTTAAGAGTGTTTGATATGATTTCAAATATAATTTACGATGGTACCTGTAACTGAATCTATGAATTTTCGTATTTGCCATTTTACAAACGTAGATATGTGTTTATTTTCAAATGTAGCACTTTACTTTTTTACTTTTTATTTTTACCAGTTGTAATGGGATTATATTTGAAACATATGAGAGGTTTGATTTAAAGCAGTTTGCTTTATTAAATGAGGAATAGTCTAGTTGTACCAAATGTTTAGTTTGGGAGTTATTTTATAAAATGCTGATAATGAGCCCAAAATAAAATTAGAGCAAACAAAGGTTGTAAATTTGAATGTCATGTTTTGTATATTGATATCGAAATTTACTATAATATAGTGTAAACCTATTTTATCATAATTGTCTACTGTCGTTAGGGAAAACTCTAGGTATTTGTGTAGTGATTATGTTTAATTAACTCTATGATTCTATATTCTCAAATCTTATCTATAAAGAAGGAATGTAGTTGACAATTGTTAATAGTTTTATTTGATCGTTCGTCAAAAAGTTGTAATTCTGTTACTCTTGTATCTTCAATGCAATTGAGTAATTAAATAGTAATTAAATTGAATGCGTTTTTATTCCCTTTTATTATTGTTTAATTTGAGTTAAAATGCTAGGACGTTAAATTTTATTTACACTTAAATGTATTATGAATATTGCTGGGCCAAGTGTGAGGTTGAGCGCTCTATAACCAGGTTTAAACCCCCAATGCTTTGCATTGACCGTTCCAAGGCGGTGACCCCAGCTTTATTCATATTTTGTGTTTATGTTGGTTTGTATTGTGCTGTATCGTGCTGTTTTGTACTGTTTGGGCAATCGGTCACTTGCCTTAAATAAAGGACCAACTAATTGTTTTTAATGAAAATTCAATACTGCTCCAGCAGCTGGAGTTTCACTTCTTTATATTGTACAAAGCAATTAAATGAAAACTAAACTGTCAATTATAATGTGTATAAATACCCTAAGGTACATTTAAAAAGGATGTGTCGTCCATGCACTTCTGCTTCCAAATTAGTAAATCCATGAGACTAGAAGAGCAAAACCAGGTTTTACACAGAGCTTATGATTAACTTTATATTTTGTCAAGTAATATTAACGACATTTCACAAAGTGTATGACGATCATTTTTAAATAGTTTAACCGGATAGCACCGGTTTCCATGTTGAATGGTTGAACTAGGACTCGACTGATAACATTTGTCATATTTGACACTTTTGGATTCTTCCGTCTAAATATATTTCAGAATGTGAGAACCCAATTTTGGTGCCGGCTAGCAAACTCTGGATCATCGGAGCAGTGCTAGGTTCGCTCGTGGCATTACTAACAGTTATTGCTGTTACGTACTGGGCCATGTAAGATACGCGTATATTAAATTAAATATTGTTTTCTAGTACAATGCTAATTTGAATATGTCGTGTAATTTGCTTTGGCCAAAAAATACACATTCGATACAATACTTGAAAATAACATAATTTAATTCACATATTTTGTTTATTTTAGGCTTAAGACCGGTGTCTGCCAGAGAAAACAGATGGGATCTGTCAACCCTATACTAAGAACACAGGTTGAGAAAGTAAACTAATTCCGATGTAGACAATCGGACTGACTGGAAAGGAATTACAGTTTGAATTATTGTTATAATTGCTATCTATATACATTTGCGTATACGAACTAGACGCATTATGATAATAAGTAAGCATGGCCTAAAATATGTTGCGAAGAATATCGGTTGAACAAAGTTTCGTAGGTTTATGTATGTGTAAAAACTCTAATTTATGATTACAAAGGTTAGTTAACGTATATGTATTCTAACCCACAGGTAAAATGTACATTAAATGAAGAAATTTGCAGATTATCCCTTTCTTATATTTGTTGACGTTTTATTAAAAAAGACATTGTTTTTATACAATTTGAAAATGGTTTACGGATGAAATATACATAAACTATATATATAAATAAACATTATAGACATAATCTTGATAATTCATATTTGATACAAACAGTACAGATAATTGTATACATTAAGTATTTCGAATAATACTTGGTAATTAATTGTTAAATTTGTATTTAAAATGTTTGTAATTGTAAATATGATGTATTTTTTAACATTTGAACAACATGATACGTTTAAAAACGTTATTATAGCTGTAGTTTTAGTTACCGTTATAATAAAACCAATCCGATTCCGTTTTAATTTTTTGCCTTTATATTAGATTGAAGAACCTATATCGTAGAATTTACCGTCCCGATGCAGTTACTCACACTTTAATCAGTGGTATGTTTAATGATGTATTGTATGCATGGCCGTGCATTGAATTGGCCATTATGATGTTTCCATATGGCAAAGTAAATGTTTACACAATTGTTTGTACTGATTTGGAGTTTCACTGTTTCTATAGTTTATATAGTACGTATAAAAAATTGAAAAAAAATTCATTCGGTGTTATGCATGAAGACGATAATGTGTGATTTTATCCAATTGTGTGCTATTGGATAGATCATCTTTTTGTTTACTTCATTCCTTTGATAACTTATTATTTTATAATTTTGTTTTGATGTAACTTCAAATTCATGACATGAATTAAATTGTTCAAATATTCAGGGTCATATCAAAGTCTTATGAAAATAACATTAGTGTAAAAAAGAGTGTAACGATATTGTCATATCACAATAGATTGCACTATTTAGAAATTACTTTAAACAAAAACACATGTTTAATATATTGCAAACAAACGCTTTTTCATTACCTGCCTAAGAAAAGATGGTAGGTTTTCGAGACACTTCAAATCATGCTGCGAACAAACCATATTTATGAGTCTATTACATGTCAGTATAATTACTTCAAATCGTCAAATGTAATCATGCGGTAATTTTTAATTTCACGCCATGTCAGTACATCAGCTCAAGCACGTCAGTATATATGTTAAAATCGTACGTCAAATATGAATTATCACTTCAAAGCGTACGACATGGCAGTATGGCTACTCGAATTGAATGACATATCCGTATTGATTTTTAAACTCATTGGATATATCAGTATAGATATATGACATCGAATGACATTATTAGTTTGAGTACTTTAAACCGAAAGCAATGCAACAATGGCTACTTCAAATGCCATGGCATGGCATTATGGTTAACTTGAAATAGTGTGGCATAATAAGATTAACATGGTATTGAATTGCAGCTTCTTTAAATCGTATGGCACGGCCGAAACTTATTTTATCTTATGTCTTAATCCAGTTGTAAGACATGCCAGTAGTATTGCTACTTCAAATCGTTAATGCGTCATTATTGCTTACTCAAAACGTACGGTATTTTATCATGTCTAATTTACATTGAGTGGTATGACAGTTAGTTTATTCAAAATCGTTATAAATTTGAGTATCTAGATCAAATTGTACTATATGAGAGTATATAAAATCACATTGAATGGCATGTACTTACTTTCAATCGTATGCTAAACATATGTGTCACAGCAGTGTGTGTACTTGAATTGCAAGAAAAGTCCGTTTTGCTACTTCATTCGGTATTACATGCAAGTATTGCTACATCAAATCGTACATCACTTAAGTATGACTACTTCATGAATAGTGTATGATATGTAAGTGGCAATAACGATTTGTCTCAACGTAGGAAATGTAAATATGATAGACTCGAAGCAGATGCCGATGCAGAATTCCGGATGCTCAAAGTATGAATTAGCAAAATTGCCCCTTTCAGTTAATAAAACATCGTTGAAAAACAATCACATAGATTTTAATGATATATATTGATTTAAAATACGCACGTATATTAAAATTACGAATTTCATGATCAAAATTAAATAGACTAACCAAGAAATATGGTACAAAAACAAATCCCGGTCACACTATAAATTGACACTGTATCATGTGTTAAACGTGTATTCAATTGGTGTTGATGATTTGAATATATACATCGTATAAACATGTATTACATGTATAAATACTTAAACTAGATTAATGTGTATTTGCACTGTATTTCAACACCAAACGAAAACCTTCACGTTTTAGACTAATATATGAATAAATCATTTTACACGATTGATATAAATGCTTCAGCATGAAAGATCTTCTGTTCCAATACATGAAGGTAAACGTTATTGGCTAAACCATTATATGTCTGAATGTTAAAGAGTATCTAACAAAATTATGCGAAATAAGCAAACACGCGCACGGAAAAATTACATCATCATATAAAATTTGTTTTTTATGTGCACACGACAGCACCGATATACTCGTTTTTCAAACACTATAAACCAATCTACTAATCTCTAACCTCTCCCTAAAATGTTAAAATGTTAATCGTCTTGATAATATGTCTTCTTATTAATGAAATACGCTAGGACTTTTATAACAAAATACATGTTGAAAATATATATACATAATAAAAATTGTTTATGTGCAAGAGGTACACTAGCCTTGAAAATATGATATAAAACAGTTTATTATTTAATCAATCTTGAAAGAGGTTCATATGAAAATGCTAAATTCAAAGTACTTGTTTCTAATCTAAGTAGAAGTAACAAAAAGATTTTACTACTATTATCGTTTATTCAACAAATATATTAAACATGTACAAGAATGGCAAATATTCAATACCAGTTTCTTTTTTGCATAAACGTGATGTCGTTTACCAGACGATGTTTCATGGTGAATATGTAAGCAATAGCCTTTGCGTCGGATTTTCTTTACTATATACATATAGAAAAAAACATACAATAATGGGCGGGTAATATTTCGATTCCAGGGTAATACTTTAAATTATTAATATATCTTCTACACAATTGTATACCAAGTATTTCAGTGATAGAGCTTTTAGAAAAGATTTTACTATAAACAATTAGAAAATCACACATCCCCAGTTAATAGGGTGGATCCAATTTGAAACCATTATCATTATTTCAATAAATAAAAAGATATAAACACCAGGCATTGTTTTCCTAATATAAGTCTGATAGGTTTCAGGAAAGAAGACTTAAAGTCATTTCGTTTGCTAAGACAACCTTATTTGTGCATGAAATGAAATTCGTTGAACAGCCTTGAACAAGTTTCATGCCAAGTACTTTCCTGATTAGCTCGAGGAAATCTCGAGGTGTTGTTCCTACCAAATTCAGAACGTTTTCACTGCAATCAATCTGTGATTCTTCTCTTTGTTTGCTGCGACCATCGACGATGTCGCGGCATCCTACGTTCTTGTCGTGTCGTGTACGAATGTTCAGCGACCTTAGCATATGCACTGCAACTGCATCATGCATTGTCTGTGTTGCGAGCATACACAAAAGGCTGTTTTGTTTGCAAAAGTGCATGTCATTGATAAATTTTGTTACCTCACCGTTATGCCTAACTCCAACGTTCGTGACCTACGATTTTAATTACATCATTATCAGAAGGCTCAGTCAATTCAACAAAGAAAAGAAAAACGAAGAATATATGGACATGAACTTCCTGAACGACCGGGACGAAGAAATTATTTTGGAGCTGCTTAGAGAGATCACTATGAAGCTTTTCTCGTTCAATGGTAAGAGAACAACAGTTGACCTCGTTGCCAAATCGATCATCGATGCCATACTGGCGTCCACACTACGTTCTTTGGCATGTCTTTTGCATAACTATGCAACCTGCGTTGAGTCCGCGACTATGGCGTCTTCAAGTCGTTCTAACCAGGGTGCCATACGGACGCAAAGTATTTAAAACCCATCAAATCGTATTGGCGTCTTCTATCAGACCACAACCTTCAATTCGGTATATGAAAGCGATTATATACATACAAATAAATGAGTACGTTTTGTCCGACAATCGCTATGTCGCCAAACGTATATTATGAGCACCATCATCTTATCAAGGGGCTGCTAATTTAAAGCAGCGGTTTATATGTCCGTCATATTTTGCCTCATCTTCATTTGAGAAAAACGGTAATATTAATCATTTTATAAACACTGTATTATGGTGGTCATTTATATGTTTTGTTCTAGAACATCATGTCTAAACAATTTTGGAGGCATGTATTACTATAAAATCAGAGTTTAATTATATATATATTATTAAACCAAATCAATATTCTGTTTCCCCCAAAAAGTGTATTCATTTTACAAATAAAATATAGCCATTTTGGTGGTATCTACACGTTTTTAAATGGATTTGTCTCTTCCAGATATTAGGAACACGGTATATTTAATTGAAAACTTTGAGTTCAGCCGCCCTTACAACAAAGTCGATATTCTCCCACACGCTGGCAGCTTGTGGTCGAAATGTCGAAATTGTGTTCCCAAAGTAATCTCTCAATTAAATCCTCACGCAATTATGTTGATTGAAAATAATTTGTCTTTTGCGGACTATGCATAACTACAAAATTAACTCCCCCATATAAGTCAATGAAAGAAACAGGGACCATAAGTCTAAGTCGTGTTGTATTTCCGCTTATTTAATGCTAAGTGATCCAATAAGTTCAACTATTAAACACATTTCATAAAAAGAAACACGAGCTCACACATTATATTGGTAAATTATGTTCATATGTAAATATGTTCATATGTAATTATGCAATAAGTATCATAAAGCTTGTTAGTATTTCCTTCCATGTTAATGCTTTGTGTAACGGTTTTATTTTGGTGAGTATATCACTTATTAAGATACAGTTTTCTGATCACAATGATATTTTGCCTATATGAACCGTATTATTCTGCTAAAAAAGTAGTAAGAAAAATAAAAAAACGTCCTGTTTTACTAAACGTAATTTAATAACATAAGACTCACCGTCTTAACAACTTTGAGTTCATTCATATTTGAAAAGCGTTATGTATATTCTTAAAGTTTTAATCTTATTATAGAATGTTGTAAAATGAACAATGAAAACCATCGTCAATCGGTCAGGTGTGTTCAGAACAAATGTGTATGCTTAAGTATAAAATGAATTCGCACAATTGTTAAAAGTAAGCCGGTAACAAGTTCACTTTTCAATGATTTTATTAACAAAAGCGATGAAAAAACACGCATTCTCACACATATAACGCTTTGTGGCAGCCTATCACAACAACAAACTTGTTCTGCGGTGTAAATAAATGACATAATAACCATATTATTCATAAAATGAATATAATTAAAATATCAACGTTATTAATAAGTTTACATCCTGAACCTTTTTCGACACATTGCATAGCTTTTAAGTTGGTGTTTTAATATATTTCTGCCTTGTTAAACACTTAAAATAAACCGATTTTCATGTTTTAGTGTACACATATACTGGCAAGCGACTAACGCGCTGTTGTTTAACTTATTATCGGTAATTTGGAAATTGTAATATCTAATATAATTGCAAAATTTTATCATCACAATGGCGTATGGTTTCGCCTTAACTGGACCCAAATTCGAACCTCGTTGAGCGCAATTAATTAATATGTTAAATTGAGACTGTTTACAAGTACTTTTTTACTGAAAATAAGTTTCGATGATCTGGTTGAAAAAGGCGATTGTTTACATTTACCGGAAGTCGAGATCTCAATTTAATTTAGGACATAGTGTAAAGGTTGCTGTGCTATTGTAAAAACGAATTAATTTCTAAAGACTACTTCATAGTCCTCAATATAATATTTATTATCAATATTCGCTCAATACATTATTTGTTTGGAAGAACAGTTTTAGACGATAACGGCATAAGTGATCGTTTCGAAATAAATAGTTATAGACGCATAGAATTTTAAACCAAAATGCACTTAAAATCATAATGTTACTAATCACAATATTTAATTTCGCAAACGCAATTAAACTTTTAGAAGATCTTATTTTGCAACAAGTTTACCCATGTAACATCAAGTCGAACGCAATAAAAGAAAAATGAAACATATCATTTGGCTCAGTAGTATGCACTCTCACAGGCGCACGCACGCACACTCGCACACGCACATACCGTAAAAACCCGCTCTCTCAACTAATATTGGACTTGTATGCGAGTTATAATTTAGAACAAACAGTGAAGAAAATTTTCGAAACCGATTATATCTTTCTAAAATTAAGTTTCTTATTTGAAAGGAAAATTGACAGACAATTCTGTCTTATTCTGAATACAATAGCCCGATAAATATATATGTAAATTACACTAACCATAGTAGAGCACCAACACGAACTAGTATCTGCTTAAACACTGTATTTTTTAAATTGAAATATGCAATTAGTATTAATACGATTGGATCAATTAACATAGAGATAAACACATGTAAAGATTTAACACCAAAGAAAAACATATTAAATGATCTTTTTAAAACAAATGAACGATTCCTTTAAGTAAAATAGGTGACATCATCTCACCGACGTCATTGCACCGACGTTACCGCATGCTATAAGGGATTAAATGCAATCTATAAAAAACACTCAAAACAATGTATTTCACGTCAAAATATATACTTCCAAAAGTTGTATTCAATGAAATTGTATATAATCATAAACAAACGCTTTAACAATTACATAGCATTCACAAATATAAAACTAGAAACTCTGCAAACGTGACGATCAGACGACTTTTACAAGTGTTTATTGCCAACAAAAATGGTCCATTTATGATAGTTAACTACCAATAACTTGTACAAATATGGTTTTGATTAAGTGTAGTCTCAAGTAATTTCCAGCGATTGGGACCAAAGTCTCATACACTTAAAACTTATCTTGTCGATCATGCGAATTCTAAATCACATCGCAACAAACCACCTTGACTTCCCTCGAAACAAGTGCTTCTAGTTTCTGGATTGCAGTGTATAATTGTGTCAGCAATATTCCCTGCCAAGGCATGGTCAATGTTTTTTTCATCGCAGTCGCAAAATTTCAATGTATTCTCCCACGGGGAAAGACTATTTTCGCTTTCTCTGTTGAAAAAATTTGCCGACTTTGTTGTTACTCTGCAATTTAAATGAAGATTATTTGCTTGCTAAACATTTATGCACCGCTAATAACTGTATATGATATAAATGCTAAAAACCTTTTTTCACATATTATAGACTACATTGTGAGCAAACGTTAAAATAGACGTGTTCATATCATACGCTTGTAAAAGAATTAACGTATTCAGGGTGCAGGATCACGTGACTGTGTTGGGTTCCCCCTTTTAACTTTAATGGATTTAAACACGACGGTAAGTGGTTATTAATTTCAAATAACTTTTTAAAACATTTTTTCTTAAGAATTTCAACTAGTGGATAAATGACAGATTTATTGCTGCTTTTGGCAATGTAAAATACATCAGAAAAATTTAATTTAATATGTCTATGCCCATGTTAAGCATTCGATTTGTACTACACGATTATGTTTCACGCAACGTGAAATTTTGTCACCGATTTATTCTTAGCTTTTAAGGTATCGAAAAAAAAACTGAAAGAAAAACTGTCTTTTATGCAAACACTATTTTTTAATGTATTTTAATAAGTTGAGATAAGTGCAAAAATATATTTTTTTAAAGATGTGATTACATTCTGTCCAGCCCGTGTGTAAACCCCTGAAAATTCCGTTGATTCTGCACCCTGGTATTTACTACACATGTTGAATACATGATGACGCGAGCTTCCACGTTGATTGAATCGACGGATATAACACACCGTTGAATTTTGTAAATTAATCATGCTATCGCTTTAAATGATTGAAACATGTAATGTTTTGGTATGTATTCATTTTAAAGCCATGCAGACATATACAATTTTATAATACGTTTCTATTTACCTCCATATTGCCAAGGACTGTTCAGTGACGGAGAACGGATCAGTTGTAGATAAAAATGCGTCATTCAAACTATCACCATCGAAATTACCACATATTCCTTCACATTGTTTCTTGTCGGGATAGCTAGAATTTATATCGATGTCCAGTTGATCACCTACACTGCGTTTTTCAATTCTGATTTTAGTGCCAATTGGTAAATGTATCTGCAATTCGTTGGATAATCAAAGGTTGATAAATCTCCAAATTGTGTTTGTAACAATAAGTAACCGATATGATTGGTTTATTATCTGTTTTACCACATATATTTGCCATAAAGCTTATATAAAAAGAAGGCAAATCGGAAAAAACAATAATAATTAATTTTGGTGTTTATCTAGATCCAGTATTGATTACATTGCAAGGCTGAATTTTGGCCGACGCGAAGTGGTCCAATGAACAACCACACGTCAGGTTTGCTTTAAAATACCTTCTTGCTCAATCAAATTCACATCATTAAACAACCATACGCGTCTCTATTTCATTCGGTACAACATAATGTAAAATAAAATGTTTAATCTGCTGAGATGACATAAAGAAGAACTTAAACAACAAACTGTTTATATATAGGTCATTACGTAAATTTACCTCATACGTTTTTTCTCCAAATTTTCTTATCTTCCTATGGAGTATGCCATCTTCACAAAGTCTGAAGCCGATTTCCGGTGTCTCAATGTCTATTATAAACACGTCTCTTCCGGCTGCGATAGCCACAGCTACAACACAAAATGGTTTGTTGGAATCAGTCGCCCATGTTGCACACTTCCCCAAACGTATTTGCACCTGGAATAATATGTAAGTAGACAAATTAAGAAATCAAAATAGGTTTTGAACACATTGTATCAATGGTAGTAGAATTAACATTATTTACCAAATAGTTACCAAACTAACGTTTAATGGGCACATGTAATAGATAAAAGAATTGCATTTAATATCATTTACCTCGAGAGGGTAGCGTGTGTTTCGATACATTCTGAAAACCCCTTCTTCACGTACATAAAACATTCTGTAAGCATACGTACACCCATATTGTGAATAACCGTTTGGTCGAAGTGCAATACATGCGTACATGAATTATTGAATATACAAGGTGTTAAGGGAATACAAGTCAAATGATGTGTCCCTAATTTACGAACGACATATACGGTTTATATCCGTATATGCGGCTGATTAAGCAGTCATTGTAAATATAACAATTAAATGATACGTTAATTCACATCTTTCTCTCTCTAAAATCTTATGAATTGATACGTTAAATATCTTATTTCTATTTTCAACATATGTTTAGGTGACAAAAGCGCACACGGATATTACATTATGATTTGGACAGCTTTAACTGTCTTATAAGCAGTACTGTTTAAATGGCAATTAGTTACATCTGCATCAACTTTTTTAGCAGCAATACAAAATCCTGCATTGCGTCAAACGTACAGAAACGTGCGCCCGATCGTGCGGCACATCGCCGATTGGTCAGTGGATTCCCGAAAGGGTCTGTTGAAACCTGAAACATAGTATCACTGATGTATAAATGCATATCCTATTAATTAAAAAATATGTTTGATACATTTAACTTATGATGAACCAATGTTGATCCAAATGTAAAATCGCCGTAAATATGTATACTGAGGTGAATGATAACAGCTCACTCGATACCAAATGTTATTGCTGCATTTAGTGTAATTTGGATTAAGTTAAAGTTTTAGTTTGAGTGACTAGCATTTTACCTCTGTAGTGACATTCTTAATTACTTTTATTATATAGACAGACGGAAAAACAGAAAACTAGGAGTACAGAAAAATAAGACAATTAAGCCACATGTGTATGTCAAGTTTCATGTTAATATATTGTGTAGTTATTTTGAGATATGACTCTATACATTGTTCGTGTATTTTAAGAAACAGTAATATTATCTTTAGCTTATTTTAATAAAATCAAACACTGTACGTAATCCTGTATTTCCTTATATATATATATAAACCAAGTTTCATCTAAGTGTCTTCGCGCTTTTTTTAGCTATGTCTTGATTTATTTTTTATAATACTTATGAGTTATGTTCAGAATTGATGACTTACGGACTGCAGACGGAAGGACATACTGGCTGACAAACACGGAAGTTCAACATTGCCAGTGATCTTGAAATGACTCTTCTAAAAGTGCTTGAAGTAGCAATATTGTTGCAGAGATACAATCTTATAATACCATATTAGCTTACTCGTATTGACGGCAGTTCAACATAAAAAAGGGTTATAATCAAATTCAGATTTCAGAAACACGCCATAATGTAGTGCTTGTAGACCAATCTCAGCTGACATCACACGAAAGCTGATGTTCTTCCACTCCCCGACGTCTGTCAGTGGAATTTTTGTGCCGCAAAGCATGTTATTGTCTTCGTATTCAGGCATTTGTGTTGCTTTACAATGATGTGATTTATGTGAATTATATAATACAACATACAGAGGCGGACATCTGGGAACTCCACTGAATTCATTTGAGCGACAACCGAATGGAACAGTTATTCGGACACGTAGATTAGTACGTTCAAAGTGATAAATGGTAACTGGTCCATTGGGTTCCACCTAAAATAAAAGGAAATACACTTTAAAGCATGTTATTTAAACGGCTTAAGAAATGTGTGTCGGATAAGGAAAAATATGCGTAGTAACTTCATATTATTTGTATCAAACAATGAAAAAGGCGGTAAACACATCGTGGTTATCAAGAATACTAAGTTCAACAATAATTGTATGTTAACAAAAGATGCACCTAACTTGCATTTTGAAATTGATAATTAAAAACCATACATATAATAATGAGCGTATTTCATCGAAACATAAAAATATGATATCAATTTGTATTGAATATGGATAAAACGTACATATAAGATCTTGCATGAGTGGTCGTTTTGTATTGAATTTATTAAACGAGTCATCTAAATAAAGATAAAAACGAGGCTTGCCGAGGTACGCGGTACAAAGGCCACTCATGCTCCGGGATGAATTCGCAATAATGAACAAGCTGTCCACTTTCAAAGTCGAATTCACCGGTTACCATAAGGATACCTAAATTTGTATAATAGATTGGTCAATATATTACAGAGACAATCAAAGCCTATAGTTTAACGTTTGCCTTCTGTAATGTTTTCATTATAATTTTATTTTTGTAGTTATTTTATGTCTCGTGAAACGTCTCATTAGTGCAAAAATATTACATGCACAGATTGTGCAATAAATCTACCCATTTATCGCTTAGCTAGTCGATCGAGAATTGAAAGCCAAGGTCAGCATGTTCACCTATATAATATATGTAGGTCATTTTAATTGAAGTTGATTCAGTGGCCTTATAGACGCAATTATACACATGCACTATTGTTACATTTTGTGTAATTGGAACCGCGGTATGTGAGCAAATTTAAATAAATGCATACATCCAGAACAGGATCAACAGTGAAAAGGCATTACAATAATTGCTTTTAATTTAAGCTTCAGCCGCAATATAGTTGATACTATTACACGGCCTACATGATTGCACCAATTTAATTTTAGTAAGGGAGAAATAGCTTGAAATGTTTTTTACAACAGATGACAATTTCCAGTGTTTCGGGAATACACGACGTGTCAAAAATGCTGATGATTTAGAGCGAAATAATAAGGATACATGTATCGTTGTGAATATATTTTGTTTGTAAACACCATCAATGTAAATTTGTTTCAGCAAATTGTATAATGTTATAAAAATCAATGAACATATAAATAACTAAATATATATGTAGTGCTTTTTATGATATTAATATTTTTTCTTCCTTTTTATTCTTTTGTATATATCTTTATACAATTTAATGTTTGCGTTGCTAAAATATATCGATTATATATATGATATTATTTATTATCTACATGATTGTTTCAATTTAAGATGACAGATGCTAGAATGTTCACACACACATAAACAACAAACTTGCTACAGAAATAGCTCGATGGTAGCTAGAACCTGTATATCTGCTACAGAAAGATCAAATTAAAGATGAAGTGTTACAAATCTGCATTTTGAACCTAACCAAATGAAAAAATACATCCCCTACAAAAAGAGTTAATAGTATTTTTTTTTAAATAAATTCAAATGTACTTTCACAATGCACATTGGGATTGAATAATCAAAACCGCACATATCCGTAATGTTAACATTATTAATTCCTTGCTTTAACACATGTTGGAATTGTATATTTTCGGTTTCAATGAGATAAATGTATGCGAAATAACAAATATTGTCGGTTCGCCCACCTGACAAACACAATAAATTGTCTTTTGTACGAAAGCAAATCTACAGGAGAATTAATCAGCGCATTATTGGTATAGGATCATAATTCACAACATTTAAATTTTGTTTTTCAATAAATCATAATACCTGGCACAACAAAGTATTACAGTGCATATACAATTGTTGCTGAAATTTCTTTGTATTATTATCCCGCAAATTGTCGAGCTAGTAGAGTTTACACATTGAGTGCAAACATTCAAAGGCATTTACATTGACGTAATTTGTTTCCATAAAAAGCACAAGCACATCCTTATCATATATGTGAATAGTTACCCCTTCCACAGAGAGGCACGTATCGAATAAGTACACTTATGTCTGTCGAATATCCGCATCAAGTAGACATTTGTATATATGATCCACTTTAAAAACTGTTTATACACATAATTACCTACACAATAAAACATTCAACATGGCTTCGTATGAATAAAGGTGTTTCTCATTAACAAACAAATAATAAATATGGTACCTAAACGTTTGTCTGTGGGGCGAAGGGGCGATCGTCTTAATATTTACAATGCCATAAATGAATTATATAAACTCTTGGCGTGGTCGGTATGAGGTTTCATTTTAGGTTTTATTACTTTATAAATGTTTTGGAACTAATTTTAAACAAGGTATTGATATATTAGGTGGAATGAGACTGCTCTGGAGCAAGACATACTAGACAGGCGACTTTAAATCTTTATTATAAATATGTCCTTTATCAAGTTGATGTCTATCCAATCTCTGGGGGAACACAAAACAAAAAGTCAACAGATACAGTTATAAATTCAATTTACCTCCAACTAAAGAGCAGTCGCTTGTTCCGTGTCAACCAGTCTGTTCTCTTATTGTTACAAGAGTGTCTTATAAATACTCCGGCTGAAAAGAGGACATTTTTCGCTAGACCCGACATTGAGATTTATAGTAAATGTTGAAGTCGTAAAGCATTTCAAAATCCACAAATGTAGGAAACAAAAAAACATTGAAGCAAGGGACTTTTTGCTTAGTTCATCTCTGACATTGAAATTGCAAAATTATTGTTGGACATAGCGACCTTTGCCTATTGCGCGTAACACATCCCGTCATGATGGGCAGTTCTTCTAAGTTAGTTATTGATTAAAATTCTATCCATACTGGAAAACAGTTTTATCCAGACAAAATGATAGAAATGCTTTTCTTATATTGAGGAAATGATTTTCTAATATTAAAGCTTAATTGGTATATGTTGAAGTTTATCTTGAGCCAAGGGACCTGGGTCTTGTGTGAGCCATTCATGTCAATATGCTTATCGATGTTCAGTATTTTTAACATACCGAAATGCTAGTACATGTCTACGTTATTAACGTTTTCATTTTTGTGTATAATATATGATATGATTTCTTCATTATAAACTGTTCCCTTTGATGTCCTCAATCGTATCGTAAATTTTAGAATTCTAAAAATGCGTATGTTTACCACAATCAAATATTGACTTTGCCAAAACAAATATTTCTCAAAAGACAATGGCCCCTCACTGTCGCGTTTGATGTGACATTCTATACTATTTAATATTTAAAACCAACACAGCGAACATGGTATAATGTCGATTGTATATAAAGACCATACTTAATGTCATTTACAACCTAATATATTTTGAAAGCTTAACAATAATTTATGCTTTTTTACTTTCGTACGTTGGGTAATTTAAAAATATAAGAATCAACATTGAAACTAAAACACGTGTACACGGTATACGAAAAGGAAAGTGTTTCAAGTGGTTATAAAAGTCATCACATTTCGAAAAGTCCCTCGATATAGTTGAAAACAGGCACTAACAATCAATTTTTTCATATGTGAGCAAGATATAAAATAAAAGAACTGAAGGCATTGCACTTTGCTAGTGAGCAACACAAAGGACAAATAAATCTTTTCAATCGTTAATAGCAACAAACAAACATCCTGAAAGTTAAGTTGATACTTGTCAATCCAATTTCAGCATAAAATTAGAACTTCTATAAAGTACTTGCAATCATAAAGTAAATATCCTTACTTAAAGCTAAATGTTCAAGAAGGTCTATCGGCATAATATTTATCTGAAATACTTGCGCTATCCGTCAATATATATCCTGCAGAATAGTTAAAATATGTTTAAATATGTGATGTTATTGAATATATAATCTGTTTAAATTAAGGACACACCCTTATATCCTCGCTGATAGGTTCTGTAATCCCTGAAGGCGGAATTTATCTGACAAACATTTTCTGAAATTCTGTTTTATCGACTTATCTGCAGATACTCAGCAGGCGTTAGTTACTAATAAAAATATCGTTTTTTGTACAATTAGTTACTTTATCCATGTGACGGACACAACACGAATAGGTCACACCAACATCACTAGCTAACTATATTATAACACGTGAAACCTCTCATTAAAATGTACTATGTATTTTAAGCAACCTGCACCCGATTGTATAAACAGTTAAACCGGCGGTTAACCACATACCGGCGGTTAAAAGTCGGTAACATGTTGGTAACTGGTCGGTAAGCGTTTGTATAAAATTTGGTTAGTTATACCGATCGGTTAAAACCCAGTTAAAACATACCCTGCTTCTCTAGGTGGGTAAGTACAAGTAACCGAGAGGTAACGTACACAAAATGGCCGCGGCGCGCGACATTATAAAAGCTAACCATCGACGACCTTCACAAGTTCGACGAGTAAACAACAAATTGCAGCGACTGACACTTTATTTGACTTAATTTACAGGGCAATACGATTTCCGACTTCGGACGACGAATTTAAGGACGCGCAGAACGTGTTTCTTATATTCTATTATGGGTATACCGAGTGTGATCCGATGCATCAATGGCGCCCATGTTAAAATCATTTCTCCGAGAACAGGGAACAACAAAAGTACAAACAAAAAACAAAACACGTTCGAACTAGTATCTTACTTTAAATAATCCTTTAAAATCCATAAATAATCCATTTAATTCAATAATTGATGAGTTTGCATCTAGGGTCTTTGATAATTATTTTAGCATAGTTAAATAAAGACCCTTATGCCATCATATCATTATTTTCAAATGAGAACTCAATAAACTTTCTTCTCCGTCACACGCTACGTCATGTACTCTATGTACATAACTGCTGTTAAAATGAACCGGAGCAGTTTATTAAATGGGTCGTGTTCTGCGAAAAATGGGCATAATGCATGTGCTTAAAGTGTCGTCCCATATTAGCCTGTGCAGTTCGCACAGCCTTATCAGGGACGACACTTTCCGCTTTTATGACATTTTTTGTTAAAATAAAGTTCTTTCTTCGCAATATTCAATTTTTGGCGGAAAGTGTCGTCCCTGATTAGCCTGTGCGAACTTAACAAGCTAATCTGGGACGACACTTTACGCACATGCATTATGCCCAGTTTTCTCAGAACACGACACAAATAATAGCCGTTGGTGCACTCGGTTGCATTTGCAGATTTCTGCATAAAAAGATATATTTAAACTTGAACAATGTTTTATTTGTCTATGGTAAATTCCCTTATTGTACAAGAATGTAAGTAAGTTTATTGTAAACATAAGCCAAAGTAGAAGAATAGTCTAGCATGTTACGACGACCATGTATAATTTGTATGTTACATCTAGAACAACTAGAAGAATAGGCGTCTTTGTAAGCACTCTCTTGCAGTTTGGAAGCACCAGGGATTCCGCTAAATGATGCAAATCCCGACATCATTATCAATTTGTCCCTGGTCATTTTGATGAACTCATAGTTAAAATGTACACTTTATTTTATTGTGAATTCATTTGTAAATGAATTTGATAAAAAAAAAATACATGTCGCTGTTTATAAGCGTGACACTTCGCGCGAAAATTACGTCATTAGAAAATGCATTGTGGGAATGTTTTGGTTAAAGTTGTCGGTGGTTAAATTCCACTATGCGCTGTTAGGTTACTTTGCGGTATTTTGTGTTTATACAATCGAGTTACCTTGAAGATTACTATACCTGAATAACCGCAAACTTACCAAGATTTGAATGTTATCGAGCGGTAAATTTAACCAGCGTTTATAAAATCGGGTGCAGAGATTTACCTGTTAACCATGTTACATCCAGAGTGTCATATTTTAGACGAACTGTAGTATCCAGAGCAATTTTTATCTGAATTTCTAATGTAAGGTGACAACATTGGTCTGGTTGTTAAATGCGCTTTGTTCGATTTACTACATTTTCATCTTGCGAGTGACAGAAACCTGCATCAACAGATGTTACTATCGGTGTGTCTTATTAGAACTGAGTTGTTCGATAATACTTATACGCTTTTCTAAAATAGTCTCACCTGTTTTCATATTTGTGTGGTGACAGTTTGCCGTTGTACTGATAAAACATTGTTACATAGAGGATATTGTTGGATTCGATGGATTATCGATTTTAATTCATGAGTGATCTTAGAAAATAATATTTTCACGAGTGGCACAGCCACGAGTGAAAACATGTTTTTTCTGTGATCACGAGTGAATTGAAATCGATATTCCACCGAATCCAACAAACTTTGTTTTTATTTATGCTTTTTTTTCACAGTTTATATACATTGTTAAAGAGTTTAACTAAAGAAGTTCGCTGGGATACTGACGTCATTTCACAGTAAAGAGTGAAAATAATCGATAATTTTCACTGTTAATTTTCACTGTTTGAAACAGTGTAATAATCAGTTTTGATTCACTGATATTTCTCTATAAACCTACGAAAAGCATAAAATAAATCTTTGTTCTAATCAGACTATACCGAGTTGAGCTCAGCTTAGCGTATACCATTGTCTATGAGTATAACAAGTATATTTTGAAGATACGGCTGTCAATAACTGACATATATCTTTCTTGACTCACAGGTACTTACATAGTGACAATAGAAAATAATTTCATAACCAATAAAGGCAGTTAAGGTTCGTTGGATGAAATTCAGCAAAGAGCACCCGATCTTGTTATTTTACTAAAACCGAGAAACGTGTATTATAAACGTTTTATTATGACGTCGTGTTGAATGTTCTGTTTACCATAATGAACATTTAAATATTCATTCAGTAAAGCACCATCGCAATCAAATGCTTCATTCGTTATTATTTTAACACTCAAACTGGTCTTACTCGCTCAACATCCTTTTTTAGTAATTTATCTATGGCCTAACCGCTTTAATGACTATTAACGGATACTTAACGGCCTTAAGAAAAAAAACGTTTTGGGAAAGATTATACATTGTAGTCATTGAGAATCCGAAACATTTAACGTTGGATGAAAACTGATATCGGCACTCAATGCGATGTACGTAGAAACATTTGTGTGTATTTGTTCTTTAACATAACCTATTACAAAATATCGTGTACATGAAAATGTACTTATCTACAAACGTTTCATTTTAATATTCAAAGTATGCTCAAGCGAACAAGGTATTATATAACACTCTCGCTGTTTAAAATGGTTATTATGTTACCGATTAAAACTGAAAACAAATATAGTCCAACAAAAAGTGAGTACGTCAACCGATCGCCTTAACATAACAGATTCAAAAAACAAAAAATCAAAATTAACAAGCAAACAAAATGCTATATTCAGACAATATTTATATTGAATATATTACTAAATCGAATTGATTGATTGAAATGACATCAAGAATAACAGCGTATATATACATATTAAACTTTTAAGAATATATTATTTAGACATACTTTTTAATATGAAACTGATACAGTACAGGACCACATCAAATTTCTGTTTATCAGTTTTCGTATATTTTTATATTAAAGAGACCTTTTCACAGATTTGGGCATATATTTAAGTATGTCATTAAATGCTTTATATTGATACATGTAAACATTTGATATAAAAAGCTCCAGTAAAAAACTAGAATACAATTAAAGCAAGAAAAACAAGTAACTTTCAACTGGGCTCAAACCATTGACCCCTGGGTAAAAGTCTAAGTCTTAGACCACTCGGCTTGCCGTGCTCGTACAATAAGTGATGTAATTTATTCTTTATATAAGCAATCTTCGTAGTCACAACAAATAACGACAACAACAGAAATCTTCAAATTATTATATCGTTTCGCTTGCAACGCTTTATAATTTTCATGCTTTTAAATTGTGAAAAGATGCACTTAATAGATATTTTAGCGCATGGTAAATGTTCAGTATTACTGTTGACTCACATATATCATAAAAACAACGAAAATTTGCGATTCTGACACTTTTTTTTTTAATTTGTCAATTCACCATAACTCGAAAAGGTCCCTTTAACCATTGCATTATATGTTTGTAATCGTTTATCTCAAATGCATCTCACTTGCCAAAATAAATAAAAAAATATTAACAGGGACTTTCCCAATAAGATGATATTCATCAATGGAATATACCAAAAATGATCTGCTAACTTGCAGCTGCATATTTTCATATGAAAAGAAAACATTTTATATATGATTACTTGTCTTTGTAAGAAACACATGCAACTTGCATACAAACTGCCTTGTGTGAGGTCTTCTCGGAAACTTGTCGATGTTGAAATCAGCGATTACTTGATGCAATAAATGTCTAATATTTAAAACAAATACTTTCGGTTTACCATTGTGTTTGCTTTGGAAACGTTCCGCTTATTAATAGGAGACGTTACAAGAGAACAGACATGTAAATAATATGAGTCTGATGGTGTTGAATACTGAATTCGTACATGGAAGTAAGACAAACGATAGTAACAAAATATACACTGCTCATAATGTGTCTGTAGCTTCATTTTTCCTTTACTATATATTTAAATGTGCACCAGGTAATTGACCAGCACGCTATAAAGATATTTTTTAACAAAATAAATTATTATCTCCACAAATCACAATCTCATAAATGTCCACATATGAAAAATACTGTCATAAATGTATCGTAATGTCAAGCAATTGCGTGTCAATTGAAAGAGGCATATTTTACAAGATTTACAATACATTTATAGCTATTTGCTTTGTCATTGGGGACTGTAATAAATAAAATAATCAATGAGTGTTTGATACTCGTGAAAGTGATACGTAATGTCCTCGAATTGATGTAAAATTTAATCGCACGACTGGATTTTGATATGTTTGTGTGTTTGTGTGTGTGTGTGTGTGTGTGTGTGTAAAAATTCAATTATCTTTAAAAATCGTTTGTAGTAAGGAATAATTTTTAAAACAGATGTTTGATACTCGTAAAGCCGTCGAATTTAGGTAAACATTTCTGCATAGGACTTGATTTTAGTATTGTTACATTATTGTGGGTTTTGTCTTGACAAAAATGGATGATGTTCCGAAAGATTGTTTGCAGTCACACATATTTTTATATAGACAACATAACGAATAAACACACCGGAATTCAGAGAAACAAACGCGGGAAAACTTTAGACTTGTCGACATATTGCGATTGTCCATGCAATTCGTAAATTGCTTTATATTTGTATTGATGTATACATTTTGAAAAAAATCCTTACTAAAATAAATATTTCTTAAATCTGTGTAAGGGTAACAAATTGTTTACACTTCTCGTTTCAAATAAAGTGCCCAACAATAATTCAAAATGTGTTCACACATTACATCGAACAAAAATATTAGATAATTTGTAATCATATATGTAAATGTCACGACTGACCTCACAGCAATGTAACGGCAACAATGCTTTTTCCTAACTTAATTGATAAACTGGTATTTCGTTTTCGATAACCTGTATTTTATAATTATTTCATCAAACAGATAACGATGACCCCTGTCTTTAAATGTCGTTTCTAAACACACATTCGAAGTACTATTTTTCTTTATCCACATACATTGCACGCTTTCATTTTTATTTAAGTCACAGCCAGGTGAGCGATATGTGCTTCGGGCACATCCTTGTTGGCGTGCGCGTACGATTCTGTCTCGGTGTATAAAAACCTGTGTATGTTTGTGTGCGTGTGTGTGTGTGTTTCAAATACGTGGTGACAACAATGTTAACGTTTTTGCCTTTCATAATTGTGACTTTAGTTCGGGCTAATTTTGTATTCGGTGAGTAGATGTCAATGTATATATTCAATATAATCGGACACAAAAATAACGTATGTAAACATTAGGGACGTCATTCATAGATATTAAATTAATGAATGCTTATGTTAATGCAAATTTAAAAATTTGGATTTGTTTGTTCTTGACTGGCTTATGTAGAAGCATTAGCACTGAGTTAATATGATTGTTTAAATCGTAATCGAATATCATTATTTTGCAAAATACATAATGAGTTATTATTATCTTTTTTTCGGATTTTTTACCCTGATTGTTTAAACAAGTGCTTGCTTATCGTAAGAAGCGCTGAAAAATATTTCACTGGCTGTGTATCGTTTAGAGACAACTTATACCGACGGCGCTTAAATAATCGTAAACATATTTGTTAAGAACAGACGTATCATTTGCCATTAATCTAACTGAAATTGTGAACGTGTATACATATTTGCCAAACACATTTTGCTACATGCAGGGCTATAAATAGTTACATAATTTCCTGAATTTGGATTTAAAAAGGACGGCGCATTCCTGCAAATTATGTAACAATATTCATTTAATCTACGACTGGTTAGTTACAGAACACTAGTGTTGATGGTATGTAGAACCATGCCTTTCAACTTGTTTAATGCATGTTCATTATCCGGAATAAATGACAACCATGTGCACATTTGAAAATTGTGTACCCGTTCATTGTATGTTTTAAATAGGTAACGTCGCGGCAAAGTGCCATCGACCAGTAAAGGAACGCCTCGCAGACAATGTCCATACGTCTAAATTCTTCCAATTGTGTTAAATAACCGTTCATAATGAATTATCAATTGAACATTATCCAAACAAAGTTACCGAAAATAACTACATTTCTTCCAAAGAAGAATATCTTTTCGTATACAACTGAAAATACATACTGGAAAACGATTTCAGGGAAGCAGGCAGTCGTACGACTGCAAACATAGCTAAGCGTTTAAGTGGCAAAATATATCATCTGATCGGCTGTCGTCATTCGTACCCGTACCACGTAACCGTCAAAACGTAAACAGTATTGGACGCGTGTGCGTCTCAAATATTAACCGGTCAGAATTATGAAGCAAAGTTATGAGTCTACATGTGCTCCAAAATCATTTAATCTAGACCTATTGCATATCTGCAACAATAATGGTAAATACTTATTTCCACACTTACGACATGCTTGAATCTACTGTCGATATTCTACCGCGGGGCTTTATTTAGAAGAAACACTATAATTACAACTAACGTAAATAATCGTAATAAAATGACGTGAGCGCTAGCGGTCATTCGCGGACTTTACGGTGTTATTCCTAGTTGTCGAAACAAATGCAAATACATTCAAATAATGTATAAGAATATAATAAAAACTATTTTCCAATGCATTTTACAATAGTTGCATATACTTAAACTCGTAAACATATGGAATAGTAAAATTGGACTCGTGGCTCTTTCAATATTGTATGTCAGCTGTGTTCTCTTCCAAATGTATCGAAAGGGTGTTAAATAAGCTACCACTTTTACACCTTTAAATGCTGTTAAATAACATTAAAGGTGTTTAACCAATTCAACGAAATGATTTTATACGGTTTATTGCTTATATCATATTGAAAGTGTTGTACATATACAAATTTAGGCCAAGATTCGCCATGCGATGGTTTCAAAGATTTACCGGAACTCCCATACATGGCGGAACGAGTAGTCGGTTACAAACTGGGACCAGGGCAGTATCCAATATCTGACAGGTTTCTACGTCCTGGCTGGTATGAAATGGGGTCATATGTACTTGCATTATCAAAGGAAAAATGTGGAACGGCAATAAATTGGTATAGAAAAGGTAGGACATTAACTCTTATGTCATTTTTTGATGTCGCACTAGTAAAGCAACTATAATAACTTAAAGATGGAAAATGGTTCAGCTTTAAACATTCATTATGACTTGATCTCAGGTGTTTTTTACAATAAAAGCACCATTATTAACACAATTTACCGTCAGAAAATAACTCATTCATTTATATTCATATAAATGCAATTCATAATATTTGGTAATGTATAATTCCTTATATGCACTTGAAACGCATCAATATTTAATTACTGTGGTTATAATTACTTAGAACATGTACACGTTCATTTTGTTTCGATATCATAGGGATGTAATCTATTTGACTGAATAATTATTTACAGGTTTAATTTATATCCTTATCAACTTTCAACAATTACATCAACACCTAAATATTATGTGTTATAGTATTGCAGTAAAGAATTTTTGGATAGTGTTTATTGTTGAAAAATTCATTATTAACTTCGCATTATAACATGTTCCGTTGTCGTCTGACTATCAATTTTAATATAGAAAATATTACACCCATAAGGCCATTGACCAGATGGACTGAAGTTACCACCAAAATTCTAAGAAACAAATATCACTGATTTTAAAAATTACTGTTATTTGATTGAAATGACTCTAATCGTCCTTTTACTGTATACATAGATGTTAACATAAGCAGAGTAAAAAAATTCGTATATGGCTCTATGTAAATAGATATCTAGTCAGGTAACAAAACAAGATATATGTTTTAAAACAATGCTTTAATAGAATTGCAAGCGAACATTAGTCTCCTTCTGTTGAAAGCATAAACCTTTCAGTATTATAATTACGTTTTGTACTTTAATTACATTGTATTCGCAGTATTTTACGAATTATTTGCACAATGTTATCGTGAGAAATAAGCGATCGCGAATAATCATGACATCTATTAAAATGTTTATCAAGTTTCGTGAACACTTTGTTGTAATATTGCCTGCAATAGAGGAACTCGTGGATTTCTGGTTCCTTAACCTCAGAATATTTAAGTTTAAGAAATAATATAACCATCGTAGAAACACAATTAATATTACACTGCAATAATATAAAAATTGTAATAAAACATATACAGGAAACTGCAAAGTGGAAAAATAATTTATTCTTATACATAGATCAAGACGGTTAATGTTATAAACATTCGTGTTAACCTCCGGTAGCCTTATACATGCAATACAAACAGATAAAATGAAAGTATTATTAAACATCGGAGCAGCCTTGGAACGGTCCAAGGTACAATAACTTGCAATGCGTTGAGGTGGTACACTGGTTTAATGGCTAGCCAAACCTCACACATAGCCCTGGAATCATCACAAATGTATATACAATGATAAATACATACCAAAAAGCATCGCAATTCAAATCAAATGCTGTCTTACTCTGTAGGGTTTATTGTTTTATTCAAAAACATATGAGTTTATCAGGATTTCAAAATTGAATGAATATGAAGGTTTATTGAACGAAACTCGCTTTCATGTTTAAACTTACAAAAGTAAAAATAGAACTCGCTTTTGAACAACATCAAATATTGAGATGAAAACAGTTGTCCGTGTCAACTACATAACATATAATCAAATCATTCCAGCTGAAAGTGGTGTGTTTCAATTGTTCACCAGACACCTTTAGTACTATATCCTTATATATATAAAATACTACACTCAAAAGTATTTTTCAAACATATGCGTGTTATTTAAGATTCTCTTTCTTCAAACACTACATCGGTGACTGTTTGCCGGAATGACAACACCGAATGCTCAACTCTGAAGAATATCGAAGTTCGATTGTGTGCTGAAACTTACTACGTATTTAATCTTCAGCAACTAGGCATTGATAATGCGTACTGTATAGGTACTATCTTCCAATATAATCAAACAAAGTAAATCTATGTGT